>NW_022639544.1:852235-859802 GCF_010583005.1 Odontomachus brunneus
CGTCCCCCGTCCGTAACTTTCTTAGCGACCGCAAGGGGACACCTCAGCCAGAGGGTCCCCATGCGGTCGGGTCCAGGGCGGATCTCCCCGGCCTTCAAATCACCGGGTCCGCAGCCCCCGGCGACCGCCACCGCGGAGACGACGTCCTCCACGGTGGCCGCATCGTCCAGGTCGCGGACCCGGATGTCGGCCCTCTTCGTCGGACGCGCAATACGAGCATCCTCTTTGTCGGCGAAGAGGGCCGCCATTTTATTAGCCAGGGCGTCCGCCCTGGCGTGTCCCTCGGGGACCTCCAGGACCAGGGCCCCAGTGATTGCCCTCCTGGTCCTGAGGTCCTCGATCCCTAGCTCTCCCAGGTCGATCTGGCCCCTCGCCCGCCGCATCACGTCGGCGTAGCTGCCGGCGGGGCAGCTCACCGTGATCGCGGCGGCGCAAGGAGCCTTGGGGAGGGCGGGTTTCTTCCCGCCCCTCGTAGCTCCGGAGATCTTCCTCTCCTTACCATCTCCCTTAGCCGTGGTACCCTGCTTGGGCCGCGGCTTTTGGGGGGCGGATTGAGAGGTCTGTTTCGACCTCTCTCCTCCCTGCTTTCCTCTTCTCCCTACCACCCGGGCCCAAGATTCGGACCCGGTCTCGGAGGGAGAAGGGCTGTGATGGGCCCCCGAGGACCGCGAGGTCGCGGTCCTCTTCTGAGGGGGGGGGGCCCACTTCTTCCGCATGGGCAGCGGGGAGCAGCTACTTCATTTGAAGGCTGATGTTCACCCCCGCCGCTCTTCTTCTTTTTTCCCTTCTTTTTCTTTTCCCCCCACTTCCTCCCCCCCTCATCGTTGGGGGCAGAGGTTGCCGGGGATCGGGGCGGGTTCGGAGGGGTTGGGGGGCATTTCTTGCCCCACCCTCCGTAGTCGCCCCACTCCTCCCTTTCTGGGAGGTCATCCGGAGCCGTGCGGGTCGCCCCCCGGATAACCCGAAGAGTTCGGCCCGCAGGGCCTCAATTATGCGGGGAAATAGGGCCGCCGCCAAGGCCTCTAGCTCCCCGCTAGACTTCCCATAGACTAGCTCTTCATCCGGGCAAGTCTTCCGGTGGTCTTCCAACTGCATTTGCTGGGGCGTCCCTCTGCCTGTCGTCGCCACCGTCGCGGTTCCCTTCTTCCAGCCGCCAGATGCCGGATTGCCACCCCCGCCGCGCGCCTTCAAAGGGGGGGCGTTTCCCGGGAGGAGCGTCCCTCCCGCCATATCACGTGCCACCTCTTCTCGACAGCGTTTCCCGACCTCCGCTTCCTCGGAGGTCGGGATTAGGGCCCTGATGGGCCCGGCGGTCTCCTCCGTCGCCATCTCCTCATCACTGGAGGTGGACAGGATCCGCCGGGATGCCCTCCTCTTTGTGTCGTCGGGAGAGGACGAGGAGTCACCATCCCGGCGTCCCGCCCTCTTCCTCTTCCGGTCCGCGGAGGAGTCCCTGCTGTTATGACCCCCCCGCGGCCTAGTCCCATGGTTGTTGTCGCCATCCTCCCCGTCCACTTCCATGGGGAACGAGGTCTCTCCCGGTTGGCTGCTGGAGGGGCCGAATCTACGGGCCTCCTCCAGCTGTGCTTTGAGGCTGGCGACCTGCAGGCGGAGTGTCCCGGCCTCCGCCTCTGCACGCGCCAGCTCCCTCGCTGCCGCCGCCGCCTCACTCCTTGTAGCCTCGCCCGTGCCGGACCCGTCGGTGTTGTTGGCCCTTTGCACTAGGGCGAGGCTCGTCGCGGCCATCCTGGCCGCGGCACTCCACAGGGCCCCGCGATAGGGCCCCTTGAGGTTGCGGGACCTCTCCGCGACCTTTTTCACCTCGTCCACGGCTCTAAGCGCCATGGACGAGATTTCGGGCGCGGATTGCCCCCGGAGGCTGTTGAAGATCCCGGTCTCCTCTTGTTCCGCCTGGAGGGCTCTCTTCGACGATGGCTTGATGGAGGGATTGTAGATCTCCTCCATCAGCGCGTCTTCCCCCTCCTCCTCCCCGAGCCGATCGCTTTGCACAACTAAAGCGCTGACTCCACTCTTGGAGCCAGCGCCCGCTCGCCCGCTTGCGACTCTGGGCGATCGTCGCAGCTCGGACGGAGACGGAGACGGTGTCCTGCTCCGGCCAGCACCTCCCGCCGCCGATGTCGAGGCTACGGCCTCTTCCAGCCCGCCGCCCGGGAGGGAAGGAGAGTTCTCCCGCCCCCCGGCCGACGCGCGTCCGCGAGAGGCGGACCTTGTTCGCCGCCCCTCCACCTTATGAGGGCGAGCGAAGGGCGAGGCCGCCCGACTGGGCACCCCGCATCCTCCGTCGCTCCTGTTCTCCGGCTCTTCGCCGGTATCCCCCTGAGGGCGGCTGGTGGCCGGCACGCCCTCTGTCCCTCCCTCTTGTGAGGCCGCAGCTGCAGCCTCACTCGAGACCACAGGCGAGCCTGTGGTCTCCAGGACCGCCGATGACGTGGCGGCCCTGACCTTTTCTACTCCGATGGTTTGTTCTGCCATTGGTAGTTCATCCCACCAACCCCGACGGCTCGGTCCTCCGGTGAATCTCCCATCCTCCCCCCCCGTTAGGAGAAGGAGGATGCCCGGCGTACTCGCCGGGAGAGGACCTATGCCTCTGGCCCCCCGGGAATTCCGCACAGGGGGCACTGGGCTTCAGCCCCCTACTCCCGCCCCAGTCCATAATGGACTGGGCCGGTTTCGGGGGTCCCACACCTCCGACCATGTGGGCACCGTCGGGGCCGCCGCCACGCGGGGGGCCCCACGAACGAACAACGGCGAAAGGGTGTTGCGACCCACCCATGCCGCGTACCGCCGTGGGCGCCAGCTGATGACTCCGCCCGGGGCTGCGACTTTACCATGTCGCAATCGCCGCCCCTCGGGCTCTCCGCTGTAAGGGCCGACCCGACCGACCGCCCGATGGGCCAATCGGCCGCGCCTACCCCTGGTACTCTCTCGGCGCAGCGGCCACCCGAGAGAGAAGACTGGTTGCCGTACTGGCATTTGGGACCCGGCCGCCCCCGCTGTAGGGGTCAGCTCCCCGGCACCGGCCGCCCATATTGGACGAACCGGGCCCGTTCAACTTTCCCCTATTACTCCCGTGCGCAGCTGCCCACACGGGAGAAGTCGCTGGCCTAAAGCCGGCGCCAATCCCAGGGTGCCGGCCCTGACCTCGAAATACGTTCGAGCGGCCCGGACACCCCTCCACCCCCCGCGAACCGTGAGGCACTCCTCCGGTGTGCAGTCGCGGGTGTGGGTACCTTTCCCCGCTCGAACGCAGGACTACTCCTACGCTGAGCGGATTGAGGGCAACCCGCTCTCTCGGCAGGGTGCCTTGAGAGTCGGGTTCTTCTCCTTGCCCTCCGGGAGGAGTGCTCTCCCCGTCCCGGAGCGGAGGCCCCCCCAACCCCGAACCCCACCCCGGTGGCTGGTGGTGGAGCGAGCCCCACCTAACGGCCCCAGCCGGCCGGGCGATTGGAGTCAGGGCCGCCTACCCCTACCGGCGATTGGGCCCATCGGCCCTGTGGGAGTCGCCGGGCTCCCCTGCAGTGGAGGGATTTACGTCCCTCTCTAGCAACCGCGGGGCTGCAGCCCACCGCGGTCCGGTTTTCTGTGGGGGTTTTCCTTCCCCGTTGCCGCCGTTCGCCAGCGATCCTCAGGTAGGGGCCTCCCTTACGGCCGGAGCCGAAAGGTACTACCGCCGAGCCTTCACCGGATCGCCGGTACCCCTCCACCACGATAAGGTGGCGGCATGGAGGGGGAAGTATTTCATACTGGACCATTCGAAATTCACATCATAAAAGTTTTTGACTCAAGAAGTGAATACACATGAACACGTTTTTGACACAAGAAGTGACTTGATAAGCCAAGTTAGACTTGGAAAAGCAATTTGCAAAATCATCCCTGATGTATGGAACAAAGCTTTCAACCTACGTTTGTTGGGATCTTACAAATTCTTAATCTCTTTTACTGACCGAGATACTGCTAATTTGATGATGGATCATATGAAAGACATTGGTAGCTCATTATTTCCACATTCTATCTGGATTGCCTATATCCCAGAATATTCAAGAAATATATTACCTGGGATATCGATTCTTCCGAAACTCCCGAAGAAATAATTCAATTTTTTAGTCCAATGCCTGGTAAATCTGATAACTGGACTCGATCACTTCAGGTTAAAATGTTACGAAGAAGGTTTTCTAACTCTAAGGAAACTCTAAGGAAAAGGAGAACGACCTCTAATGCATTCATCATCACATTCAATAATGTGAATCCTCCAACTTGTGCACTTTATTTAGGAAAACTTGTGAAATTTTCTCCATTCATACAAAAAGTAAAAAGGTACTCATAACTGTCAGCGTTTCGGTTATCTCAGTGAACAATTGGTCTGTTCTTTTGCTCTGCACTGCTGCACTGGTGCAATAAGTTAGAGTGAGACAAATATATATTTGTCTCCCTCTAACTTATTGCACCAGTGCAGCAGTGCAGAGCAAAAGAACAGACCTAATGTCGTGGCGGAATTAAAACCCAGAGAAAAATGCGCCGCTTCTTCTCACATTGAGGACACAAGAATTTCTATTCCGAGCAACCATTCCAAATTCACCCTACCGGAAAGATTCATCTCGCTAATTTCAAATAAATACGAAGTATTTCATACTGGACCATTCGAAATTCACATCATAAAAGTTTTTGACTCAAGAAGTGATAGTTGCGAAATGCCAGGCCACCATACTGTGTTGTATAAACTGTTCTAGAAGAAAGGCTAAAACGGTTGGACATTCTGCAGCTTCGCTCTCTTGCCCGATATTTATCGAAAATAGGAAAATCAAAGTTTCCATGGCAAAGTTAGGCGTGGGATCGGATTTGATGCTCAAATATATCTTTCAAAATTTGGTCATCTTCTGGACGAGAATTGGTTTATAGTTGACTTTCACTATAACAACAATTTACCTACATTAGCTGACTTTATATTTCCAGACGGAAACCCAAGCTACCGTTGGGCTAATGTATCTCATGATAAAGAGCAACTCTCATCGCCGACCTACTCATCTGGATTTGAAATGTACTCTACTGATTCTGGGGGCTCACATCGGGGATCTCTCTCATCCTCCCTCTCCAGCTCAAGTGACTATGATAGTAAGCTCGATGAACTTGCTTCCAATATAGTAACACATAGTAATCAATCTCTGGCAGGGCTAACGACAATCTCTTTACAGAGAAGTCCTAACTTTAAGAGAAGGAAAAGGTCAATATCTTTTTCTGATCCTATTGAGCAACAATATGAATATTCCTCTAGTACTGAAACTCCCTCGGATGATCCTAAACCTCCAACTAAACAATATTACCTCAAAATCCGTCTCTTCTAACTCTCTGTTCAAGGATAACCAGACGCAGATAGCAATTAATAACACAAAACACAATTGTTCCCGCTCTCTGCCTGGAATCTCTGGAATTCTTATAGATTTTAACAATCTACTATTACAATTTATCTCTATTGCTAAAGAAAATTATTCAAATACATCATCAAATCAACTGATAATTAACGGAACTACTGGCAATATGATTTCACTCTGCTCTCAAGTCTCTAACCTAGTCTCTACTTTTAATTCTTTCTCTATTAATAATAATAATCAGAATCCTTGAATTCTGCTGTTGAGAAGAGTGGGTTTCGATTGACCATGGTAGGATTAGACATAGATTGTAATGATTGGTTCGACTTAGTAATTCACTAGATAATTCTTATCATCGATTGGTTATGTCCAATCGTACCGTGGTCAATCGGAACGCTCCCGTTGAGAATTCCCTTTACAGAATGATAGATAAACTTCTTATCTTACAATGGAATTGCAGATCTCTTATTGCCAGGAAAAACGACCTTATCTCGTTACTTAACAACTTAAATACTCTTCCGTCCATAATTTGTCTTAGTAAGACATGGCTCAATGATTCGATAACCTTTTCTCTACCGAATTACAACCTCATAACAGCGAATCGTAACAATCACGGAGGTGGCTCCGCGATAGCTGTGCTTAACAATATTAACGTACTTTCTGTCAATATTTCAGACATTACTAATATATACAATTATCACAATATTGACATATGCATTGTTAAGATCTAGTCGGAAAACAAGGATATTTATATTGCATCCTTATATAATCCCCCTAATTTTAATCCTACCCACAACTCACTAAATGTTTGGTCCATTATAATCAATAATCTTGCCAAACTTAAAAATATTATTATTGTAGAAGATTTCAACTCCAAACATCCTATGTGGTGTAAAAATACGTCCACTCCTAATTCCTCTGGCAATGGTCTCGCTGAAGCGATTACAGACAGTAATCTCTACTTACTAAATGATGGATCTCTCATTTGGGAATCATCTGACCTTGCCTCTTTTAGCGCACTCGATTTATCCTTTGGCTCCCCTAGCATCTGCTCTGGATTTACTTGGACGGTTATGGACGACAAGTACGGAAGCGGTCATTTTCCCATCCTTGTTGCACACGACTCAATCATTCCCTCTAAATTCATCTGCCGTCCACATTACAATATGAAAAATATTAATTGGGATTTCTCTTCTGAACTTTCCAGGGAGAGCACCCCTTCACCGGAGGAACTAAGGAAAAGAAAATATTCTTTAAACCCGAGGAGTACACACAGGTTATTGACCAGATCATGTTATCACTTGAAAGTAACAGCGCGTACGTCAAAAAGTTTCAATCAACTCCTAGGAGACCTTCTGCCCCATGGTGGAACGAAGAATGCCCTCAAATTGCATCGTCTAAGAAAGAAGCTTTTTAAAGGTATAAGCAGCACCCTTTTTTTTTCTTTTTTTTTTAAGCCAGGGGAAATGCTTTACGCATACCCACGGTCTCCGGGGGGAGACCGCGGATTATGTGGGGCTCCTCCCCTACCGAGACAAATTCGACGGGGGCCCTACCCAATAAAACCCCTGGCGGGTCCGTCCTCAGCGGTCATCAGGGGGCCCGCGGGGACCACTTGCGTATAACTTCCGCGGACCCCCCTCCGCGGTCCTGAGGACCTCTCCCGGACCGGGGGTAATAAATCACCCCCGGTCGCGCTCCTCCTGAGCAGCGGCGCGGTGCGACCCAACACCGCGCCGCCTCCCTCCCGGGCCGCTATGATTGGAGGGTGCGCCCCCGCACACCCCCCAAGCAACCCGTAGGGGAGAGGGGGAGACCGGTGGGGGCGGAAGTTTCCGCTTGGCACCGGCCCCCCTCGACGCCGGCCTGATGTTCGGCCGGCGCCGTGGCCCCGGTCTAGGTGGTCAGAC
Source organism: Odontomachus brunneus (assembly GCF_010583005.1). Classification (NCBI taxonomy): domain Eukaryota; kingdom Metazoa; phylum Arthropoda; class Insecta; order Hymenoptera; family Formicidae; genus Odontomachus; species Odontomachus brunneus. Next base: position 859,530 of record NW_022639544.1, read on the forward strand.
CGGGGCCCTCTCCTCCGGCCAGATCCCGGGATGATCTCTCAGGATCCGCCAGCACATCTCCCGGAGGGGGGCCGGAGTCGGCCGCATTCGGCGGCCGGCCCCTGCGATGTCCCGGCGGCCTTCCGCCCGCCGGAGTACCACCCCCCATCGGGCACTCGGGACCACCTAACCTGTGGCCCGAGTCCCGGCCATCCTCGAGGCACACCGCGCAGGCCGCACTAGCTGTGCAGGCCCGCGCGGTGTGCCCGGCCCGGCCACACCGGTAGCACAGCC
>NW_022639544.1:859812-866345 GCF_010583005.1 Odontomachus brunneus
GTGCGACCCAACACCGCGCCGCCTCCCTCCCGGGCCGCTATGATTGGAGGGTGCGCCCCCGCACACCCCCCAAGCAACCCGTAGGGGAGAGGGGGAGACCGGTGGGGGCGGAAGTTTCCGCTTGGCACCGGCCCCCCTCGACGCCGGCCTGATGTTCGGCCGGCGCCGTGGCCCCGGTCTAGGTGGTCAGACCGGGGCCCTCTCCTCCGGCCAGATCCCGGGATGATCTCTCAGGATCCGCCAGCACACCTCCCGTAGGGGGGCCGGAGTCGGCCGCATTCGGCGGCCGGCCCCTGCGATGCCCCGGCGGCCTTCCGCCCGCCTTAGCACCACCCCCCATCGGGCACTCGGGACCACCCAACCTGTGGCCTAAGTCCCGGCCATCCTCGAGGCACACCGCGCAGGCCGCACTAGCTGTGCAGGCCCGCGCGGTGTGCCCGGCCCGGCCACACCGGTCAAATGACGCGGAGCAGGCCGCCCGGATGTGGCCGAGCCGCCAGCACCGGTGACACTGGAGAGAGCGGGGAGCGAGCATCACCACCCGCGCCCCCGCCCACCGCAGAGCCACGCTCCCTTCAGCCGCCACCGCGGCGGCCGCGGTGAGGGGGAGTCTTGCCCAGACTGCCCCCTCGCCCCGCCAACCCCATCGGATGGGGCCGAGGCGCACTTCGCCCGGCCCACATCCTCCTCGTTCGGCGAGGACCTCCACTATTTCCTCGGGGAGGACCGACTCGTCAAAACCGACGAGTCGGACCTCCCCCATCCTTGAGGGCCGTGTAATCACGGCCCCCGGGAGCGACGCCCTGAGCTTGGCAGCCAGGGCGTCCGCCTCCCCCTCTTTCCCGGGCCCAGTCAGCCCGAACAGGAAGCCGCCGTTCGCGGCCCTCCTGACAAATGCGGGCCGGACCCCGCCTGCACCCGGGGCAACATCGGCCCTCGCCTTTCGGAGGGCCTCCGCATAAGAGAGGCCCCCCGGCTCAAGGCGGACCGATACCGCCGCTGTCGTCGGCATCGCCGGCAGCGCCCCCGGCACCGCCGGACGCCCCGCGGCGCGTATTGTCCCACTGCCCCCTCTGGGACCTCTTTCTCTCTTCCTTCTTCCGGCCCCCGCCCCGCGCGCCGCGACGCATCCCCCGTTCCCCGAGGGGGCCACGGCGGACGGGAGGGGAGGCGCAGCCACTCTCGGCGCGGCCGGAGCGGCGCACACGGCTCGCCCGGACCCGCCGCCACTAACCCGGGGGCCCGCATTCTCAGCGGGGACGTCGCCCGATCGCGAACGTCGGGCCTTACCTCCGGGAGCGGGGACACAGCCCGGTCCACCGTCTCCTTCCTTTCTTCCCCCATCCCTCCTTGTAGGCTTTCCTTATCCTTTTTCAGGCTATCCCTCTCCTTTTTCAAACTATTCCTCTCCATTTCCAAATCCTTTATCTCCTTCTTTAATTTCCTATATCTTTCCTTAAACTCCGACTCCATCTCCTTCTTCTCCGCCTCCTTTTCATCCGCCCATTCCTCCCATTCCTGTGCTAACCTTTCTAGCTGTTCCGTCCTTGTTCTGAATACCCTTCCCATATCTTCGCTGTACGCAACCATCTCTTTCGTCGCCCTCATGATATTATCTTTTTCGGTCCTACTCATCCTTTTGCTCCTCCCAGTGACCTCCTCGATCAGCCCCGCACTGTGTCGGAGATTTGCCAGCCGATCGAGGACGAAGGCCCTATTTCCCTTTTTACTTTCCGGGTCCGGCCATGTCTTTGCCTCTTCCTCTTCCTTGTCCATTTCCATTCCTTCCTCTCCAGTCCGTTTGAGAATCTTTCTCAGCACTCTCTCTGCTCTTTTTGTAACCTCGTCCTTATCATCATCCCCCCATCCTTGTCCACATCCTTCCCATCCTTGTCCAGCTTCCTTCTCTTCCACCTTCCTTCCGCATTGTCCTTTCCCTTCCCCTCAATCTCCCCCCTTCCTTTGGCGGTTGCAGTGCCCGCCGGCGCGCCCGCCGTAGACGCGCCGGTTTTGTGTAGCCCATCGTCCGTTGACGACACGGGGGTGCCTGGGACCACAGCCCCCCCGCGCCGGCCCGGCGTATCCGACCCGCCGGAAGTCGCTCCTTTGAAACTTTTCATCATGATTTTTTAATGGGGGGCATGACGGCGGCCCCCCAACCCGGGCGGCTTTTCGGGCCGCCCCCTAGGGCGGTTAGGCTCAACGGAGCCTCAGGAGCCCGCCCTGCCCCCGCTGTGGATCCCCGGTGAAGTATTCACCGAGGATCTTACTACTCCCGGGCGCAGCTGCCCACCCGGGAGGCCGGTGCCGCACTGACATAAGGGACCCGACTGCCCCCGCGGTGAGGTCGGTTCACCCATACCGGCTGCCCTAAGGACAGCGCGCTCGCCTTCCTCTGAAACTCTCGGGCCCCGCTGCCCACCCGAGAGACCGGTACCATACTGGATCCGGTACGCTCCCCTGCTGTAAGCGCCATTGCGCTTCCCTCCCTCTCTGAAGCGAGAAGGAGGGGAGCCCTCCAGCTCCTGATACTCATGGGCGCAGCAACCCACCCATGAGGGCCTTTTAGTCGCCTTTTACGACACGCAGGCCATACGTTGGGGGTATTCTTTACGTCCGCCACCCATGCGGACTATATAAGCAGCACCCAAATTTTGAAAATCTAAAAGCATACCTCGATACATGTAAAATAGTGAAAAATAAGTTAAGGAAAATTTGTAGAAACAAATTCAGGGAATTTTGTTCAATACTAGATCATCGGTCCAATACCAAACTACCAAACTTACGTGGAGGACCATCAAACCTTTTTGTAATAGACGTCCCAATGCTCACGTATCTAATGATTACTCGGAAAGTAAACTAGATTTAGTTAGGGAAACATTCGCCGCCACACTTCCCCCAACTTCCCCCTGTTCACTAGCGTCACTTGAATTTTTCAGTTCATGCAAAAATTCAGATTCTTACTGTGCCGATAAACTCTCAATTAAACCTATTAATAATTACCTTGCTGAAGCCCCCACTCGGGGGGAATTCGACCTGGCTTTTCAAACTATCTCTTCGAAACATTCTGCACCTGGACCCGATCTTCTATCAAATAACATCCTGTCTCACTTACCAAGCACCTGCAGAGAAAAATTATATCAATTATTTATAGTCTTTTTCAAAAAAATGATCTTCCCCCTTGAGTGGAAAAGATTTCATATGATTTTTATCCCTAAAGCCAACAGTGACAAGTTTAGGCCCATCTCATTGGCATGTAACCTACTTAAAATCTACGAAAAAAATTATCCATTACAGATTAGAATGGTGGGCAGAGAATAACTACATCATTCTACCATATCAGAGTGGATTTAGAAAGGGTCGTTCTTGTACTCTTAATGTCCTCACCCTACAAAACTATATATATCAGGCTTTTTCTGAAAATCTTAAAATAGGAGTAATAGACATTAAGAGCGCTTTTGACAACGTCAACCCATTTAAACTTGTCACTATCCTTAAGAAATTAAATATTCCTAAGGAAATTACGAAATTTATTTCATTTTTACTTTTAAGAAGAGAGGTAATCGGGTTCTTCGCTGGTTAATGCCTAGGTATACGCAAAACCTCTATGGGAGTCTCTCAAGATTCGGTGCTCAGTCCCTTGTTATTTATCGTTTACATTTCTAACATTCACTCTGGGCTTGATAAAGATATTGGCATTCTTGCTTATGCAGATGTATCGCAATATTTTTCAAACATAAGCACGTGATTGAAATTTCCAAAACTCTGAAACGAAATCTCCATATTTTATCCCAAAATCTTAAAAATCTGATATCTCTCCATCCAAATCTAAATTTTGCGTCTTTGCTAACCTCACTCGTTTCTCAACCATTGAAAATACAATTATTAATAATAACTGCTCGATTAAATTACAAGGAAATTACATACCGCTTTTTCCTTCTATAACGTTCTTTGGCTATACTTTTGATCATTGAGCTGGAAAAGTCATATCAAAGTAATCGAAACCTCGTGCATGCGAAGAATTAACATACTTAAGGCCATTTCTGCCCTGAGATGGGGCTCTCATTCCTCTACACTACTTACTTTCGGGTGTATATCAGTTGGACACGGGGCAATTGGACACAGTCCAATCACAAGTCGCTGTTCCAAGGGACCCTACAAATGTCTCTAATCACACGGTGCTGTGATTGGCTGTGTCCAAATGCAGCGTGTCTAAGTGCACCGCTCCCCTTACTTTCTATAAAGGGCTCGTCAGGTCGGTACTTGATTGGGGCAGTATCGTTCTTACGGATTTCACCTCTGAAACTCTCATAACTTCACTTAACCGTATACAATATGCAGGCATACGATGCGTACTTGATCTCATGAGATCCATCCCTACTAACGTTCTTTTAGATCAAATTGCGGAGTAGCCCTTAATCTTTAGATTTCAATACTTACTATATAAAGTTATCATTAAATACTGGCACCAACAAAACAACTCTTTATTTAATATTCTAACATTCTTTCTTAATTTTAACGTTAACTCTCAATATTTTTCAACTACACCTAAATCAACTATTTTTGTAGGGTGTATATCAGTTGGACACGGGGCAATTGGACACAGTCCAATCACAAGTCGCTGTTCCAAAGGACCCTACAAATGTCTCTAATCACACGGTGCTGTGATTGGCTGTGTCCAAATGCACCGTGTCCAAGTGCACCGCTCCCGACTGAATTGGGTAGCAACTAACTATCGAGTATGAAAAGAGTTTTCCAGCGACGTGAATTTAATGTGGTAGCGTCAGACGAAGAATTTTATTAACAATTGCACCAAAATAAATATAGTTAGAATGTCACAATCAGCAAAATATTATAATTGGATAACGGAGTGTGTAAAAATGATCAATGATAATTTCACATGATCCACACGTTTGAACACGAGACTCATTCTACAAAAAATATTTTAAAAAATATCTTATATATATACAATAAATATTTTATTTATTTCAATGCTTTTTTGTGTATGTTACATAAAATATTATTTTTATACTAGATTTGGTTTCCGGGTTTGAATCGCGTGGATTCATCTTAGTTTGATTCCGACGTTTCGCGAACATTTCAGTCCGCTTCATCAGGAAGGAACGACCACTGAAATAAAAAGACGCGGTAGCGTCTCGCGCCAAGTGAACACACGAAATGAGGACTGGCCTCGTATAACTTACGCCGACCAACTAGTTCAGCACAGGCAAGATTTCTCGTTCAGCTATAACGACTAATCGGACGAATTTCTAGATGGTCTGGATGGTCTGGAACTAGAGAATTGGAGACTCTCCACACGGAATAGAGTAAAGGCACCAAAAGCGATATATCACTTTGTTTTTGGACGTTATGTCTTAATATTAAGCTCAAAATATAAATGTAAATATATATGTAGTTGGAAGTACCTCCTATCAGATAATATCAGATTTTTACTGAAATTGTTTCAAGATTTAAAACAAAAAATGTTTTCGTAAAACTCACGAAAATGGAATTCAAAGAAAATAAGTGCCAAAAGCGATATACCTATTGGAATTTATATAACATGTCGTATATATGATAATATTTGATAATAAATAGTTCATTAATGCGTTTGATGGTTGAATAATATTCATTTATTCAAAATATAATGTTACAAAAGGGAAATATATAATAACGGAAATATTAAATAAATACATATCTTTTTTTATCTTTTTCATTTTCTCATTTTACATATGTATTAAATTTTTAAGCTAAATAAAATTAAACTTTAAAATAAACAAATATCACGTCATAATAGGAGGTTAATAATCAAGTCATGTACATAATAGTCAAGTCACAGAGTATCGCACTTATCACATACTGTAGATATGTCACTTTAAGATACATTCTCATAAAATTTTTTAAGTTATACAGTAAAAAAGTGATAAAGGTAAAAATATTCAAAAAATATTTTTATAAAAGCCAAATGCATGTAGAAGAACTTAATATTGAACAAAATGATAATTATCACTACTTACTCTGAAGGTAAGGTTTTATTCTATTTGTGAAAAAAATGTCTAAATATATTTTTCGGCCTCCTAAACCTGGTTCCCCCCTTAAGGGGGGAAATCCAATTAGAACTTTCAAAAAATCGAATTTTTTTTTTTGCATAAAATGTTTATTTAACATTGTAAGAATATGTTCCCAACGTTTTAAATCGAAATTCGCAGCCGTTCGGAAGTTATGGCCTCCGAGCGCAACAAATCTCTTGAGCAGCGTCGAGGCTCTAATAGCACGCAGCAGGTATACTCACCCGGAGCGGGGATTTTACCTTTCAGGGCTGCGATCCAAAACGTATAGAGATGTAATTATAGTTTTACTGTAGGTTTTGGAACGCACCCCTGGTAGATGGCTTTTATTTCTATTGTTACGTTTAGTCGAAACCGTTGGGTCCGTTGGCGCTGGCATCGAGCAGAACCGGTTTTCAGTTTAGCTCCGAAGTTCGGCCTGTACAAAACGACAGTGCAAATTCGAAATGTCCTATCCGAAAGGCA
>NW_022639544.1:867367-869828 GCF_010583005.1 Odontomachus brunneus
CAAAAAATGGAAATTTATTTTCATAAGCGTTTCATATTCAAAATTTTTGACTTTTTTCAATTTTTTTAGGTTCAATTACGAATTATGGGTATAAATAATAAGAATTTTTTCGCTGCCTGTTATAGGATCAATATCACGGACGCCATTTGTCCAGCAGCTGAGCAACTCGCACGCGTACCTGCCAAATGGGATGCTTCATATGTCCGCCATTTTTAAATATTTTTGGAAAAAAAAATACGTATGGACAGTCCAAAACATATATAAATAAATGTTTAAGTTTGAAAAATATAGAAAAATTCTTTCTCCTACAAAAAAATTCTTGAAAATAGCTTATTTTTCCTCGTTCTAATTGGATTTCCCCCCTTAACGCTGGTGCGTGTACATGTGTTGGTGTCAAGAGACGCGGTAGTATCTCATACAAAACAAAGCAAGAGTCGCCCAAGTGAGAGGGAGAATGTTATCCTCTCCTTCTCGTTCTCACTCGCTGACGCGACCGTCTCTCAAAACAGCGAGTGAAAGAGAGAAGAAGAGGATGATATTCTCGTCTTCACTCGATGTTTCGAAGCAACTGAGCGTTCGCATCGTACGTATAAGCTAAATGTTTATAGAAGAAATATAATACTATCTTCTGTTAAATTAATACACAAGTCTCCTAAAATTATAATATATAATTTATGAAACTTATGTCAAATTTGTGTGTTTAATAGATATTCAATCATTTATGAAAAAGATGTGATATCCAAACAAACCTATCTTTTTTTAAAAAAAGGTGAAAAAAGACGTCAAGTTCATGCGCTTGCCTGCACGAGTGGAATTATACAAAAATTAATGTTTCTAAAAAAAATACTTTATTTGTAAAATAACACATTTAAAAATGTTAATAAGAAATATTGTTGTTTAAACTTCTATTTTTTTACAAAAAAAACGTGATATCAGGTAGTTAGGCCAAGTGAAAATAATTCACGTGTTTCCTTACATGGATAGAATTATATAAAAATAAATATGTTCATGTATGAAATATTTCACATACATACTTTCAGAAAACATAAATACGTTAAAACATAAAGACGTTAAAACATTATTATTTAAATTTCTATTTTCTACAAAAGGGATGTTAAAAGATAATTAGATCAAACGAAAATATCATTACGTATAATATAATAACTTTGTGTATATTCACACTATATGTGGTAACTATTGACACGTGCCCGTGTTGCAATAAGTTACTTTGAATTTTACAAATTGACATACAAAATACTATTTAGAAAACATATTTAAATTATTTATATACCTGGGCACGCTAAATGTTTTTTGTGTGACTCTTAATTTTATTTTATCTTAATTTTTACATGGTTATCAATAAAAAGAAGTCAATACTCAGATAGCATAGAGATGAACAGAAGTTCATAGAGAATTCATTTTAAAGAATAGATATAGAATTAGAAAAATGAATACCCGAAGAATTTTTGAAGAATTAACCACAGTAAGTTCGTCTTGAAATATTCCTTAGGACTTCATTATAGCGAATACTTCGCAATTTAATTCCTAGAACACTTTGAGAATTCATGAGGAATTAGGACTAAGGCAAAGAATAAGACGTAAGCGTCGTAATCATAAACGTAAAGTAAGGCAGAGAAAAACGTAAGCGTAAGGCTAATAGCCTTTCATGACTTACGTTTACGTTTTTCTCTACTTTATTTTACGTCTACGACTATGACGCTTATGTCTCGTTCATCTTAGCCCTTACAAATGTTTTGTTTATAGCAATTACTTTTTGCGCCTATATTCAATACATGTCGGTGAGTATATAATAATTAATCTACACATTTACATATAAACCCGAGAAAAAAATTTTATATATGAATTTTATCCATATATGATTATATATGATCATATATAATTATATATGTCGACATTGAAAAAAATACTACTGTGAAAATACAATTGAAGTAAATGCTTATGTTTATGGTAACCCATGATGTCGACGTTTAATCGAATCAAATTATATTTTCCTTTTTCCATTTGACAATTTTCGTTTTATATATGAATATATATAATTAGATATGACCATATATAAGGTCACATATATGGACAAAATTCATATATAATCATACATAATCACATATATTTATATATAATTATATATAATCTTTTTTTTCCCGGGAATTGTTTAATTTATTGTTATTCGCAGTTATTTATATTTTGTGGAATTAATTATATAGTTTTATATAATAGTGCAAAGAGAGGGAATTGGTGTTAAAATAACTTTTGATATATAAAATTTTCACCTGTATCAATAATAAATATATTTATGCAAAGTATATTTTATCCTTAAGTTTGTATTCATGTTTCTAAAATCTATATATAGTTCTAACAAACTCAATCGCATTATTTGAAAGCCATTTATTTTTGGATTTTGAATTACATATTTGAAAATACGCTTTATTTACATTTGAAGCTT
>NW_022639544.1:869838-870170 GCF_010583005.1 Odontomachus brunneus
ACCTATCTTTTTTTAAAAAAAGGTGAAAAAAGACGTCAAGTTCATGCGCTTGCCTGCACGAGTGGAATTATACAAAAATTAATGTTTCTAAAAAAAATACTTTATTTGTAAAATAACACATTTAAAAATGTTAATAAGAAATATTGTTGTTTAAACTTCTATTTTTTTACAAAAAAAACGTGATATCAGGTAGTTAGGCCAAGTGAAAATAATTCACGTGTTTCCTTACATGGATAGAATTATATAAAAATAAATATGTTCATGTATGAAATATTTCACATACATACTTTCAGAAAACATAAATACGTTAAAACATAAAGACGTTAAAACAT
>NW_022639544.1:870252-870380 GCF_010583005.1 Odontomachus brunneus
TTCTAAGTTGGAACATTCTAAATAAATTATTTTATTCCCAGGAAACACAAAGTATCATCGATGTTACAATGTCAGCTCAATCATATCGCATATTACGTAAGTGTTACTTTGTTATATAACAAGTTATA
>NW_022639544.1:870390-871208 GCF_010583005.1 Odontomachus brunneus
TAAACATGAAGTCTTAAATAGCTCAGTGGAAAGAGCGGTTGTCTGGCAAGAGGAAGATCCGAGTTCGAGCCGAGTCTGATATTTTTCATCTCATATGGCATTAAAAGTGGACATCTACAGATACACACAAGAGCAGCAGCACCCCCGGCCAACCCAGTGAAAACAAGTTAGTCAAAATGATGTCAAAATGCCATCAAATTGATGAGGGATATGATGTCAAAATGAGTAGTCAAAATGACGGTAGAAATGACTGCAAAACGTCCCATTAATTGATGATCATTTTGACTATCATTTTGATGGCATTTTGATGGCAATTTGATGTCTAAGTAAAAGTGAACACCAATGAACACCAAACATCAATAACATAACACCGATGTTATAATTTTCCACTCAACAATATAAGTGCAATATAACACATGTAATGTAACAGTGACATAGTTAAGTAGGAAATTATAACATCGGTTTTATGTTACTGTTATTTGATGTTCATTGAGTACTTTCTGTAGGAATAAATGCAAGATTATGGAATAGGAGGATATGGAATAAATGTAATGCTATCACAAATGTTATCATATATATAATGTGACATTTAAAACAAATATAGGAAAACTTTTCATATATCCCTGCTAAGTTAAAGAGAAAAAAAAGTCTAAGAATCTAACTTCACAACGAAGTTGGCAGGGTAAATATAAACCAACTTAGTTAACAACTAAATTTAGCTTACATAATAGATAAGCAAATAGACTAGAAACTGTAATAAATCATGTGTGTAATACTTTATACTATTTCCACATTAGGAAAAAATCAGTCTTCGAACA
>NW_022639544.1:871218-874972 GCF_010583005.1 Odontomachus brunneus
ATATATATATATATATTAACGCACCAACAAGAAAGAAAGCTGAGAAGTAGTGGCTCTCGATAACTTTCCATTTCCAAGAATTTCCGCTCCTACAGTCCATGAAGTAAAAAATTATCGAGAGTCTACTGTACCACAATATATACATTACAAAACAACGCCGGAGATTCTTCTCAAGTTCATAAAAGAATAAGTCAAATAGTCTCATCATCCTGTAGTCATTTTGATTTCAACATGACGTGGATTACATTTTGGTCTATAATACCACAATTATCATCTAAACATCCATTTTTACCTTTTCTTATGAAATTTTATTGCGTACAAAGTCAATTTATCTGATGTCAATTTTTCGTCAAATTTAATTATTTTTTTGACACAATGACAACAAACGACGGTTTTGATGTCATATTGACATCATTTTGACTAAGCTGTTTTCGCTGGGAAAGTTTCTGATCTTTCTTTCGTGTGGATACAATAAAATTTATTAAATCCGAAGAAATCTTTTTGAGTTGAAGTAATTCTATATGAATACTCTAAGAAGTTCTGAGGAACTCCAATCATGGTGTATGTAACTTCCTAAATCATTCTTATAGTATTCTTCCACGAATTTCTAAGGAAGTACAATTCAGGAAAAAAGAAAACTTTAGGAACACTTAAAGAATTCATCGTGCTATCTGGGTAGTTACCACATATGGTGTGACTATACACAAAGCTATTATATACGCAATGATATTTTCGTTTGATCTAATTATCTTTTAACATCCTTTTTGTAGAAAATAGAAATTTAAATAATAATGTTTTAACTTTGGATTTGTTTTCTGAAAGTATGTATGTGAAATATTTCATATATGAACATATTTGTTTTTATATAATTCTATCTATGTAGGGAAACACGTGAATTATTTTCACTTGGCCTAACTACCTGATATCACGTTTTTTATAAAAAATAGAAGTTTAAACAACAATATTTCTTATTAACATTTTTAAATGTGTTATTTTACAAATAAAATATTTTTTATAGAAACATTAATTTTTGTATAATTCCACTCGTACAGGCAAGCGCGTGAACTTGGCGTCTTTTTTCATCTTTTTTTAAAAAAAGGTAAGTTTGTTATATACTACCTAGAACGCGCGCTGCCTCTTGAGATGTGCGGGATGAGAAAGAGGTTTCTTGTTTCTCCTCTTATCGTTGTCTGATTCATATTATAGTCGAGAGTGGGGAGAATGTGATACAATCCAAGTTAAAAGTTAGAGATAATATGAAAAGCAGTAACCACTAAATGGCAATGGCTTAAACTTTTGAACGAAAGTTTAAGTTATAAAAAAAATATATATTTTTTCTCATTTATTATTCTCATTTATTATTATTTAGTATTCATTTATCGACTTATTATTAAGAAAAACAAAGCAAAGATGGTTTCTAATTCGGAGATTCAGCTTATGTTTAGAAATCAACCGACTTAGCTTTTGGTTCAGACTGTACTAGATAAAAACAGAGCGCTGTGTGTGTGTGTGTGTGTGTGTGTTCGACCTACAAGCATGCTCTCTCTCATCCTGCAACAATCAAAAGGTAGCGCGCGTTCTAAGTAGTATATATTTCAGTGGGAACAACCCCAATATTTTTATACTTTTGACATAACCTATATAATTAAAAATAATATATTTATATTTATATTTACACATGTAAAAAAGACATTAAAAATATTATTAATATTAATACTAAAAACATTATTATACATGTTCAATATATTCATCGTATTATACTTACTATTTCATTATCCATTGTTCGAATATTTACACTTGCTGATGTCGCTTGTAGTTGGAAAATTCGAACTACAATTTCATGTCGCTAGCGCCGGCATGACGTCATCATATCGCAGAAAATGAGCGATGAGCGATGTGCGTGAAAAGGTACCTTTAGAATCAATCGAAAATCTGGATGCACAATGCATCTACATATTCATGCACATCATGACTGTCGACTATTCCGAAAAAGTGACAACGTTGTCTAGATGCAGCTTTGATGTTGACAGTTCATGCTATGTAAGACTGATTATTTCTTTAAAGTAAGAGAAGTGTCACATGAAAATGTTTTTGTGAAAGCTAAAAGTGATTAGAAATAATTTTCAAGATAAATTAAGGAGAATTGTGTCCTGAATTGAAGTACTGATATACATACATGTATACATATTGAGGTAGATATAAAACATATATTATAATTTAAAAGATAATTAAGTTACAATATCAAGTAGTAATCAATTTATATTTTTACATACTAAGTATTGTGTATGCTTTATTGTGCCATTTAAAATAAAAAAATCATACAAAGAATAATTAAAAATGGATATTAAATATATACAATTTATTTTGAGCATTAGAGCACCTACGGCTGGTATTCATAGTCGAATCTTATTTCAAGACCGTTTTAAGTAATGTCTTAAAATGCGAATATGACTCTGTGATTGGTTCATAACATCTTAAAACAGTATTTATAGTACAGTACAGATGATCTTAAATATAAGATCTGACTATGAATACCGGCTTAATTGTGTAATGCACAAAAGATGGAAGGAACTGGCATTGATTAAGGAAGACAAAAAGAAAAATGATAAGTTATAATAAATTTGTAAACATCAATAACAGATTTGTAATAAAATGCAATATATAATACCCATATAGTACACAATATTCTATGAATATTCTTATGGAATGCGAATATTCTCAATTTCAGAATATTCAAATAGAATGTTCAATAAATATACATAGAATATTACAATTAGAGTCATATTTTCATGAAAAAGAACATGCTAAGAATATTCTTCGAAAGTGTATAGAATATTTGTGGAGAATGTTTGTGGAATATTCTTCAAGAACGATTTTAGAATACTTGTTCCAAACCATTTTAGAATATTCATTGAGTTTATGTATTGCACATTGTTTATGGTGTAATAGGTGTCTTAATAACTTCTGAGAAAGGTAGTGAAATCTGTGATTATATATAACCGGCACATTACCCAGACAGCACACAATATTTATGATAAAAATTCATAAATATTTATGTCGAATTATCTTTTAAAAATATACAAATATTTTACAAATATTTTAGGTACATAAAGCAAAAAAGTTTCAAAATCTTTATTCAAAATATTAAAATATAGACTAAATATTTTATACAATATCTATAGTAAAAAAAAGTATTTCTAATAACATTTTTATAAAAAAAAGTAAAAAAAGTAAAAAAGTATCTCTAGTAATATTTTTAGTAACATTTTATAAATATTTTAGGAACATAAAGAGAAAAAATATCAAAATCTTTATTCAAAATATTATTAAAATATAGATTAAATATTTTATACAATATTTATAATAAATAAAAAATAAATATTTGTAGTAATATTTTGTAAATGTTTCTATTAACAATTATTATACATGAAAAAAATAAATTTAATTATTTATAACTATTAAACTAAAAAATAAAAAATTCGAAATTTAAATTGGTAATGTATACTGAAAAAATTCTTTAAATTAAAGAAATATATTTTGTTAAATATAATTTTTTAACTTAAAAAATATTTGTTAGATTTTAGAACACGTAATAAATATAACGTAATATTTTTTATTTATAAAATGAGATGTAAAATTATGAATTTCTAAATAAAAAAATGATTTCTTTGATTTTTTAAAAATATCAGTATATAAGAATAAATAAATGATTTCCTTACAAGAAGAAAATTAGTTTTTTTAATGTAAAAACTGT
>NW_022639544.1:875307-875766 GCF_010583005.1 Odontomachus brunneus
TATATATATATATATATATATATATATATATATATATATATATATATATATATATATATATATATATATATATATATATATATATATACATACAATATAAATACAATATACATATGTATACAATATAAATCGTCTCTCAGTTAAAGTGACAGTGGCGAAGTAGGTAAGGTGAACAACCCAAGAAGCAGAGGTCTTAAGTTTGAATCCCAGCATGGTAAGCAAATTTTTGAAGCATAATTTAAATTGAATTAAGTAGCGTGTGAAACAATAAAGTGGAAAATTTAAGAAAAAGGAAAAGAGAAGAAATGTTTATATTTTTATAAATACAAACGTTCTGTTCATATATTCTTTCGGAATCTTTTATAAACATTCATAACTTAATATATAGAATATTCGGTAGATTATTCTATTCACATTCTGAGAATATTTAAATTAATGCCATTCGAATGTTCTACGAAT
>NW_022639544.1:875776-876104 GCF_010583005.1 Odontomachus brunneus
AAATGATTTCCTTACAAGAAGAAAATTAGTTTTTTTAATGTAAAAACTGTATTAATATAATAAATAAACATTTGCTTGTTTTAAAAGTAAATGAAATACAAGTAAATTTAAAAGTAATAAAATATAAGCAAATCATTTTATAAATCTAAATTATTTTCTAATATTAAAAGTATCTTTTTTCTGTTTCAAATTAAAATTTCTTTTATTATCAGAAAACAATTTATTTAAATTTACAAAGTAATTCATTTGTATTTTACTTACTTTTAAAACAAATAAATATTTTTTAAATACTTTTTACATACTTGTTACACATATTTTTTACATTTAG
>NW_022639544.1:876114-877899 GCF_010583005.1 Odontomachus brunneus
GTAAGGTGAACAACCCAAGAAGCAGAGGTCTTAAGTTTGAATCCCAGCATGGTAAGCAAATTTTTGAAGCATAATTTAAATTGAATTAAGTAGCGTGTGAAACAATAAAGTGGAAAATTTAAGAAAAAGGAAAAGAGAAGAAATGTTTATATTTTTATAAATACAAACGTTCTGTTCATATATTCTTTCGGAATCTTTTATAAACATTCATAACTTAATATATAGAATATTCGGTAGATTATTCTATTCACATTCTGAGAATATTTAAATTAATGCCATTCGAATGTTCTACGAATACACAATGAATATATACGAATGTCCTATGGAATATTCCAAATATTCTTGAAGAATATTCTTAAAATACTCATAGGATTGTTTTGTGCTATTTAGGTAGTAATATAGGTAATTATTCAGTTTACACACATCACCTCCAATATCGGCAAAAAATACAAATCGGCAAATAAGTCGATACGTTTTTTTAAAGGCAAACAACTTTTCTGTTTGAAAAAATCGTCGCTCTCTACTGCGAAGCGAGATATTAATTGAAAAAGTTGATCACTGTTAAAGTTATGAAAACTATCACACTGACGACAAATAGTGACATGTATATGCATAGCCATATGCACATACAAACAGTGCGTGAATTAGAAATATATTTGAACATGCATGAGTAACGAAATATTATTGAAACATTAGCATTATTTAAACATTTTCAAATGAACTGGGAGTCCAGGGGGCGTAGCCCCCAGTCAAGGAAGTTCGGGAGAGGCTTCGCCCTCCGGCTTGATAAAAATAAATTTGAAAAATAAATGATTCTAAAAAATAGAAAAATGTATCTCGCATGGTGTTAAGCATATGTTGTTTTTGTATGCAATTTATACCTTGTGTAGGGGTCTTGCTAATCTTTTCAGTATTTTAGGGGAGCGGTGCACTTGGACACGGTGCATTTGGACACAGCCAATCACAGCACCGTGTGATTAGAGACATTTGTAGGGTCCTTGGAACAGCGACTTGTGATTGGACTGTGTCCAATTGCCCCGTGTCCAACTGATATACACCCCTATTTTAGTATATCCCTAACGGAACATGATATCATTCGAATATTCCATTCATATACTGTAATCGTACATAATATACTGAGAATATTTGCATAATATCTTTATAGTATATCATTTTTATATATTTACAAGATATATTTATAATATAGAAATTTATTTTCATTCTTATACTTAATGTACTGCAATTATATGTAATATACTGAGAATATTTCTCTATAATATCCTTCGGAACCAAAAACCATATGAAAATCGATATTTTTTGTCGGAATCGTAAACCGTACCGAAATTTTGTAAACCCTATAAAACCGGAAGAACCGTAAAGAACTATAATTTAAATTATACCGGTACTTTTATTGTCCAGAAAACAAAAACTGAAACAAAAACTTTTATTAAATATTTTACGGTTCCGACATAAGTTAATGGATTACGGCCATCATAAACGAACCTTAACGCCATCATACGGCTACATATATAACATCATCGGTTCCAATTCCGATCTCTTTCCGTTTATTTCATGGACGACGCAAGATGCAAGAAAACGAGCGTCATTTTTATTTAAAGTAATTTAGTTTTTTATTGAATATTATTTGAAATAACCCCAAAAGGAATCGCAAGTAATTGTAGAGAGAAACTTGAAATAAATTATATAATATTTATGAGATATATTTGACAATTTATGATAACATATCCCATACAGCACAGAAGTTTGCAGCAACATTGCTACAAC
>NW_022639544.1:877909-890860 GCF_010583005.1 Odontomachus brunneus
GTCGGCCTGTGCAGTCGGTAGTCTGATACGGGTTTTAAGCAACACTTGAACGGAGTCAGGACATAGATGGGTGACCGGTGATATACCGCTTGGGATCGAAATTATCGAGGGAAAATTCACGAAAGTTTGGAGTTGTATATTTGATACCTAGTAGTTTATGAGATATAAGAAAATTAGGCTGAGTTCCCACTGAGCGCGTCACGCGTCGCGTCGTCTGCCTGCGTCACGAGTTAACCAATTAAATCCTCTAATTGGGATGACGCGACGCACGACTCACTTGTTTTAATGGAACGATTTGATTGGTTAACTCGTGACGCAGGCAAATGACGCGACGCGTGACGCGCTCAGTGGAAACTCAGCCTTAGGAATTATAAATATGTTTTTTTAAATATTAGATTTAAATTATAGATTTTCTTATTTTTCACATTCGCACGATAATTCTTAGTATTTGATTACTATCAATATTTAATAGTGATTTTATTATCAGTATTCACCAGAAATTAAATACTGACGAAAAAATTACTGAATTACTGGTAATACATAATCACTAATAATTTTTTAGTATTTATTAGTATGATATTCCTGTAAGAGTGTTATCTGGGATTTTACTTTGTATAATAAAACATATTAATAATATTACATATATATTGCATTGCAATATTGCTGCACAGTTGCGTTTTATATTGCCGCAAGCGGACATTTTATCGTTGCTGCAATGTTGCAGTAGCATTGCAGCAACATTTTGCAACGTTGTTGCAATGTCACAATATTGCAAAACAATGATGTTACAATGTTGCTGCAACGTTGCTGTGCTGTATGGGATATAAGGGAGCGGTGCACTTGGACACGGTGCATTTGGACACAGCCAATCACAGCACTGTGTGATTAGAGACATTTGTAGGGTCCCTTGGAACAGCGACTTGTGATTGGACTGTGTCCAATTGCCCCGTGTCCAACTGATACACACCCGGGATATAACGTATAAATTGGAGGTTATTCTTGCTTACGAAATTTATATAAAGCGTAATATTAAAGCGCAAATATAAAGCGTTTAATATTAAAAATATTCAAGCCGTTCTAATTTAACTGTATTATTGTCTGTTTAATATAATTTGTATAATTATGTATATAAGGTTCTATCTTTACTGAAACCGGTCAAGCTGATCGGCATACATGACTTCTTATTCTTTATTGAAATAAAAATGAAACTAGTATGCCAATCAATCTGATGGGCTTAAATGAAGACAGAGCCCAAGAGTTAACTATTTTGGTAGTAAACTTTTATATTCACTATACATCTGCCATAATCAAGAATAATTGTAAGTCCAAATTTTAAGCAGAATAATTTTGCATGTGTGTATGATAAATTATAAAACATATTTAACAAATATGTATAGGCTATTAATGCCTTACATAATATTATGATCTTTATGTAATTTGGAGTACAGACAAGATACTTGTATGAGTTATTTTTTTTATATTATTCAGGTTTGCAGAAATTATATTAAGGAAATTATACGGGGAGGAATGCGTTTAACCATGTTTAATTACCATTTGCAGTGACTATTTAGTGGAAAAACTGTAAGCATCGGTCGCTATGAATGGCTGTGGTCAAGTACAATATCAAGTGGTCAAGTATAACGGATTCCTTCCATTTTTATTAATAGTAAGTTAAATTAAAAAAACAATCATCATTTGTTTTTATTAAATAGTATTATATTATTTTTTTACAAATTAACACTCGTAAATATATAACGTTTATTTCTTCAATGAATTAAAAATGCCTACAATTATTAATATTGTTAAATTATGTCTTTTGTATATATGACAAATAATGCATATAAGAAATTGTCACTTAGAAAAGGAAGGATCCCATCAAACACGGTGCGATAGCACACATATATTTACATCGGCTGGTGCTTAGAATCTTTCCACTAGATTATCAATTAAAAAAATAGTATATTAAATTAGCTAACTATCGATGTGAACTATCGGAATCGATTTATAAAAATTACATAGATATTTGTATATTACTTTGTTAAGAAATAATGAAGATGTAAAAAAAATTTTGTTTCCAAATGTGATGTGAAAGTTATACATTAATGCAGCTAACAAAGACATTGCAGGCCCTATCAAAATATGGTTAGCTCATGCCAAAGAGCGCATAGAGAGACAGAGCCATAAAGAAATTGAAGATATACATTAATATGTCTTTTAAGTTTTTGTTATTCAATTGGTATTTCATTTTATTTTTTAGTTTATTTTATTTGTGTTTCAACAGAGAACAAGTGTTTGTGAGATCTTTCCATTGTTTGCATTACATATATAAATTTAAGTTTTTCTTAAATTTGTATTTCGTTTTATTTTTCAGTTTATTTTATTTGTGTTTCAACAGAGAAAAAGTATTTGTAAGATCTTCCCATTGTTTGCGTTACATATGTAAATTTTTCTTTTCTTGGAAGATTATATTCTGAATTTTCAACAAAAATTTAATATGTAGTAAGTGCTTGTAATATGTTACATATATAATAAAAACATTTATAAAATTTAACAAAAAAAATTATTTAACCTAATGTAATCTAGGCAATACACACACACAGACACATACACATATACACACATATATAGCATAGTATATACGTGCATGATATACTGGTATATCATAAAAATATAATAATAACATTTTGTAGATATCCTTAGTATATACTACGGAATATTCTTAATATATACTATGAACCACTGTAGGGTGGAAATAAGATATTATTTCATATATACTCAGTACATCTTAGTACGTATGTCGAATGCTCCGAGAATATTAATAATATTCTGTTCAGATATACTCCGAACATTCTCAGAATGTACATGTTCCGTTAGGGATAGTAGATTCATATATTTAGTAAGGCGAAGATTTAGGCCTTGTTCCAAAATTTCACGGTCAGCTGGCAGTATTGAAAATCTATAGTATATATGACATAAATTATAGTTTGTTATCACTGACAGTAAATATTGGAACGTAGCCTTCGTAGAATTCTTATTTATATAGCGGTCTTACTAATCCTTTCGATATTTAAGATTTTTACTGTATTGTAGATTCATTTGTTTAGTAAGGCAAAGATAATTTAATAGATATATTCTCTATGGCAAAATGCAAAAGTATGTAAATGTGAAATATGTGTGTACTTATAATGCATTGCTTACATTTCTATGAATATATATAATCTTTGCTTTACTAAATAAATAAATCTATAATATACTAAAAATCGTTAATATCGAAAAGATTAGCAAGATTTCTACGCAAGAAAGAGAATGTTTTATTAAATCTTCGCCTTACTAGATGTATGAGTCTATTGTGTACTAAAATAGATACTGAAAAGATTAGTAAAACCCTTACGCAAGATAGGACATATGAATCATACACAAAAACAACACATACTTAATATACTATGCGAGATGCATTTTAATTTTTTTTTAGAATGTTACTTTTATTAAACTGGGAGGGGGCGAAGACCCCGATCAAGGGGTCTTCGCCCCCTGGATCCCCAGTTCGTTCGCAATCCAGACAGCACATGATATCATTCGAATATATTAAACTTATACTGGACGTATATGATGTATTGGTAATATTTGCATAATATTTTTTATAGTATATTATTTGTCACATATTAGAATATACTAAATCAGATATTTATTGAAAATACTGGAATAGGATATTTGTAGAATATATTAAGTTCATCAGTGATGTTTCGTTTAATTATCGAATGTTATAAGTACATTTTGAAAGTAATATATAATATAGTAGTGATTTAAAGGAAAAAAGAAAGAGGAAGAGAGAAGCAATGCAAAAGAGTAAGTGCATATAGTTCAGTTGTAGAAAACAAATGTACAATGCATAGATCATATTTTGAATATTTCGAAGCATTTATAAGATTGGCCGGACTACATTTGTGGCAGTCAATCAATTTACTGTTTTATAGCAACAGGAAATTTTATCAATTTTTTGTTTGTTCTTTCTACCTGAATTTCTTGCACTACTTAAAAAAATATGCATACATATTGAAGCGTATGAAGCGCACGTACAAGATTCTCAACCTTCAGTGTGTGTACATTTATTGAACTAGTCTTACCAGTTCAGTTGAAAAAAACAGATCAATTGTGCCCTTTTTCCTAACTCATTGGATATCAAAGCCCTTCTACGTAAGAAATACGACACAAAACATACTTGCACGCGACGTTGCGACATGCAATAAACGTACTATTATTCTGGTAAAACCATCGACCTGTAGTATGGACTGTGCTATCCCTTACTTTGTTCGTATATGAAACAAAGTTCAAAGAGTGAAATAGTAAATGTAGACTATCCTGGTAAAAATTTTTAAATAAAAATTAATTTTGCTCAAAATTTTTCTGACAAATCAAGATTCTGAAAAAATCAAGAAATTGGAACACTTTCAGAAAAATTCAGAGAAAGCCATATTTCATAAAAATGAAAAAAAAAAGAAAATCTCTTAAGGGGATGCTGAACGCGATCCCGAATTTCGAAAGCGTTGGTAATGTAGTATGCGTCGGTTTAGGACGATGCTAGATGGCAGTATATGTTCGACGCGGCCCCATCAGCAATGCAATTTCGACTCTACGCACGCAGCGCAGAGTTGCCAGATCTAAAATACAGCGTTGTTCTCTCTCCGCTTACGCAGAGATGCTTTGTCGATCTGCGTGACGATCGTCGTTACATAGATCTTAATATTAATCTCTGTATGAGCCGTAGAGAAAGGATAATGTAACCAAACGAGAGCCATGTATATGCGTGCCTAACACTTTTCATTGATATGATAAGAATAGACCGAGTATAAAACTCGAGATCTGAAGACACGTAAAACAGAGTTCAGCAAATATAAATAGAACAATATATGTGATATATTTCGGCCGATTTTTGACCGAGATTTTAATTAAAAACGGTAGTAATAGTAACGCATTGATACAGTTACATTTTTTAGATAACAATAACGAATAATTTCATAACTTTTACAAGAAATCGTTTCTTCGCACATATAGAATATGTGTAATAGAATAGAATAGTCAAAAAGAAATTCTAAAAAAGTCTTCGCAATTTTGTGAAAAAATTACAAAATTATAAAGATTCGTTACTTTTATATAACCATTACGGTAATGACTTATTTTTTCAATGGGTAACGAGTAATGGTAATAAATTACTTTTATCAATGAGTAACGAGAAACGGCAACGTATACTCGTTACTCCAGCTCGCGCAATTCCCTCTTACTTCATCGTCCCGTGCGGAATGTATGAGCTACTTGAGACTACGTCTGCGTTTTTGTTTTATCGTGCGATTTAGAAAGAGAAAGAGAAAGAGATACTGTTTTTACTTTCCACCTCTTTTATTTAATCTTTTTTGTCTCTTTGTATCTGAGCTTTGTTCCTCAAATATTTGAAACGCTCGATCTATTCTTGTTATGTCTATGCTTCCGCCTTAAGTGCGGAGCGCAGGCGGTTCTCAAATACGAGGGTGGTCTGAAAAGTTTCCGACCTCAACGTGAAGATAGCAGCACTTGTAAATAAAAGCTAGTGAATTTCGTTGTTCATCTGTTGACAGTTACTCACCGAAGTTTCAGCCATTTTGGACTCGCAGTTGTTATGTAACAGTCGTTTGAGTAAGTTGATGTGAGTGTTTTTGTGAAAATGGACAAAATCGAGTATCGAGCTGTCATTAAATATTTGTTTTTGAAAGGCAATACGCCTACGCAAATCAAAGATGAGTTGGATTCTGTGTATGGGGACTCTGCACCATCATTTACGACAGTGAAATTTTGGGCCGCTGAATTTAAACGTGGCCGTAAGAGCTTGGGAGACGATGAACGTTCAGGACGTCCAAAAACTGCAACTACCGACGAAAACATCGCCAAAGTTCACCAAATGGTGCTAGACGACCGCCGAATTAAAGTGAGAGAGATAGCAGAGGTTATGAACATGTCAAAAGAACGTGTTTGTCGCATATTAAATCAACATTTAGGCATGAGAAAGCTGTCCGCGCGTTGGGTGCCGCGTTTGCTCACGTTAGACCAAAAACGTGTTCGAATGAACATTTCCAACGCTCTGTTGGAGCAGTTTAGGCGCAATAAATCCGAGTTTTGGCGCCGATTAATTACTGTAGATGAAACTTGGATACACCATTATACGCCTGAAACAAAAATACAGTCCAAACAGTGGACTGCAAAGGGGGAACCGGCTCCAAAAAAAGCAAAAACTGTTTTTTCGGCTGGGAAAGTGATGGCGACTGTTTTTTGGGATAGTCATGGAGTTATTTTAATCGATTATCTTCAAAAAGGAAAAACCATTACAGGAGCATACTACGCATCATTACTTGACAAGCTGAAGGCAGAACTTGCGGGAAAACGGCCACATTTGCAGAAAAAGAAAATCCTGTTTCACCAAGACAACGCACCGTCTCACACCTCAGCGGTTGCCATGGCGAAAATCCACGAATTACGGTTTGAACTGCTTGACCATCCACCTTACTCACCAGATCTAGCCCCAAGCGACTTCTTTTTGTTCCCTCATCTAAAAATTGCGCTCGGAGGACAGAGATTTTCGTCAAATGAAGAGGCAATCACCTTCGTGAACAATTATTTTGCAGAGAAAAACGCCGAGTACTATTTCGACGGGTTACAGAGATGGGAGCATCGCTGGGAGAAGTGTGTAGATTTACAAGGAGACTATGTTGAAAAATAAAAAACAATTTTCAGAAAAAATGACTTGTATCTTTGTTAGGTCGGAAACTTTTCAGACCACCCTCGTATATTCGTTATCACCAGGTTTAAAAAGTAAAACCTGAAATCGTTACCATTTTTTTATTTATTTATAATAGCTAACGATTATTACGATTGGTAACGTTACTTTTGAATTAAAAACGATAGTAATAGTAACGCATTTACATTCTTTTGTAACAATAAGGAATAATTTCGTAAGTTTTAGAAGAAATTTACCATTTTTTTGCATATATAGAATATATGACTATAGATCAACCAGAAAGAAATCCTAAAAAAATTCTTTATAATTTGCAAAAAAATTACGGAATTATAAAAGTTCGTTACTTTTAAGTAACCATTACGGTAATGAGTTATTCCAGATAGCCACTTGTCTATGAAGTTGCCGTCAAGTTGCTGAGAATCGTTGAAGCAACTGTTTTCGAAAAACTAGAGACAAGATGCTTCTACATTATATTCGTTGGATTGTGCTTACGTGTATTCTTCATGAGTCGACAGCAAGTTGACAGCAACATGACGACAACAATTGCTTAAATATGAATGATGTATATATGATGGCATATTGTCATCGCATATTCCAACGAACACAATATAGAAGCACCTAATCATACTAAGAAATACTGAACAATTATGGGAGCGGTGCACTTGGACACGGTGCATTTGGACACAGCCAATCACAACACCGTGTGATTAGAGACATTTGTAGGGTCCCTTGGAACAGCGACTTGTGATTGGACTGTGTCCAATTGCCCCGTGTCCAACTGATATACACCCAACAATTATTAGTGATTAAGTATTACCAGTAATTCAGTAATTTTTTGGCCAGTTCTTAATTTCTGGTGAATACTGATAATAAAGTCACTGTTAAATATGAATAGTAATCAAATACTGAGAATTATTGTGTGAAGATGAAAAATGAGAAAATCATAATATTTAAAAAATATATTTATAATTCCTAATTTTTTCATGTCTCATAAACCATTTAGATATCGAAGATTGTCAACAACACACACACTCCAAACTTTCGTGAATCTTCCCCTCGATAGTTTCGATCCGAAGCGGTATATCATCGGTCAACCATCCATGTCCTGACTCCGTTAAAGTGTTGCTTAATCTGAGGATCGAATGGCACGCGGCGATTCCCAATGATTCCAACAATATTCTTACGATTTACGCTTATATAATATATCTTTATAGTGTTCATAGTATGTTATAACGTATCTAGCAAACACAAAATAATAGTCATATAACATATATAAGGCTGAGTTCCCACTTAGCGCGTCACGCGTCGCGTTGTCCGAGTTAAGCCAATTAAATCGTCCCTTTTTATTCGGCGTAAAGTTACCTTTTACTATATAGCCATGGACTGCTAGCGGTGATTATAAGCGTCTGGCAACATCTGTAGTGCTGCTAGAACCAACAACGGCAAAGGAAGGAACTCAGTAGACCAAAACAGAGTTATAGCTTCTGCACACAGGACGCGGTAATGCTTGCCGCGCGGCGAAAGTCCGCGCGACAGCCAATCAATATGTTTTTCCGTAAGAGCTAGAAGGTTATTACGGAAAGCAGCATATTGATTGGCTGTCGTGCAAACTTCTGCCGCGCGGCAAGTATTACCGCGTCCTGTGTGCAGAAGCCATTAGCAACGTAAACGTTTCTAATATCCACATATCACATGGTGATACGTATTGGAAAGACCTAATAGCTCCTGCACGGGAGCGTCCCGATTGACCACGGTACGATTGGATACAACCAACCGATGAAAAGAATTATCTAGTGAATTACTAGGTCAAACCAATCATTACAATCTGTGTCAAATCGTATCGTCCAATCGGATCCCACCTCTCCTGCACACAGGACGCGGTAATGCTTGCCGCGCGGCGGAAGTTCGCGCGACAGCCAATCAATATGCTACTTTCCGTAATAACCTTACGCCGCGCGGCAAGCATTACCGCGTTCTGTGTGCAGGAGCCATAATAGTATAGTAGAAGTAATAAAAAGAATTAGACTTTCTTGAAAACCACAAATACTTTATAACAAAATTAATTATAGAAAATTATGTTAAAATTGTTATAAATTATGAGGGAAAATTAATGAGCCAAAAATGTCAATATATCAGACATAAATTGACAAAAATTATTTTATTTCAAGGATAATAATGTACCATCATTTGGGGTAACTTTTATATCGTTGATATGAAAGTTCTATCTCTATCCGTTTAATAATGTTTTTGTAAGCCGTTGCAAATTGTTCAAAGTTACCCCGGTGTTCCAAGTTACAGTATTCGTGCATAGTGTGTTTGTTATTGGCAAATTATTGTAAATATATGAAAATTACTTATCGTTTATACTTTGTCGGCAAAAATATGTAATTTAGAAGTTTCAACGATTGAAAGCAAATACAAAGCAAATCGATGAAAAAGGTTCCATTTCTAATGTTGTTGTTACGTTGCCAACAAAATACTATTGACGCAAAGACAAGTCATCAGTTCTTGTCATGTTGCCATCATGTTGTTTGCAACCTTCCGTGCTATTGTTGCTGATCGTTTGCTCTTAAAATTTCATTAACTGATTACATGTATTACCACTCATGTTGCTGAATTTAGTAGTGCATCACTTACGATAATGGCAACCAAATATGAACTATTCAAAACATGCAATGTATTCATTTGCTTGATATGCTAAATCACGCTTGGTTATTTGGAAGTGTTCATAATATGTTATAACATACCAAGCAAACGCCAAATAATAGTGATATACCTTTTACTTGATGTTTGTTAGATAATTTGCTGATAGATATTGAAACAATGCAACAACATTCGATATGCGATGAATATTGATGTAGTATACCGGGAGTGTCCCAGATGCGCACATTGACAAACAGACATAGCCAACCACAATGCCATATGCCTAGAGATATTTTAGAGACTTTATAAACAACGAAATATGATTGGATGTGTCCGTTTATCAATGTGCGCATCTGGGACTCACTCAATATACCCAGATAGCCAAACCTGCGCGAACAGATTTTACACAGTCTGTCAACAGTGTCTGTAGATAGAATGGCAACAGATTGTACACGGAATCTGTTCTGACGACAGATTGGTGACAGACTGCGCGCAGAGTCTGTCGACAGATCCTGACGACAGACTAACGGCAGATTGCGCGCAGATTCTCTTTCCTAGATAGGATATTCAATTCTATCAAGAGTCATATGTACGTTATTAAATGGGGCAGTTTCACATATACACCATGTAAAACTGCTGTAGAGGAGTCAAGATAATTATATTGTGCAATAATTGTATACATATATACAATAAAAAACAAAATTTTTACTTTTTAAAATTGTATTACACATTTTTTTTTAATAAAAAAGTAACAATAATAGAGAAATAACGAGGACAAGTATAGAATAGTACAACGGTTAAATGGCTATTTAAAGGCGTACATATGCCATTCCTGGTGAAAATCGTTCTTATAATTTTTTATACAATTTCTCATATTATTATTTTTTTAATGTTATTATGTTATTAAATCTGAACGATTTAACCGTCATGCAATAAATATTAAAGACAGCAGCACCGAATAAAATATTAGTCCCGCTATGTAAATAACTTTTACAGAATTTTTGTGATGGTTTATTTGAAAATATATCATGCTTTGATTTTGATAAAACTTAATACAATCTGAACGGGACGATCGACCAAATTAATTCGCACATGTAAAAGTATTTTATTAATATGATGGAAAAATGTCATTATCTGCTGTTTTCCCTTATAGAAAAGTATCACTGGCTGTGATAAATTGGCCAGTAATAAATAGTAATTTTATTACTCGTACAAGTAATAAAATTATTGAACGACAGTAATTATCGCTGGCCAAATTATCACTTATCATTATTAAATTTCTATAAGGGTTATTGCAGTAATTTTCTATACAGTTCTTGGTAGAAAATTAATTTCGAATTATCGTCGGTCTCTCTTACATTATTTATACGTTAAACGGTTTCGTCTATATTTTGCGGTTTAAAAGGCGAACAAATTCTAAGATTTTTCTTCCTTAAACTTTAAGTGGGTAATACAAAGCGCTTTTTATCAAGTGAGATATTGGCGTAGTGTCTAAGGCGACGAACGATTATCCAAAAGATGTCTTCGGTTCAAGTTCGAATCTCATCAGAGAAAATCTTAAAAATTATGAAAAAATAATATAGAAAAACTTTTTTTTCATTGTATTTTACGAGTATTTATAAGAAAGCGCTTATTCTATGAGTAATTATCAAAATTATGAGAAAATTTTCTACCAAAAATTTAATTGAAGAGCCTACGAAACGATAGGATCTGCGCGCAATCTGCCGCCAGAGTCTGTTCGCAGACCCTGTCAACAGTTTGACGGCAGATTGGGGACGCAGATGTCTATGGATCTGTCGAGACATCCTGCTCGAATCCTTATAGAAATATCATCTTAAGAATCATTGATTAATTACTTATTTTCAGTATTTGTAGCGAATTCGCTCAAATTCCGAGAGTGAATTCTCTACGTGCTGGATCGACCTCGCACGAAGTCCGGTGAAGCGAGGAAAGGGAGGATCAGAAAATGAGGAAATGATTCGGTATAGCTGAATATTGCACTTTATTTTTAAACAGTTCACACCGCGGAAATCTCGACTTGATCGTAATTCCGGAAATCTTCGGAGAGTTGCAAAGTGAGTCACAAACCGCGACGGAGATCTTGAAGAGCATCTGACGGATGCCCGGCCGACGGAGATCTTGACGCGACCGACGGAGATCTTGCTACACGGTGACTGTCGACTCTAACGCGATACGGTCGTTGAGATGAAGCGAAATTTCCGCGCAAAACACCACTGACGACACTGATATAATATAACAAATGTAACCGCTTCAAGCAATCGTGGATATGTGCGTAATCTTAATTGCGAGCGCGAGACGAATCGAAGTGATTGACGGCGCTAGATCGCCGTAGCTAACCGTCGCTCGATGCGACGGACAGGTGAGAAACCGGAGCGAACCGATAATTCGCGCGTAAGCGATCGCCGACGGTGGACGGCGACCCCGAAATGTGAATTTGACGGTTTTCAATCGTGACGTTCTGAGTTTAAGGCGACAGCAGACTAATTGAAACGACGATTCTGTCTGTCGCAGAGATTTGCTTCCCGAAAAGCTAGCCGACTGAGAGAAACAAGTAGATAAGCAAGCGTAATCCCGCAAATACGAACATGATCGAACCTTACACGCGCTATCGATTGCTCCGGCTCTCCAATTGCGTCTCACCAGCTATGCGACTGCTTCGAAAGTGAAACTCGCTTCAAAATCACGGTCAGTTGCTGCATGGAACGAGTCTTCTTCCTAATCGTTTCTGGCACTCGCTGATTGGTTCCGAGCAAAGGTGATTGCTGGTCGCGTGCCGAAATCTCCTTAAAAGGAGATGTTTCGCGAGATGTGAGGCTCCACGGCGCGTGCCGGCTGTCGATTCACGGAAACATTGTTTGTCCGCAGTTGCTATGACAACGTAAAGCAATCAGTGTTTCTTCACGCTTACCTGGCACGCGCTGCGGAACACACGTGTGTGAAGTTGGCCCCACTTTTTCAAAATTTGAAAAAAATGAATAGAGTTCTGATTGCCCGCCAAAGAGTTCTAGAGTTCTCTATCAATAATAAAAATAGTTCCGTTCATTAAAGTGATGAAAACACGAAATGAAAGTACGGCGGGCCAACTTCACGATTGAGTAAATTGAAAAGGCTATAATTTTTTTACCGTCAACTTTATCGCTTAGGATCATAAGAATAATCGATAGAACTATTCGGCGGGCTATCAGAACTCATAAGAAAACACGAAAATTCAAAAAAAAATTTTCCCGCCAAAATTAAACAAACTGAGAAAAAATTTTCATGAAGTTTTTCGGCATTCCGTTAACGGCTCTGTATAGATTCTCACAAGACATACGATAATCTTTATGATTCTAAGCGATAGAACCGCACGCAAGTCACTTGTAACAAATAGAAAATCCGGGGGGCCAACTTCACGATTGTGAAAATTTAAAACGATAAAACTTTTTTTCCGTCAATTTTACCGTTTAGAGTAATAAGGATAATCGATAGAACTCTTTGGCGGGCCACCAGAACTCTCAACGGAATACCGAAAAACCGAAAAAAAT
>NW_022639544.1:892158-892545 GCF_010583005.1 Odontomachus brunneus
ATTTTTTTCGGTTTTTCGGTATTCCGTTGAGAGTTCTGGTGGCCCGCCAAAGAGTTCTATCGATTATCCTTATTACTCTAAACGGTAAAATTGACGGAAAAAAAGTTTTATCGTTTTAAATTTTCACAATCGTGAAGTTGGCCCCCCGGATTTTCTATTTGTTACAAGTGACTTGCGTGCGGTTCTATCGCTTAGAATCATAAAGATTATCGTATGTCTTGTGAGAATCTATACAGAGCCGTTAACGGAATGCCGAAAAACTTCATGAAAATTTTTTCTCAGTTTGTTTAATTTTGGCGGGAAAATTTTTTTTTGAATTTTCGTGTTTTCTTATGAGTTCTGATAGCCCGCCGAATAGTTCTATCGATTATTCTTATGATCTTAAGA
>NW_022639544.1:892555-893224 GCF_010583005.1 Odontomachus brunneus
GGGAAAATTTTTTTTTGAATTTTCGTGTTTTCTTATGAGTTCTGATAGCCCGCCGAATAGTTCTATCGATTATTCTTATGATCCTAAGCGATAAAGTTGACGGTAAAAAAATTATAGCCTTTTCAATTTACTCAATCGTGAAGTTGGCCCGCCGTACTTTCATTTCGTGTTTTCATCACTTTAATGAACGGAACTATTTTTATTATTGATAGAGAACTCTAGAACTCTTTGGCGGGCAATCAGAACTCTATTAATTTTTTTCAAATTTTGAAAAAGTGGGGCCAACTTCACACACGTGCGGAACACCTAGGCACGTGGAAAGCACGTGATAGTGTCGCGCTCTCATCGCGAAGACTCTCCGCGGTTTTTGCTCGCGTCGCGAACAGTATTAAAAGTACAGTATTTAGTAATATTCTGTGATTCAAATACAGCTTTTAGTACTCAAGTATTTCAATATTTAATGTTACAAATCCTATCTTATGATTGATTTCAATACTTAAATATTAATATGTAATACTTCGTCCAGTGATAAAATACTTACGCAGAACATTGTCAATATTTAAATACTAATATATAATACTTTGTTAAGTGATGAAATACTTACGCAAAGTACTGTTAAGATTAAAAGTATTAACCCAGACAGCATACAATATTAGTAAGTTATCAGAT
>NW_022639544.1:893234-893391 GCF_010583005.1 Odontomachus brunneus
AATAAATTAATATTTGGCAATAAATGCTGCATACAGTGATAGTGTAAGATCATATTAATAGGAAAATACGGGACATGTTTAATTTCTTAATTGTAGATGTTACATTTAGTGATCGTAAAATCACAAAGCGCGAAGTTCGTAATGAGATACCGGAGGT
>NW_022639544.1:894256-894372 GCF_010583005.1 Odontomachus brunneus
TTCTACATACTTTTTAAAACATATATTTTAAAAGAATCTATTCTCTTCTTTTAAATAAATCATATGCTTTCGTATATGGATATACCATATGTACACATATAAAGCGTCTTTCAATT
>NW_022639544.1:894382-896808 GCF_010583005.1 Odontomachus brunneus
TACAAAGACAAAATATAAGATATTTAAGCGGGAAGCACACATTATTGCATGACGACATAAAGTCCATTCTACATTAGTCGCAAGTTGCAAGGTCGCAAAGAAATTGACTAATCATAGTCGATTGTTCTTCTTGCGATTGAAGAATAATCAATTATGACTGGTACAATTTCCTTGCGATCTTGCGATTGCGACTAATGTAGAATGGGCTTTAGGGGCGCCGCACACGAATTGACAGTAACGTAAGACGTACCGTAAAAATGGACCAATTACAATTGAGTATTCACAAAAATGGCGACCTTACGGTTCGACGATATTCAAAGTGATTGGTCAGTTCTTACGGTACGTTTTACGTTACTGTATGTCAATTCGTGTGCGACGCCCCTTAAGTGTGGTCTACAATGAGAACTTAAGCCATAAAATTTAAGCTTTAAATCCTAAGCCGTAAGAAGTTGACCAATCACAGTCAATTATAAGAAAAATAATTTCTTACGGCTTAGAGATTAAAGCTTAAATTTTATGGCTTAAGTTCTCATTGTAGATCACGCTTTAGAGGCTTTCTACAATAAGCAATAAATTTTAAGTCGCAATAAAATTGACCAATTACAGTGGATTATTCTTTTAATAGTCGACTATGATTGGTAAATTTTATTATGACTTAAGATTTATTGCTTATTGTAGAATGGGCTTTACAGAAAGCAGCACATTAATTGTTTATCATGTGCAAACTTTCATCACGTGGCAAGTGTTACCGCATTCTGTGTACAGAAGCCATCATAGTAAAAAGTAACGATATAAGTAACGATGAATTTCGTTACTCGTTACTAAAGAAAATGTAACGCCGTTACTTTTTCGTTACTGATACAAAAAAGTAACGGCGTTACCAAATCGTTACCAAAAAAAAGTAACAAAATAGTAACGTCGTTACAAGTAATGTGTTACTTCCCAACCCTGCACTACATTACATCAATATTCATCGCATATCGAATGTTGCATTGTTTCAATATCTATCAACAAATTATTCAATAAACAACAAGTAAAAATTATATAACTATTATTTGGTGTTTGCTAGGTATGTTATAATATACTGTGAACACTATAAGGTTCACTATAAGGATATATTATATAAGCATGAATTGTAAGAACATCGTTGGAGTCATCAGAGTCACCGCGTGTGCGCTCGACCGTCAGGTTAAGCAACAGTTTAATGCGGTCAGGACATGGATGGGTGGTCACCAGTGGTATACCGCTTGGGATCGAAATTATCGCAGGAGGATTCATGAAAGTTTGGAATGTGTTGACAACCTTCCGATATGTAGTAGTTTATGAGACATGAGAAAATTAGGAATATAAGCATATTTTTGTAAACATTATGATTTTCTCATTTTTTACCTTCGCATAATAATTCTCAGTATTTGATTACTATCAATATTTAACAGTGATTTTATTATCAGTATTCACCAGAAATTAAGTACTGGCCAAAAAATTACTGAATTACTGGTAATATTTAATCACTAATAATTTTTCAGTATTTCTTAGTATGATATTTCTATAAGGGAATTCAACAGATCCTGTCGCCAGTCTGACGTCAGTCTGCATGCAAATTGCTTAATGGGTAGTGAACCAATGATAATTACTTTTAAATTTTTAACATAATGTTATAATGATTAATTCAGTTAAACAGAAAAAATAAAAAATCCAATAAAATCTAAATTAAACAAATCGAATTACTAAATTTAGAAAGAAATTTTTAAAAAGTACTATTTAAAACAATAGTGTTGTTTCATCAAATGACATGGTTTTCTTGAACGAAATAAAAGTTTTTATTTTCACCATTTTAAAAAATGATATTTTGTTTAAGAATATAATATTATAATGAAACAAAAAGACCACCAAAATTAAATAAATACGTATATTAAATCTAACGAAAGTGTTTTTTCCGAAAAAAACGGTATAAGAAGTATAAGAAATATGTAATAAGACAAATTCTAGTATTAATGACTGCCACTAACAACTATTATTCTAAGTACTATTTTATAAGCACTATTGACGTGAAACATTACTGAATTTGAAATACAAGTAACAAAAATAACTAGTAAATAAGTAAGAAATATTATATTATATTCGTAATATTTTTGAAATATTGCTGCAATATTACTTTAGTAATATTGTAATATAATAATAAATTAATGTCACTGCAATGTATCTGCAACATTGCACTGTAATATGCAATCTTGCAACGTCGTAGCAATGTCCCAGATAGCACATTATATTCTGAGAATATTCTGAGGATATTCTAAAAATATCATATCTAATATACGTAAGATATACTTCATATATATTAGGATATACTCACGATATATTCAGGATATTCCTTTTCTTATTCTTAGAATATTCTCAGAATATCGTCTATGATATTTTTGGAATAT
>NW_022639544.1:896818-897987 GCF_010583005.1 Odontomachus brunneus
TGTCCTTGGTATAAAAATCATTTTGTATGACACATTTTTTCCATGATCTTTACCTTTGCAACGAATATGTGCCATAAATACGAGGGCTGCTCCGTAAGTTTTGCGACTAAGTAAGGAAAACACGGTAATTTGTCATTGAAAATGGCTTTATTGTTTTTCAAAGTATTCTCCATGATGATCAATACACTTCTGCATTCGCTCAAACCATTTATTATAGCATCCATGCCACTCCGAAAGTGGTACCTCCAAAACATGTGTTTTAAACGCATCAACCGCTTCTTCTGGCGTCGAAAATCGTTGACCACGCAGTTTATTCTTGATGTTCGGGAACAAAAAGAAGTCATTGGGTGCCAAATCAGGACTGTACGGTGGATGACCCATTAATTCGATATTTTCACTGGTCAAATAAGCGGTTGTTTGAGCCGATGTATGAGAGCTCGCATTGTCATGGTGAAGAATGATTCGTCGTCTTGAGTTGTTTTTCCTTATTTGGCCGAAGACTTCTGGCAAACAAATGGTTGTGTACCACTCAGAATTGACCGTTCTACGTTTCTCTAAGGGTACTGTTGCCACATGACCAGTTTTTCCGAAAAAACAGGCGACCATTTGTTTCGAAGTGCTTCGAGCGCGAACAACTTTTGTTGGGTTAGGTTCACTTTGAAAGACCCACATAGTCGACTGCTGTTTAGTTTCCGGCTCATATGCATAGATCCATGACTCGTCACCTGTGTAGAGGTTATATACGGCATTTGACGCATCTCGATCGAATTTCTTCAGCATTTTTTTGCACCAATTTACACGATCCTTTTTTTGAGCAATTGTCAAATTATACGGGATCCAACGTGAACAAATTTTTTTTACGGCCAAATGTTCATGCAATATCGTTTGTATGCAATTCATACTAACACCCAGAGATGCCTAAATCTCACGGTATGTCACATGTCGATCTTGCATTATTAATTCACGCACAGCATCGATGTTTTCTGGCACAGCAGCTGATTTTGGACGACCTTCGCGAGGTTCGTCGGTGAGCGAACTACGACCACGATTGAATTCATTAAACCAGCGACAAATAGTGGCCTTGTGTGGTGCTTCATTGCCAAAAGTGGAAGCAAGTTGATCGATGCACTCTTGTCTCGATAATCCACGTCGAAAGTCGTAGAAAATCA
>NW_022639544.1:898233-898431 GCF_010583005.1 Odontomachus brunneus
CTTCCATACTTAGACCGATCCTTGAGTCCCGAATTTAAATATATATTTTAATTAAAATCCCAAAACCCCCATTAAACCGAAGATTCAAATAGATTCCTTTTTATTATTAGGACCTTAACTTAGTTTCCGCCCAAAAAATACTGAGAAAAAGCATTTATTGTAAAAAATTTATTTAAATTATTTCAATGAAAGTATTTT
>NW_022639544.1:898866-902479 GCF_010583005.1 Odontomachus brunneus
CAGGACTCGAACCTGGAACCTCCCCACTTTCCGGGCGGGACGCCTTTCCATTCGGCCACCGAGGCTTCGACAGTAATCTCGCAACACAATGTTTATAAACTCTCTAAGATGTAAGTTGAGAGAGAACCAAAGAGTCGATCTCGTAAGAGATGTTATTATATGAGAGAGAGATAGCATATTCTTCCTACCGATGCTTATGATAAACCGAAATAATAGAAAGCTCCTGAATAGGAGCTCCCACAATCATATTAATATTATTAAAAAATAATATTAGTATTTAATAGCACTAAGACATCCGTGCTTGCTCCTTATGTGCCGTTAATTTCTCACTATTAGTTAAATCTATTCAGGAGCTTTCTATTATTTCGGTTTATCATAAGCATCGGTAGGAAGAATATGCTATCTCTCTCTCGTATAATAACATCTCTTACGAGATCGACTCTTTGGTTCTCTCTCAACTTACATCTTAGAGAGCTTATAAACATTGTGTTGCGAGATTACTGTCGAAGCCTCGGTGGCCGAATGGAAAGGCGTCCCGCCCGGAAAGTGGGGAGGTTCCAAGTTCGAGTCCTGGCGGAGGTAGTTTTTTCGCAACATATATAATAAAAAGGAATCTATTTGAGTCTTCGGTTTAATGGGGGTTTTGGGATTTTAATTAAAATATATATTTAAATTCGGGACTCAAGGATCGGTCTAAGTATGGAAGGTGATTCTCCGCGTACGTTAGTCGAAGAGAAAATTTCGATACGTGCGTTTGACATACTGGACATTTTTATCCTCCCACAATCATATTAATATTATTAAAAAATAATATTAGTATTTAATAGCACTAAGACATCCGTGCTTGCTCCTTATGTGTCGTTAATTTCTCACTATTAGTTAAATCTATTCAGGAGCTTTCTATTATTTCGGTTTGTCAAACTTTTTGATGGTAAGGTTAGATTTTACCTAGCATCGCCAGTGTTGCCAAGTCGCAAAACTTACGGAGCAGCCCTCGTATTCTCATGATATTTGTGGAACATCAGAATACCAAATATATAAAGTATTATTAACACATAAGGATGCACAAATACAGTCGCGCGCACTCCCATATAACTTAATGTTTGATTATTTTGTTAAAATAATAAAAAAAAAATTGGTACATTATATTTTGCGGCGTTTCGATTATACGTGTTTCTGCGTGGTTTCAAATTCGAACTGCACCGGCCATCCCATTTCCTAGTCTAGGTCTTAGGTATTCATAGTCGAATCTTATTTCAAGACCGTCTTAAGTAATGTCTTAAGATGCGAATACGGCTTTGTGATTGGTTCATGACGTCTTAAGATAGGACTTAAGATAATCTTAAATATAAAATCGGACTATGAATATCCCGACTAGTCTTCGTTGTTATTGCTCAACTTTGGTGATCAGACAACTAATAATGATTCAAATGTCTCTGACGATACCCTCCTAACTTGTGCTTATATAATGTATATTTATGTGTTTACAAAACATTGTAATGTTATATTTATTGACAGATATTGAAAACGAAAACAATTAATATGCGATGGATATTAATACAATGTATATTAGCGAAATAGTGACGCGATTATTGCTCTTATATTTTTAACTTAACATTATTGTATATTTGAGAGTAAATGATAAGTTAGTTAGAAAAATACATGCAACAATTTATATATATATATATATATATATATATATATATATATATATATATAACAAGATATGTACTACATACTGAGACAAGATATGTAATACATACTCCACAATGCATTAACTTTAACTATTTTAGAAACCCAGAAGTAGCTGCACATATATCCTATAATTCTATGAAAAGTGTAATGGCTCGAGAACGATTTAAACAACGACCTCTCATACCTCATACCTTTCAATCTTTATGTACTGATCTTGGTCAATATGATTGGATAAGAGACTTTTATAAAGGATGTGTAGTAGCACAGGATGGTAGCATGGCTGCTATATTGTTAAGTGACTTTCTTATTAATTCCTTAAGGACAATTGAAGAACTCTATGGGACATTTCTGCAAGATACTTCATTAAAAAAAAAAATATTTCTTCTTTGATTTTGAAAGTATACATGTTAATATTTATAAATCTTAGTAATATTTTCTAGATAATGTCTTATTAACCTGGCAGCACAAGATTTCCTAAGGACATATCAGGGATGTTCTGAGGATGAAAAAACATCCCGAGGTCCTCTTCAGGAACGTTTCCTGGTCACCTGTGCTGTTAGGGTAGATAAAAGCAAAATTCTATTATCTATTATTTACAGGTTGTTCCCCGAAATCCACATATGATTCAATTATATACCATTCACATACGTTATAAAAATATGGTATGTATCTTATATAATTATTTTTTACTTGAAAATGTTTTCTATTGAGGTATTTTGGAAATTAGGAAGGTTCATACGTGTACGGCCCAGATAGAATCTTGCATAAACAAATTCCTAGTAAAGCTTGTTACCTACCTAACAAAGCTTGTTGCTACAAATTTTTGACAGCAGATAATTATAAATGAATTTATTTCAAGTTCTGTTATATTAAGTTATGTTTTCAATCTGCTTTCATTCTGTTTATTGCAATATCAAAACAAGTAGTTACGGCAAACAGTATAAGAAACGAACTCAAATAAATATTATTCAATATGGGGCCCGATTCTCGATGCCTACAAATGAGGTGCGCATGCTAAAATCCTATAGTTTGTATTATATAAACTATAGGATTTTTGCATGTGCTTATTTGTACGCGTCGAGAATCGAGCTCTAGCTGTTTCTTTTATTTTATACATATCTAAACCTTGCTTTTTTCTAAAAATATAACGCACTTAAGATTTTTTATATTACAGGGTATTGCTGTTGTCTTTGTGTTATGTGAGACTCGAACATTCGCTCAATATCAGGCTATATGGGAAAAATTAATTGAAATTGTACCAGATTTAAAAAATAATGTACAATTTATAGTAGGAGATTATGAACGCGCTACAAATAACTCCCTTCATAAATGTTTCCCCAAAGCCAGGTTGAAAGGGTGCTGGTTTCATTAAAATCAGGTAAATTAATTTAAGAATATTTTATTTATATGCTCATTCATACATGTGACAAATCATTATATTAAATTTGTAACTTTTTCTTTATTAAAATTTAAAAGCAGTATTGCGCAAATGGCGGCAACTTGGTTTAAAAAATGCTCCTAGGAAATTAATAACGATGGTTATGTCTGTACCATTAATATTTTCTTCTTTATTAATACCAGCTTCTTTATTTGAACAAGCTTTTACAGTACTACAACACATAGCTGATTCTATATTCAGTGATTATCCTATGGTATTACAATTTATTTCTTATTTACGTATTCAGTAATTATCCTATGATATTACAATTTATGTCTTATTTACGTAAGACATGGTTGCCTATAGCAAACAAAGTCTCTGTGTATGGCTGTCCTGTTCGCACTAATAATATAGTTGAAAGTTTCAATAACACGATATCAAGGAAATTTGGATGTAGACACCCAAATGTTTGGATATTTATTGGTTAGTGCTTTGTTTTATAATAATAGTGGCTAATATATATATATATATATATATATA
>NW_022639544.1:902831-902960 GCF_010583005.1 Odontomachus brunneus
GATTTCTCTTACTGAGAACCCATGCTTACGATTCTGCAATAAATTAACAATAAAAATACCACGTTTTCATTGTTAATACGCGAAATTAGTCTTCAAACAAACTTCTCATTATTTTTTATTACTCATTAA
>NW_022639544.1:902970-911218 GCF_010583005.1 Odontomachus brunneus
TTTTATTTTTTTTTATATTGCAGAAAATTTGAAAAAAGTACTTATTGATCAGGAAATTGATCTTTGTCGCTTACGAAATAATTATCAAGCACGTAGACTTCAAACTCGAGCCAATAGAGAAAAAAATAAAATGATACTGAATAAACAGAAGGATTTCTTAGAAAATAGGTAATGTTACTAGTTATAGCATAAACTTAAACCTGTGTGAAAAATGATTTATAAACAATTATATAATACAATTATATAATACTGTTAATATATAGACAATTTTTTTTTACAGATTACCGCTTCCTGAATTTCTAAAATCATTTAGTCGCTTTTATGAAACTGATTTGTATAATTCAGACATGATTGATGAAGGTATTATATTCCAGAACTTAGAGAAATATATTTACAACAAAAATATACATAAAATATAAATTTTGGTGCTCAAAAAATTTGATCAAGCTAACGGTCAAATCAAGAAAATTAAAGAAATTACATGTTTTTGACATATAGTTATATTTTTTATATGATGATATTTCAAAACATTGTAATTTATTTAATAAAAATAAGTTTTCTTTTCATTAAAAGCTAATTATTATCATCATATATTTTATAAAACTATAGAATAAACCAAATATTGTTGATTTTAATGTATTTCTTACAAGAGATTTGATTATGTACTGAATTTTCTTCTTTAATTTGGATTTCTAGATATTTTAAACAAAGATATTTTTTTACAGATATAATCCAGCAGAACGATAATTATGAAATTAGTACTGAATTTCTATCAGAAAGTTACGATTCTAACTCAAATGAAAGTATGCATTATTATTTATATCACAAAAATCAAATATTCTTTATATTATTCTGTTATTAATTCACACTTTTTCAGACATTTGTGGAACTCAGAGAATTTCTATTGATAACGTAAATGTAAACAGTGTAGAAGATTCATTTACATTAAATCAGAGACAAGATGATAAACGATTATCTTCGCTAACTTTAAGGCATACATATATTGATACAGAAGAAGGAGCAGCCATTTCCGAAAATGCCACTGACCTGGATATAATCAATATGAATTCTACAGATCTTACTTCCCTTACACCGGCAAACATATTGGAAGAAGCTCAAAATACACACAACACTCGAAATTTATCACAATTAGTGAACTTGAGGACGGTATGTATTTATATATATTTTAGTTTAGTAAACATTAAACATTATTCCTTCCTTAGAGTACATTTGTGCGATTATTAAATGAAAAAATGGAAATATTTTCCAGAAACGATTTATAACATTCTTGAAGATGACTTTGAATACTGGTACGCAGATCAGAACAATGCTCAATATGATGTCGCGTATCACGAATTCAAACGCTTTTCTTTAGAAAATATATGCAAAAATAGCCAAGAAAGAGTAAGATCTGATCGTACGTGCACTATTTGTATTAATGCAGAATCTACTCATCTTTTCATACCGTGCGGTCACTTCTATATTTGTGAGGATTGTGCTAGTCAAATCTTGCAAGATAATGTTAAAATGTGTCTAATTTGCAAAGCACAAATTTCATCGGTACACAAAGTATATATTCCATAAAGAAATCTTACTCTTATTTTATATGTATTGTTACGTCCGACGTAACTTCTCTTTAGTTCGACCGAGCGCACCTTCTGTTACCACCAGAAATGCAATAAATGCCCTGGGTGGTCAAAGAACAATGGACTGATATAAGGTGTCAAAATTTAACTATTGATTATTACTCACATGTCGTGAGAAGCATCTTTCCCCTTCTACTAAAAGGTGGTGAGAACTCACGCGGGGGTATCTCGCCACCTGCCTATAAAAACGGGTGCGACTGCCCACACACTACTAGAGACAAGAAATCAGACTAGAGACTAGAGACAAGAAGTAATAATTCTAATAGTGACATCAAATCAGACAAAAGATCAGACTAGAAGTCAGATAAGACAAACAGTCAGTCAGTTTATAATTAATTAATTAAACCTATAAAATACAAACAATATACATAACAATTGGATCACTAAGATAAAACATTAAAAATCGTAAATAAGTTATTGAATAGATAAAGGTTTGTTTTCCTAACATATCCCCTGACCTAAGCGTCGCGTTACACTTTACTCATATTCCCAAACCTTCACCAACCTCTTAAGTCCGATCCTAAGCTCTTCAGTCTCTCTGTAACTACAGTACGAGAAGGACTTCAAAATAATTTAAAATTTCTTAAAAGAAAGAATCAATACAACCAGAATCAGTAAGTAAAATAATTATTTTGTACACACACATACGTTTACACATTTACTCACTCACAATCACACGAACTTGTCCATCCCAGGGTAAAGTGGTTAAATCTATTGACCCAAAAAGGACAATTAACACGTTTTAAAAAACAACTAAGACGTGACATAAATTTGGTAACAGCGGCGGGACACTAAAGTTTGTGTGACACCAAAAGTTTTTGTGAAAATAAAACAGTAAAGTGTAAATGCCAAAATTGAAGCGAAGTCCTCCTCCATCAAGATCAAATCAAGAATCAACAATAGAAAATCCTAATCAAGCCAATATGGATATTACCGAATTACGAAGAATGGTAATAGAACAACAACAAACCATTGAACGACTCCAGCAGCAACAGCAACAACAACAACAACAAAATGGACAAATGGGTAATCAAGGGATTGGACTTTTAACAGAAGGTAATTTCGTACATTTTTCAATAAGAGATGCACTCGATGCAGTGCCTACTTATGATGGAGAAAACATTCCATTCATTTATTTTGTCGAGGGTTGTGAAGAAGCCATGAGCATGATCGCACCAACACAAGAAAATATATTAGTAAGAGCAATAAGAAATAAGTTAAAAGGGGATGCACACCGATCAATATTAGGAAAAATTTTTAATAATATGCGCGAAATAATAGAATTTTTAAGAACTAAATATGGTCCCAGAGAAACAGTTTACGAAGCCCAGGGACGTTTAGCTTATTTATGTCAAAAGAAAGATGAAAAAGTGGCCACATATGCGAATCGAGTTCGGGAACTAGGGAAACGAATATTAGACGCTCAAAAAAGAGAGACTGGTGAAATTAGTGAAGAATTTCAAAATTCAATCGAGGCTCATCTAAAAACTAGCTTCTTACGCGGATTAAATAAAGAAATTATAATATCTAAAGAAGGAACGTTTGAACAACTTGAGAGTCGAGCAATTGACGCGGAAAAAGAACTCGAAACTATAAACATGATAAGGCGAGTCGTTCTCGCAGAGAATACAACAGAGAGGCGAGCCACTCGACGCATAGAAGCCGTAGAGATCATATGTCAGTATTGTCATAAAAAAGGTCACACAGCTGATCGGTGCAGAAAGATCCTAAAACAGCAAGGAAATGTTGAACGTATAAATTCTAATAATCCAATTCAATATCAAAAAAACGTAGAACATGTAAATCAAAATTATTTAGCTCCAATACAATTTCCAGTAAGACAAAATTTTCCACAAAATACAACAAATAAATTTTTCCCACAAAATTTTTCTCGACAAGTATATAATAAATCTTTTTATAATAATCAAAATACTGGTTCTGGACAAGAAATGTTCCACAATAATCAACCCTTAATTTTTCAAAATCAATTAAATCCAATAATTTGTCAATATTGTAAAAAATTTGGACATTCAATTGAAGAATGTAGAAAACGTGCTTATAATAATAATCAGCGAATTACACAAAGTCAGGGAAACAGATATATTCCCGACAGGAAAGGGGCAGCTTCGGGAATGCAAAATACATGCCCCAGTCGAGTAATCTCAACGGAAACAATTTCCAATTCCGAACAGTAAATCTAGCAAATATAGACGATGTACCAACAATCAAATTATCAAGTAAAGATTTTAAAGAAAATTCAAAGTTTCTAGTTGACAGTGGATCAGGGCCTAATATAATTAAACAAGGTTGTTTAAAAAGAGACATTTGGGTAAATGAAAATAAAATTCTTAAGCTAAGTGGTATAACAGCGCATCATGTGTCCACCTTAGGGCTGGCACTGATAGATATCTTAGGATGTCCAGTTGCTTTCCATTTAGTGGAAGATAATTTTCCAATACCTCAAAATGGGATCTTAGGATCAGACTTTTTTAAACAATTCCAAGTCAAAGTCAATTATCAAAAAAATCAAATAGAATGGGAAAATATAATTATCCCTTTTGAGCCCAAAGAAGATCCAGAAGAAACTTTAATAATTCCAAGTAGATCTATTTCTCAAATTCATATCAATGTTATTAATTCCGAATTAAAAGAAGGATATGTTCCGCGATTGATTGTGACAGAGGGCATTTACTTAGGTAATGCTTTAGTCTCAGTACAAAACGGAAAAGCATACTTAAGAGTAATAAATACAAACGAAAAAGATCATGAAATATGTGCCAAATATTACAATTTAAGAATTTGAAACAAAAGATCAAGATGAATTAAATTTGGAAATACAAGCGGAAACAAACTCAAACTTACAAGCACGATCAAATACAAACTCGTGTTATCACATTAAAGAACAAGATAGAAAAGACCAAATAATTAAATTACTACGCCTAAATCATTTAAATAAAGAAGAACGAGAACATGTAAAAAATCTAATTGAAAAAAGTACAGATTGTTTTCATTTACCAGGAGAAATGTTAGAGCATACAAATGCAGTACAACATCGTATATTAACCACTGATGAAGCTCCAATAAATACAAAACAATATCGATTTCCAGAAATTCACAAAGAAGAGATAAATAAACAAGTAAATGAACTTTTAGAAAATAAAATTATAAAACCATCTGATTCTCCATATAATACCTGAGTATGGATAGTTCCTAAAAAGACGGATGTAAGCGGAAATAAACGATGGCGAATGGTATTGGACTTTCGAAAATTAAATAATAAAACGATAGGCGACGCATATCCACTTCCAAATATAACTGTATAAAAATATTTACAATTGCCCGTACATTTTTTAATACATTTCTTTATGACGTTTATCGCACACATATCCTAAGAGAATCGATTTGTTTCCAATGTAACAGTATTATATATGTTAAGTATTAGGCCGGTTCTGTATTAGTTGCAAATCGCAAGATCGTAAGAAAATTTATCAATCACAGTCGATCGTTCTCCTTACGACCAAGGAAGAATTGATTGGTCAATTTTCTTGGAACTTTGAGACTTGGAACTAATGTAGAATGGGCTTTACGCACTGAAATGTGTGTAGACTAAAGCTGTGTGCAAGATTAGGCTGAAAGCATTTACTGCTAATTTCTCACAATAAAGTGCAATGAAACAAATTTGTTTCAAAATATGTA
Organism: Odontomachus brunneus; assembly: GCF_010583005.1. NCBI lineage: Eukaryota > Metazoa > Arthropoda > Insecta > Hymenoptera > Formicidae > Odontomachus > Odontomachus brunneus. The sequence continues at coordinate 908,313 of NW_022639544.1, forward strand.
TGTAACACTAATCTTTTAGACGTTTCATAAAGATGACTAAAAAAGAGTTTTAATGTTATCACACGTCGTTTATAGAGCTCATGCTGTCTGGATTATTTTTTAAACATTTATATAATAGGATTCGTTTCTACTATGTTAAACAAAAAAATGAAACATTCTCTATCATCCATTAGTGTTACATACATATTTTGAGACAAAATAGTGATAATGTTAAAATGTGTCCAATTTGCAAAGCACAAATTTCATGCGCGCAAAGTATATATTCCATAAACATGTCTTAATTTTATTTTAAATGTATAAGAATTGTTTTATTTTAAATGTATAAGAATGTATTTAGAATTGTCTGTACCTGTTTTTAATGCACATTCTTTATGACGTTTATCGCACACATATTCTGAAATAGTCGATCTATTTCCAATATAACAGTATTATATATGTTAAGCATTACGCATGTAATGTGTTTTAGACCAAGGCTGTGTGCAAGATTAGGCTGAAAGCATTTACTAGTTAATTTCTCACAATACTTTAAGGTGAATTATATAAAAATTACTTATATGCTAATGTCCAAATTTATTTTCTTTAATAGTATATATTATAAACATTTCCGAAACAATATGTTATATGATAAGCCAACAAAAGAACAGGAAACGTGTGTACTAAAAAAAACGTTATCTTAAAATATATATGGTTATTTTTATCTGCAACAGCTGCAAGGTTTATGTGCTCTTCGTTTTCGTGTAATCTGGAATATTATGTAAATGTTTCAATGTGTAAATATTATATCTGTAGATAATAAGTAATGTTACAATGTTTACTTACTTTTGATGAAATAGTATTTTCAATAAACGCTAATGGTTGTTGACTATTCTTAATATATTTTTTGCAGTTTTGACGTGTAAGTTTTATTAGAATAATTTTAGGTTCTAATAGATTTATTGGGATATTTTGATTTGTAGTAACTTGTATTTCTTTTTCACATTTTTTTCCGGTATTGTTTATCAAAGATATATTTGGAATATTTTCGTTTCCTAAAGCATGATAAGGCAAGTTAATAAGAATGTAAGTCAGACATACATAATACAGTTAATACTATTAGGTGCGCAACTAAGTTCTCGCTATTTTTTTTTTATGAAAATGCAACTTTATTGTGAAAAAATGGTTACAAATGAATCATTCAAAGTATTGCCCATCGCTAGCTACAACTTTTTCCCATCTTTCTGGCAGAGCTCGAATATCGTTACGGTAAAAGCGTTCGTCTTGTGAGGCTATCCACGAATTAAGCCATTTTTTGATGTCTTCATATGAGCGGAACTGCTGATTAGCCAGACCATGTGCCATCGAACGGAACAAGTAATAATCGGACGGCGCAATATCTGGAGAATATGGCGGGTGAGGTAGGACTTCCCATTTGAGCGTTTCCAAGTAGGTTTTAACGGGTTTGGTAACATGAGGCCAAGCGTTGTCATGCAGTAGAATCACTTTTTCGTGCCTCTGCTCGTATTGTGGCCGTTTTTCGCGAAGTGCTCGGCTCAATCGCATCAATTGAATTCGATACCGTTCCCCAGTGATGGTTTCGTTCGGTTTCAACAGCTCATAATAAATAACACCGACCTGGTCCCACCAAATACACAGCATAACCTTCGCAGCGTGAATATTCGGCCGAGCCGACGACGTAGAAGCATGACCGAGCAGTCCCCATGACTTTCTTTTCTTTGGGTTGCTGTAATGAATCCATTTTTTATCACCCGTTACGATGCGATGAAGAAAACCTTTCCTTTTTTTCCGCTGGAGCAGTTGTTCACAGGCGAAAAAACGACGCTCAACGTTCCTTGGCTTCAAATCACAAGGAACCCAAGTTCCTTGCTTTTGAATCATTCCCAACGCATGCAATTGCTTGGAAATGGCTTGGCGGGTAACTCCTAATGCTGAAGCAAGCTGTTCTTGCGTTTAGCACAGATCCTCATCGAGCAATGCCTCCAATTCAGCGTCTTCGAAGGTTTTTGGCCTTCCTTCACGCGGACGGTCGTCAATATCGAAACCACCGTCTTTGAAGCGACGAAACCAATCACGGCACGTTGTTTCACTTAGAGCAGCATCTCCGTAAACTTTTTGGAGCTCTCGATGCACTTCAACCGCCATTTTCTTCGAATGAAATAAGAAAATCAACACTTCCCGCAAATGACGATTATTTGGCACAAAATCAGACATTTTCACACAACCAAAAGTATATGACGCCAAAAAAAAATCACTAACGTGTCAAAGCGGTTTGTTTACCATATGTCTAAGCTTGGTTCATGACGTTTTGGATATGTCAAAATCGACCAGCTGCTGGAGCCATCTATTGACAAACAGCGGGAACTTAATTGCGCACCTAATAACTTTGCATATTTATATGTTGTTCATAAGAAAGAGTTTCAGGTAGTCCAGTAAATAATTCTTCTTCATAATTTTTGTCATTTTCATTTTGCAAAGATATGTCTAATACATTTTCCTTCTCTAGAGCACGATAAAGATAGTTATCTTTTTGAAAAAATAATTGTTAATAAAATATAAACATTATTGTTAATACTAACCTTGCATATTTACGTGTTCTTGATGTAGAATGTTTTTAGATATTCCGATAAATATTCGCAAAAATTGTTCAATGGGTAACCTTTAAAAATATTTTAATATAACGTTATATATAAAAAAATCATTCTGCAATATTAGTTACACACACGCACACACACACACGCACACGCACACGCACACACACACACACACACACCACGTTATATACAGGGTGAATATTATATACCGGAACACCTGAATATCTCGAAAACAAAGCGTTGTATAAAAAAATGTTAAATACAAAAGTTGTAGGGTTTAAAAAGATCTATTTTATGATATTAGCAGTTTGACCTTGA
>NW_022639544.1:911530-915688 GCF_010583005.1 Odontomachus brunneus
TCCATCCAGTCGAATATGTCGAAAACCAAGCACGGGAGAGAAAAATGTTTCAGACAAAAGTTGTAAGGCTTAAAAAAACGCATTCAACAATAGTAGTTATTTGACATAGGATGGCGTCGCCAAGGTCAGAACAAGGTCAACTTTGCTTTTTTAAATAGAAATACATATTTTTTATTACGGCATTTTATTCAACGTAAAAACGCAAATAACTTTTGCTTGAAAAAATTTTTTATACGACCTCTATTTTCTAAGATATTTACGTAAATATCTACAAGATTATTGGTTTCAATAATTTTTTACTTGAATTCTGTCAACTTTAGCGGAAAATATGAAGAGATAAAAATTGTATATTTTGTTCTTATAGAGCTCTGAGAATTTTTTCAGAATTTTGTGTTAACTTTTTAGTACTTCAAGAAAATGTAAGAAAATGAAGTACTAAAAAGTTAATATAAAATTCTGAAAAAATTCTCAGAGCTCTATGAGAACAAAATATGCAATTTTTATCTCTTCATATTTTCCGCTAAAGTTGACAGAATTCAAGTAAAAAATTATTGAAACCAATAATCTTGTAGATATTTACGTAAATATCTTAGAAAATAGAGGTCGTATAAACAATTTTTTCAAGCAAAAGTTATTTGCGTTTTTACGTTGAATAAAATGCCGTAATAAAAAATATGTATTTCTATTTAAAAAAGCAAAGTTAATCTTGTTCTGACCTTGGCGACGCCATCCTATGTCAAATAACTACTATTGTTGAATGCGTTTTTTTAAGCCTTACAACTTTTGTCTGATACATTTTTCTCTCCCGTGCTTGGTTTTCGACATATTCGACTGGATGGATTAAAATAGTCCACCCTGTATATATACAGGGTGAGGCATTTAACTTGAGACATCCAAATATCTCGAGAAATATGCATTCTACGAAAAAAGTGTTCTAAGTCAAATTTGTTTCCTTCGAAGAGGGCAACAAGATGGCGCTATCTGTTTCGTCATAGATGGCACTACTATCAGTGAACACGAGATCAACTTTGTTTTTTTAAGTAGGAACCACTATTATTTATTGAAGATTATGATTCTACGTTAAAAACAAAGTAACTTTTGTCGGAAACATTTTTTTTCTAATTATCGTAGATGACTCTTTAATCGGTTAAAATGAGGTCATGTACGTATAAAGCACGTATAAGACCGTTGCGGGCAAGGATCTCAGGTGAGTTCCCTTGCCTCTCACGAGCGGGGTGCTTGTTTAGCGTGAATCCCCTTGCCTCTCACGATCGGGGTGCTTGTTTAGTGTTCAAAATTGAAGTGAAGTTATGCCATTAGATGTTCAAAATGATGACCTTCAACTGCAATGCATTTATTAACCCGGGTTTTAAATGATTCCTGACAACGTAATAGTGTTTGTGTATCGATATCTCTGCAACCATGTCTAATACATTCAATCATATTTTAGCGAGTTGTTGGCGTTTGTTGGTACACTTTGTCTTTTATGTAGCTACATAAAAAAAATCCGGAGATGTTAAGTCTGGCGATCTAGCAGGCCAATTTATTGGACCACCTCTACCGATCCAGCGAGCATTGTAATCACGATCTAATATTTCCCGTGCTATTATCGAATAATGTGCTGGACAACCGTTATGCTGGAATCACATGTTTCGTCGCTCTTCAATGCTTAGCTCTTCAAGCAATATTGGTAATTCGTCCTGCAAAAAGGTTCGATATTTTTGGCCATTTAAAGTACCTTCAATAAAATAAAGGCCAATTAGTTTGCCACCTATGATTCCGCACCAAACGTTAAACCAAGGACGCTGATATTCGACTTCACGCAACCAATGTTGGTTTATTATACTCCAACAGTGCATATTGTGTCGATTTACCGCACCATGATTCGTGAAGATTGATTCGTCTGAGAATAATATATGACGAAAAAAATCTGGATTTATATAAAATTTTTTCAAGCAAAAGTTGTTTGCGTTTTTACGTTGAGTAAAATGCCGTAATAAAAAATATGTGTTTCTATTTAAAAAAGCAAAGTTGACCTTGTTCTGACCTTGGTGACGCCATCCTATGTCAAATAACTACTATCGTTGAATGTGTTTTTTTAAGCCTTACAACTTTTGTCTGAAACATTTTCCTCTAAAATGCTCCCCTGCCGAGTTATCTTGCCGTTCCGGTACTTTTGCTATACCCTGTATAATACTGTTACATTGGAAACAAATCGACTCTCTTAGGATATGTGTGCGATAAATGTCATAAAGAAATGTATTATAAAATGTATGGACAATTGTAAATATTTTTATACATATAAAATAAGAGTAAGATTTCTTTATGGAATATATACTTTGTGTACCGATGAAATTTGTGCTTTGCAAATTAGACACATTTTAACATTATCTTGCAAGATTTGACTAGCACAATCCTCACAAATATAGAAGTGACCGCACGGTATGAAAAGATGAGTAGATTCTGCATTAATACAAATAGTGCACGTACGATCAGATCTTACTCTTTCTTGGCTATTTTTGCATATATTTTCTAAAGAAAAGCGTTTGAATTCGTGATACGCGACATCATATTGAGCATTGTTCTGATCTGCGTACCAGTATTCAAAGTCATCTTCAAGAATGTTATAAATCGTTTCTGGAAAATATTTCCATTTTTTCATTTAATAATCGCACAAATGTACTCTAAGGAAGGAATAATGTTTAATGTTTACTAAACTAAAATATATATAAATACATACCGTCCTCAAGTTCACTAATTGTGATAAATTTCGAGTGTTGTGTGTATTTTGAGCTTCTTCCAATATGTTTGCCGGTGTAAGGGAAGTAAGATCTGTAGAATTCATATTGATTATATCCAGGTCAGTGGCATTTTCGGAAATGGCTGCTCCTTCTTCTGTATCAATATATGTATGCCTTAAAGTTAGCGAAGATAATCGTTTATCATCTTGTCTCTGATTTAATGTAAATGAATCTTCTACACTGTTTACATTTACGTTATCAATAGAAATTCTCTGAGTTCCACAAATGTCTGAAAAAGTGTGAATTAATAACAGAATAATATAAAGAATATTTGATTTTTGTGATATAAATAATAATGCATACTTTCATTTGAGTTAGAATCGTAACTTTCTGATAGAAATTCAGTACTAATTTCATAATTATCGTTCTGCTGGATTATATCTGTAAAAAAATATCTTTGTTTAAAATATCTAGAAATCCAAATTAAAGAAGAAAATTCAGTACATAATCAAATCTCTTGTAAGAAATACATTAAAATCAACAATATTTGGTTTATTCTATAGTTTTATAAAATATATGATGATAATAATTAGCTTTTAATGAAAAGAAAACTTATTTTTATTAAATAAATTACAATGTTTTGAAATATCATCATATAAAAAATATAACTATATGTCAAAAACATGTAATTTCTTTAATTTTCTTGATTTGACCGTTAGCTTGATCAAATTTTTTGAGCACCAAAATTTATATTTTATGTATATTTTTGTTGTAAATATATTTCTCTAAGTTCTGGAATATAATACCTTCATCAATCATGTCTGAATTATACAAATCAGTTTCATAAAAGCGACTAAATGATTTTAGAAATTCAGGAAGCGGTAATCTGTAAAAAAAAATTGTCTATATATTAACAGTATTATATAATTGTATTATATAATTGTTTATAAATCATTTTTCACACAGGTTTAAGTTTATGCTATAACTAGTAACATTACCTATTTTCTAAGAAATCCTTCTGTTTATTCAGTATCATTTTATTTTTTTCTCTATTGGCTCGAGTTTGAAGTCTACGTGCTTGATAATTATTTCGTAAGCGACAAAGATCAATTTCCTGATCAATAAGTACTTTTTTCAAATTTTCTGCAATATAAAAAAAAATAAAATGCGTAATATATATACAGGGTGACCCATTTTAACTTAGGCAGCCAAATAACTCGAAAAATAAGCACACTACGAAAAAATGTTTAGAATCAAAATTTCGTCATTTCGAGGGGGACGTACAACGACGTTAAAATTAGCCCTCCCACCCCTCCCGCTGGGCGGTGAGGGGGGGCAAGTTTGAAATCTTAAATGGGAACCCCTATTTTTTATTGCATATTCGGAATCTTTGGCTAAAAACACATACAATTTGTCT
>NW_022639544.1:915926-917339 GCF_010583005.1 Odontomachus brunneus
TATATATATATATATATATATATATTAGCCACTATTATTATAAAACAAAGCACTAACCAATAAATATCCAAACATTTGGGTGTCTACATCCAAATTTCCTTGATATCGTGTTATTGAAACTTTCAACTATATTATTAGTGCGAACAGGACAGCCATACACAGAGACTTTGTTTGCTATAGGCAACCATGTCTTACGTAAATAAGACATAAATTGTAATATCATAGGATAATTACTGAATACGTAAATAAGAAATAAATTGTAATACCATAGGATAATCACTGAATATAGAATCAGCTATGTGTTGTAGTACTGTAAAAGCTTGTTCAAATAAAGAAGCTGGTATTAATAAAGAAGAAAATATTAATGGTACAGACATAACCATCGTTATTAATTTCCTAGGAGCATTTTTTAAACCAAGTTGCCGCCATTTGCGCAATACTGCTTTTAAATTTTAATAAAGAAAAAGTTACAAATTTAATATAATGATTTGTCACATGTATGAATGAGCATATAAATAAAATATTCTTAAATTAATTTACCTGATTTTAATGAAACCAGCACCCTTTCAACCTGGCTTTGGGGAAACATTTATGAAGGGAGTTATTTGTAGCGCGTTCATAATCTCCTACTATAAATTGTACATTATTTTTTAAATCTGGTACAATTTCAATTAATTTTTCCCATATAGCCTGATATTGAGCGAATGTTCGAGTCTCACATAACACAAAGACAACAGCAATACCCTGTAATATAAAAAATCTTAAGTGCGTTATATTTTTAGAAAAAAGCAAGGTTTAGATATGTATAAAATAAAAGAAACAGCTAGAGCTCGATTCTCGACGCGTACAAATAAGCACATGCAAAAATCCTATAGTTTATATAATACAAACTATAGGATTTTAGCATGCGCACCTCATTTGTAGGCATCGAGAATCGGGCCCCATATTGAATAATATTTATTTGAGTTCGTTTCTTATACTGTTTGCCGTAACTACTTGTTTTGATATTGCAATAAACAGAATGAAAGCAGATTGAAAACATAACTTAATATAACAGAACTTGAAATAAATTCATTTATAATTATCTGCTGTCAAAAATTTGTAGCAACAAGCTTTGTTAGGTAGGTAACAAGCTTTACTAGGAATTTGTTTATGCAAGATTCTATCTGGGCCGTACACGTATGAACCTTCCTAATTTCCAAAATACCTCAATAGAAAACATTTTTAAGTAAGAAATATTATATAATATACATACCGTATTTTTATAACGTATGTGAATGGTATATAATTGAATCATATGTGGATTTCGGGGAACAACCTGTAAATAATAGATAATAGAATTTTGCTTTTATCTAACCTAACAGCACAGGTGACCAGGAAACGTTCATGAGGAAGACCTCGATGTTTCTTTGG
>NW_022639544.1:917349-918024 GCF_010583005.1 Odontomachus brunneus
TTGTCGCGTGTTCGGTTTCGTGACGAGTCGTTTGATTTTATCGTTATTACGGTTCCTGTTCTATTTCTATTTCTCTTTGTTTCGCGAACGGCTCGTTACATCTTCATCCTCAGAACATCCCTGATATGTCCTTAGGAGATCTTGTGCTGCCAGATTAATAAGACATTGTCTAGAAAATATTACTAAGATTTATAAATATTAACATGTATACTTTCAAAATCAAAGAAGAAATATTTTTTTTCAAAATTAAGTATCTTACAGAAAATGTCCCATCAACATAGAGTTCTTCAATTGTCCTTAAGGAATTAATAAGAAAGTCACTTGACAATATAGTAACCATGCTACCATCCTATACTACTACACATCCTTTATAAAAGTCTCTAATCTAATCATATTGACCAAGATCAGTACATAAAGATTGAAAGGTATAAGATATGGGAGTTCGTTGTTTAGATCGTTCTCGAGCCATTACACTTTTCATAGAATTATAGGACGTATGTGCAGCTACTTCTGGGTTTCTAAAATAGTTAAAGTTAATACATTGTGCAGTGTGTATTACACATATCTTGTTATATATACATATATACATACATACATACATATATATATATATATATATATATATATATATATATATATATATATATATATATATATATATATATATATATATAT
>NW_022639544.1:918228-920866 GCF_010583005.1 Odontomachus brunneus
TATATATATATATATATATATATATATATATATATATATATATATATATATATATATATATATATATATATATATATATATATGTACATACCCAGATAGCCAAACCTGCGCGAACAGATTTCGAGCAGAACTTGCTATCAACTTTTGATGGCAAATAGATAACAAATTTGATGCAGGATCTGTTATATCAAATCTTGCTGCCAAATTGCCGCCGAGCTGCGGCAGATATGCGGCAGAGCTTGTTGTTGGATAAATGCTGCAGATTTGCAGCAAAAATCGCGCAGAGCTTGTAGCGATTTGACGGTAGATTGGCGGCAGAAACCGCGCAGACCTTGCTGGGAGCGGTGCACTTGGACACGGTGCATTTGGACACAGCCAATCACAGCACCGTGTGATTAGAGACATTTGTAGGGACCCTTGGAACAGTGACTTGTGATTGGACTGTGTCCAACTGATATACATCCGACCTTGCTGCGCTGCAGACCTTTGCGCTGTTTTTGCTGCAAATTTGGCACCAATTGTCCGACAGCAAGATCTATCGCCAAAACTGTAGCCTAATGTAGACATAGATGGCTATGTTTTTGCTGTGAGTTTTTGATCAAATTTGCTGCCAATTTGCGCGCAGTCTGCGCTCAATTTGCTTCCTGGATATATATTAGGTGAAGTAAAAAGTTCAGAGCGTTTTTTCGCTTTATTTCGACGATGAAATTAACATAGTTAGGATTATCCGATTTCGATCAAATATGCGCCGTTTTGTTCGATAACTTTTGTCCATTTTGAAGGCAATTTCATAATTCCGCGATTGAAGAAGTCCTCATCCCTATTGGTAAAAAACTTAACCAGCTCATTTTCACAAGCCTCTCTTGAGGCCAGTTTTGTACCATCAAGAAAATGTTGCAAATGCTTGAAAAGGTGATAATCGCTTGGTGCCAAGTCTGGACTATACGGCGGGTGCAATAGAACCTCCCATCCAAGCTCTCGGAGCTTCTGGCGCGTCGTTAATGATGTGTGCAGCCTGGCGTTGTCTTGATGGAACACAACACTCTTCCTATTGGCCAATTCTGGCCGCTTCTGGTCGATCGCCTGCTTCAATCTGGTCAGTTGTTGACAGTAGAGGTCCGAATTGAGTGTTTGGCCCGATGGGAGCAGCTCATAGTGGATGATTCCTTTCCAATCCCACCAAACACACAGCAAAACCTTCTTGGCCGTTAATCCGGGCTTGGCGATCGTTTGGGCCGGCTCACCGCGATTGGACCACGATCTTTTTCGGCTGTTGTTCTCGTATGTGACCCATTTTTCATCACCAGTCACCATCCGCTTCAAAAATGGGTCGATTTCGTTACGTTTCAGCAAAGAATCGCAGGCATCAATTCGGTCCAAAAGGTTCTTTTGCGTCAATTCGTGTGGCACCCATACATCGAGCTTCTTCTTGAGACCAGCCTTATGCAAATGGTTCCAAACGGTTTTCTGGCTAATCTTCAGTTCCTGGGCAATGGAATAAGTGCTCACATGCCGGTCCGACTCGACGATTTCCATGATTTTATCGACATTTTCGACGATTGGCCTACCAGAGCGTGCCTCATCTTCGACGTCCATATTACCAGAACGGAATCGTTGGAACCACCGCTTTGCTGTTGCATTCGATACTGTATTGGGTCCATAAACAGCACAAATTTTTTTGGCCGCCTGCTCCGCCTTTTCACCTTGGTCGTAGTGGTACTGAAGAATGTATCGAATTTTCTCTTTTTTTACCTCCATTTTGGAACGCTGTAACACACAACTGGCTTAACCAAACACAAAACTGTCACAGAACTTTTTTTGAAGCGTAATGTCACCTTTAAATCGCCGTATAGTATGACCCGATGCGATGTATACATCGTGAGATATGACTCACTAAAGACATCTAGCGGAAAACGCTCAGAACTTTTTACTTCACCTAATATATATATATACACACATATATATATATATATATATATATATATAAAGTAGAAAAGATCTCCGCTATCATCTCATTTTCAAGACATAAGATGGTCTTCTATTACTTTTATTAAATATTTTCTTAATTATTTTCTATTATTTTCTCTATTATATATTATTATTTATTTATTAATTATTTACAAAAATAGTATATAAATATCCTTAGAGCCTCTTGGCCATGATCTTTTTTTAATTTGTATATCATCAGCTTCAATCCAGACATTAGAGGTTCCTTCTCTACATATACTTGTATAATGACCATTATCAATACTTGATCCATTGTGAAATATAGCATTCATGACCTTATAAGACTGCCCAGCTATTAATATTTTGATTGTTGGAACAGCACATAAATTAAGTTTATATTTTTTCATCGACTTATCATCCTGTAATATAATATGTACAACAAATATTTTTTGCATCGATATTAATTCATATTTATATAACATATTTCCTGCACAATATTCACATGGCTCATTAAACAATTTAGTCCAATGGAAAAATGTAATATTTATTAAATCTTGAAGATTATAACTTTTCTCCTTCAAATGATTAATAGATATTGTAAAAATAATATTCTCACTTGTGGTACATTTTGTATTTTCACAAGTTTTGCAGCGGTTGATAGTATTCATTTTATACAAAAGTGAATCTTTTA
>NW_022639544.1:920883-921671 GCF_010583005.1 Odontomachus brunneus
AACTATCTTTGGTAAAGTCCACAAGATATCTTTCACTTTATGATGTTTCTTCTTAGAAACAGTAATCAATGCTGTTTTTGCTTTATGTACCTTTTTAAGCGATTATACTCAATAATAGCCTCCTCACTAGCTTTAACTGATGAAGGATCATAGTTAATCAAATGCAGTCCTTCTATAGAGGTTACTCGAGATAATGCAACATACACCTGGCCACAATTAAATACAAAGTTTCCTATATCCATGACAGCATTTTGCAAGCTCAGCCCTTGACTTTTATGAATAGTAATTCCATAACTCAATATACAGTATGTTTAATAAGAGCGTGTACGGCAAAACTTTTTCCTCGAAACCGTTAGAGGGGGGATATGAACGCGAGCCAATAGCGGGGCTCTTCTCCCAAGATGCTTTGTCTAGAAAGCCTTAGTTATCGTTTGACTTTCGTCACAAAAGGGCGTATTTCAACATGAGTGCCGCGTATGCATCACGTTACGAAGCTGTGTTTCTATGTTTGCATCCGAAAGGACCAAAAATGTCGCGCGGAGCGGCTGCTAAGTATATGAAGAAGTCTAAGGCGTTTGTGAGTAAGTGGGTGAAACGTTATTCCGAGGTCAAAAACGTTGATGACTTGCCGGATCGTGGCTCTGTGCAGAAAACGACGAAAAAGGAGGACAAAATGATTTTACGGGTGTTTGAGAAGAATCCTTGTTTATCATTGCGTGGCGGGCAAGCGGTTTTACTTAAAAAGGGTCTAAATATATCATGTCATACTATAAGAAGACGTTTACTGG
>NW_022639544.1:921738-925849 GCF_010583005.1 Odontomachus brunneus
GTCATTGTTATTATTATATATATATTATATTGCATATAATTCATATTCTTTTATATTAAATTATTTTATTATATATATATATATATATATATGTATAAAATATATGTAGCACATAACTTCTAATAAAATATTCACAGTCAAATAATTCATTCAGTATAGTTATCAACAATGAACTGGTTCAATAAGTTAGAGTGAGAACTAGAGTGAAAGTATATTTTGTCTCGCTCTAACTTATTGCACCAGTTCAGCAGCGCAGCTACAAAGAACAGACTATGGGTGCTTTCCAGCTACGTACACTGTGTTACACAAAACCAGTTTATTGGTTGCATATTATGTTACAAGATATTTTAGATAATATGTAACCAATAAACTAGTTTTGTGTAACACAGTGTAACGTAGCTGGAAAGCACCTTATAACTCATACCGAGTTTCCGAACACCTAATCTGAGCCGTAGTGCCTCTGGCGACAAATACGTCAACCTGGACATTTTCTCAGACGACGAATTCCTTAATCGTAAAACTTAGTGATTTCGGAATTTGAGCTAAAATATCTCAGGTTCTAGAAAACGTAAAGCAAAAGTAAAGACAGTTTTATTAACTAACATAAACCCAAGGAATCGATTGAGCCTATCTAGAATCTCATCGGTTCAACCGTTATGGTCAAACAAGAAATCTGGTGTGTATTTAACTAGTGTCACGGCGTTAGTATACACGGTCGTTTCGCGCTTGCACTTGGCTTCGCGACACTACCGTGTCGCTTGACTCAAGGTGCTTTCCAGTTACACTGTGTTACACAAAACCAGTTTATTGGTTACATATTATCTAAAATATCTTGTAAGATAATATGCAACCAATAAACTGGTTTTGTGTAACACAGTGTATGTAGCTGGAAAGCACCCTCAATGCCATTGCCGACGCTATCAGCGATGGCTTATGGCTCCTGCACACAGGACGCGGTAATGCTTGCCGCGCGGTAGAAATCAGCTAATCAATATGCTGCTTTCCGTAATAATCTTCTAGCTTTTACGGAAAAACAACATATTTTGGCTGTTCCACGGACTTCCGCCGCGCGGCAATGCTTGCCTGTGTGCAGGAGCCATTATACGCGACGTAAAATAATAGATAAATACGCGCATACGCATGAAACGGGACGCACCCAGAGAAAGAATTATACCTCGTCTACATAAAACGTTACGTCTTAGATCGTGTAAAAATTGAACAATCACAATTGATTATTCTTCTTGCTGTTGAGAAGAAATCGACCGTGATTAGTCAATTTTCTCACGATCTAAGGCCCATATTCTGAATCCTTTTTTATCGATAAAAATGTCTTAAATGTAGCTTCTCACCCAATCAGATAGCTCCTAAGCCTCTTTTAGAGGCACTTTTATAGATAAAAGAGGATTCAAAATATGAGTCTAAAACCCATATCACACTAGCGATTGGCGATTGAAGATTAGAACTTGACAAATTTGAACAAAGCAAGCCGTGGTTGAAGCACGTTGATTCGTCAAAATCTAATCTTCAATTGTGAGAGCGTCCCGATTGACCACGGTACGATTGGACACAACCAACCGATGAAAAGAATTATCTAGTGAATTACTAGGTCGAACCAATCATTACAATCTGTGTCCAATCGTATCGTGGTCAATCGGGTCCCACCCTTCAATTGTCAATCATCAATCGCCAATCGCTAGTGTGATACGGGCTTAAGACTACGACATTTAGTCCCGAACGACAACAGGTGTAGTAAGCTTTAAGAAATTGACCAATCACAGTCGATTATTCTCCTCAAATTTGACTGTGATTGGTCAATTTCTTAAAGTTTAGGGCTTCAATCACCTATTGTGGATTGGGACTTAGGCCTGGAATATAATATATCGGCTGCGTTCCGAAATTCACTGCCAGTACTGAAAATCTATAGTATACGTGACATGAACTATAGATTTTCAGCACTGGCAGTGAATTTCGGAACGCAGCCATCGTATGTCGCTGTCGTATGTCGAAATGCAGCCGATGGTCTAATGAGAGAATTAATTTTTCGAGAATAAGTTCATTCTCATTGGATCATCGGCTGCGTTTTGATATGCGACAGCGACATACGGCGTATTGTGTTCCAGGCTTTATGTAGACGAGGTATTACGGGGAGCGTCCCGGTTGACCACGGTAGGATTGGATACAACCAATCGATGATAAGAATTATCTAGTGAATTACTAAGTTGAACCAATCATTACAATCGTACCGTGGTCAATCGAAACCCACTCTAAAGAATATGTGTTAAAAAAAGATGCGGACAATTCTATATATTCATATATAATATTATATATTTACAATAAAAGTAAGACATATTTATGTCCAATGAAAAATGATTCTCTCTGTTCGTTTCCTACTGTGTCCATTTCTCATTGTGTCCGTTTCTTACTGTGTCCGATTGCAACCACCGTGTGTCCGTTTCCTACTGTGTCCGTTTGTTACTGTGTCCGATTGTCATTGTGTCCGTTTCTTACTGTGTCCGATTGCAACCACCATGTGTCCGTTTATCACTGTGTCCGATTCATTCATTCCTGCTGTGTCCGTTTTACTCTGTGCGCATCTGGGACGCTCCCTCGGTATTCTCGGTATATTCTCAGAATGTTACGTATATATATGGGAGATTCCATATGAATTCAGAATATACGGAGAATATCATATGCTACCTGGGATTGCTGCAAGCTTCTGTGCTATATAGATCGTCACGTAGCATAGTATTATATATTATATATATTATATATTATATATATTACATATTATATATTATTGGGTCATAAGACGTTTTTAAGACATCTTTAAGACATTATTAGATTTGGTTTCCCGGTTTGAGCCGCGTGGATTCATCTTTGTTTGATTCCGACGTTTCGCGAACATTTCAGTCCGCTTCATCATGCAATGTCCAGCATCGGATCGTTCTTCCCTGATAAAGCGGACTGAAATGTTCGCGAAACGTCGAAATCAAATAAAGATAAATCCACGCAGCTCAAACCCGGAAACCAAATCTAATATGCATGGACACCGCGAAAGCCTAAAAAATAAAATCTTTAAGACACGTTTGTAAGGTATTTTCTTAAAGATGTCCTAAAGACGTCTTATGACTCGATTTTGGACATTTGTGTTGTCTGGGAATGCTCTGCGTAAGTATTTTATCACTGAACGAAGAATTACATATCCTCCATATGTGCAGGCGCCCGTCACAAAGTAAGGAGCGCCGACTTTGCGAATATTTGCACCGCCGCGGCCGCGCGCGCGTTTTTATTGCCCGTACACAGGTTCTCGCCGCCTGTTAAGAGTTTCGGGGAGTTTTGCGGAGCAGATAAATTGATCATTGCGCCCCGAGTTTTGTGCCCCCAGGCTCCCCTTTTGCCGACTATCGACGCAGGAGAAGCACGAGAACGCCGTGGGATGGAGGGACATCGGCTACACCACCACCGCTACCGCTCAGGTGATTGCGATCCTAATTTAATTGGTGATTTTTCTTCCGATTGACAGAATCATTCTCGAATATTCGAACGGTATCGAATAGAGAATGTTCTGGAATCGCCTATCGCGTGCCGGAATATTCAATCGCTCACGGATATTCGGTAACGCGATAATTGTCGCCGTCACGCCGAGCTCCAAAGCTGCTGTTCTGTTTACCTTTCAGCTTGACGTTTGGCGAAGGAAACGAGGGGCCGGGGGCCTGCACAGCTGAAACCGAGAATAATACCGCTCGATCGAGGATCGGCAAGAAGTAACGATGTATCTCGGATCAAGGCCACAAGATACATCGCCGAAATGATAAGTTTCTCGAGACAAGAGAAGTCTCGAAATAATAACAACCACGGCTGCCGAAATTTAAGATCGAAGAAGGCATTGAGATCAGGCGAGAGTGGTGGCGGGGAAGAGAGGTGGATCGATGATCGAGGGAGAGATGAAGATCCGATCCATCAATCTCACGCTGGGTACCGTCGCGACCACTCGAATTCGACGAGCTTTTGCATAACTTCGGCGAATTCCGAGATATTTCCGCGCGAGAGGGGGGAGAGAGAGAGAGAGAGAGAGAGAGAGAGAGAGAGAGAGAGAGAGAGAGAGAGAGAG
>NW_022639544.1:926057-936881 GCF_010583005.1 Odontomachus brunneus
AGAGAGAGAGAGAGAGAGAGAGAGAGAGAGAGAGAGAGAGAGAGAGAGAGAGAGCAGCATGCGAGAAGAGAGAGCGAGAGCGGCGTGCGGAGGAGCGAGAGAGGACTGCAACACCGGAGTCATCGCGAAGAACGAGCAGCCGTAATCTGTAAGGCCTCCTATCTGCTCTTATAGTATCGTATCGTGTCGTGAATCGTCTCGTCTGCTGAGCGGCCGTGAAATCTCAGATCCTAAGGATCGTCCTTAGGTTCGCTCGGTTAGCCGGTTTTCGAGAACGGCGTACGGCTTGCCGTACGCGGCGCCGGTTCCGGACTTTTGTGCGGTGCGTCTGATCTCGGGGCGTAGGAGCCCCGCATTAATAAACCGTTTTCTTTAATAAAAACCGTTTTCTTTTTTAAATTCACGACTACTGACTTCCGACTCGTCATTTTCAATCCCCCCCCCCCGTTTCAAACGAGCCCATCCCGTCTCCGACTCCAAAATTCTCTGGAGCTACCGGTCCCGCACGGCCTCCGGACACGGCTTGTCTGTTGATGACGTCCAATCGCGTTTTTTTTCCCTCTCGCAATTTCCATTTGTGCGGTGGTCCCATTCAAATAGGGAGCGTCCCGATTGACCACGATACGATTAGACACAACCAACCGATGCAAAGGATTATCTAGTGAATTACTAGGTCGAACCAATTATTACAATCTGTGTCCAATCGTATCATGGTCAATCGGGTCCCATCCTATTTGAATCACAGAACATTACTAAACACTGTACTTCTAATACTGAAAATAAGTAATTAATCAATGATTCTCTGTATGATATTTCTGTAAGGGTAGTGTGCAACGGGCATTAGGCGTAAAAGTGTGAAAAATACAAGGGGTGCGTTCGAAAACATCACCCGTGTGTATTTTGTCACACTCAGATCGTTCGAAAACCCCTAGTGGGCACACTGACCATGCGACCATAGCCGTTCGAAAACCGTACTCCGTGGACTACTCGTGTGACTTTTCTCCACTCTCTTTTGCGCGGTGTGAATCGGTGGAGATGGTGGAGAGTGCGCAAAGAGTGCAATACAGTATGAAATTACTAAATTATTTATGGTTTTTTGTTCTTCGAAACATTCGTACAACCATTAGCCATCACGGTAAGATAAAAAATTTAAATACAGCAGTGTAGGTTAGCCAGGTTTAGGTTTATTTCTATAGTGATGTATATTGTCAGAATATTGTCTTTAAATATAAATAAAGCTTATTAAGCTTTTTATATTTTATAGGTTCTGAAATTTTCTTACGATATACGAGGCACGTTAAAAGTCACGAATCAGTAACAATTTGTGAAAAAAAATGGAAAATTTAATCCCGGGTCGTCATATTTTATGCATGGATATTAAAAAAAATATACAAAAGGATGACAAGGGAAATGTCTATATATACGATGTTAAAGGTAAGGAGTAATAAATAAGTTTATAAATTTCCTTAGGCCTGGTGCCCACGATGCTAGAAATCGATCCGAGTTCTCGGACCGAGGAATATATAACCAATTAACTTTCCAGATAACTAAATTATAAATTAATAATTACTAAATCAATTAATTAATTAATTACTAAATTTATTAATTTACTATTATTTTTCTGAGAAGCAATTATAGCTAATGTCGAAATACGCTTTCGATCAGCCATTTTGTACAACACACATGTAGTATGTCACATTGAGCATTCTTCCATGGTTGTTCGAAAACTCCTCTCGATACCAACTCCACTAACCCCACCAAGCCCATCCACCACAGCCACTTTCCGTCGTGGACTTTCAGTGTTTTCGAACGCACCCAAGCAACGCGAACAAACTTCATGATAGAAAATATATAAAGCGTTATTTCCACGGATGCGCAGTAACCCAAAATTAAAACGGAGCAGACAGCCAATCACATTCAGCCCATTACATGAAAATGGAATATGACTGGCAGCATGCTGCAAAATAGACTGAATACAATTTATTGACATTCTTTACACCGCAGTATTTCAAAAATATCTCAATATCAACTATAAGGATATTCCATGAAAAATAGAAGATACCATTTAAAATTTTTATGTTATCCTACCCTTATAGAAATATCATACTAAGAATCATTGATAATTACTTATTATCCAGTATTTTTAATACGGATAATAAGTAATTATCAATGATTCTTAGTATGATATTTCTATAAGGGTACATAATGCTTCTCAAGGTTATCATAAACTAATAACAATAATTAAACTAATAACAACATCTGATAACTTTTTTTAAATCCTACTACTTTTGTTTTAAACAATTCTTAAATAAATTATTATTTTTAGAGATAATTAGCCATTCCGAAACTTTTGTCTATTACTGTATATACATACATACATATATATTTTTTTTTATTAAGAATAAAGGGTGTACAAAAAAGTGTACGGGTTTAGATGCGAAGCCTATCCGACGGGTGGGACCCGATTGACCACAATACGATTGGACACAGATTGTAATGATTGGTTCGACCTAGTAATTCACTAGATAATTCTTTTTATCGGTTGATTATGTCAAATCGTACTATGGTCAATCGGGACGCTCCCCTATCCGACCCTTGTAATACAATCACAGAAGCGAGTACACAGTCTTCTCAATAGTATTATACAATACATAGTATTCTCAATATTATTATGGGTGTTTACGACAATTATGGCTCCTGCACACAGGACGCGGTAATGCTTGCCGCGCGGCGGAAGTCCGCGCGACAGCTAATCAATATATTGTTTTTCCGTAAGAGCTAGAAAGTTATTGCGGAAAGCAGCATATTGATTGGCTATCGCGCGAACTTCTGCCGCGCGACAAGCATTACAGCGTCCTGTGTGCAGGAACCATTTGAGTTAGTTTCACTAGGGCCAAAAATTATAATAGACACGACCATCTAATACTTTTGTAGTTTGTGACAACTTCTTCTAACTCAATGTTTTACCATAGAAACAAGCTGGAGTAAGAAGTAAAGAACGCGTATTCGACATCAGGTAATAATTTCGTAAAATTTCACGATTATGTCTATATTTTTTTTAGTGTGGAGTAACATTTATATTTTATTATTTTTTATTGTATATATATATTTCGAAAGAAAGAAATCTTTCGACAAACGTACACATGTGCGCAAAACACATTTTGCGCGAGCACGACGACGATTTCTCAAGCTGATCGCATGACGCCGACAGACATCTAGAACCGGTTGTCGTTTGAAGAAAATTCCGTGATCCGATTTTTGCGGAATTCAGTCGAAATCTACAAATATAACTCCATAGAAACATTAGTCGATTTGTGTCTGCATCATAAAGTTATTCTCGATTGAAAATGTCAGTTTACGAGCCAAATTCTCGTCATTTGCAGGAGGTTTTAATTTTTTGCTTCAATATGAAGAAATCAGCGGCTGAGGCTCATCGAATGCTCTCAAATACTTATGGTGAGGCCGCTATTAGTGAAAGAACGTGTCGTGAGTGGTTTCAACGCTTCAAGAACGGTGATTTTGACGTCGAAGACCGGCATAGCGGTGGAAGAGAGAAGGTTTTCGAAGATGCAGAATTGGAGGCATTACTTGATCAAGACTCGTGTCAAAATCAAGAAGAATTGGCACGATCATTGGGAGTGACTCAACAAGCCATTTCAAAACGCCTCAAAGCCATGGGAATGATTCAGAAGCAAGGAAATTGGGTGCCGTACGAATTGAAGCCGAGAGATGTTGAACGGCGTTTGTTTGCTTGTGAACAGCTGCTTGAAAGGCAAAGACGGAAGGGATTTCTGCATCGCATTGTGACTGGGGACGAAAAATGGGTTCATTACGATAACCCCAAGCGCAGAAAATCATGGGGAGTTCCCGGCCATGCTTCCACGTCGACGGCCAAACCGAATATTCACGGCTCCAAGGTCATGCTCTGTATTTGGTGGGACCAGCTCGGCGTAGTGTATTATGAGCTATTAAAACCGATTGAAACAATCATAGGCGATCGGTATCGAACGCAATTGATGCGTTTGAGCCGAGCATTGAAAGACAAACGGCCGCAATACAACGAGAGACACGATAAAGTGATTTTGCAGCATGACAATGCTCGACCCCATGTTGCGAAAGTGGTCAAGACATACTTGGAAACGTTGAAATGGGAAGTTCTACCCCACCCGCCGTATTCTCCAGACGTTGCTCCCTCTGACTATCACTTGTTTCGATCAATGGCACACAGCCTGGCTGACCAGCAATTTCGGTCTTATGAAGAAGTAAAAAATTGGATCGATTCGTGGATCGCCTCAAAAGATGACCAGTTTTTTCGACGCGGGATTCGTACGCTGCCCGAAAGATGGGAGAAAGTAGTGGCCAGCGATGGACAATATTTTGAATCATAAATGTATAACCAGTTTTTTACAATAAAGCCTCGAATTTTGGAAAAAACGGCGGAAATAAAGTTGTACACCTAATAGAAATTTATAATTTTACAGCTAATTTTACAAATTTAAAAAATATTTCTTTATATTTATTACATATTTTCTAAAATCTGACAAATATTTTTTTAAGTTAAGAAATTATATTTAACACAATATATTTCTTTGATTTAAAGAATTTTTTTTAAGTGTACATTCCCAATTTAAATTTTGATTTTCTTATTTCTTCATTAATTTAATAAATAATTATATTTTGTTTTATGCGTAATATTTATTGAAATCTTTACAAAATATTATTACAAATTAATTTATTGTTTACATATATAAAATATTCAGATATTTAGCTTATATTTTAATAATATTTTGAATAAAGGTTTTCATCTCTCTTTTCCTCTCTCTCTTTATGTATATATATAAAAATATTTATAAAATATTTATATAATATTAAAAAGAAATAATTTGAAATAAATATTTATAAACATTTATCATTAATATCTATAAATATTTATCATTAATATTGTGTGCTGTCTGGGTTAATACTTTAAATTTTGACAGTACTTTACGTAAGTATTTCATCACTTAGCAAAGTATTACATATTAGTTTTTAAATATTGTCAATGCTATATGTAAGTATTTTATCACTGAACGAAGTATTGTATGTCAATATTTAAGTATTGAAATCACTCATAAGCTAGTATTTGTAACACTAAACATTGAAATACTTGAGCACTAAGAGCTGTATTTGAATCACAGAATATTACTAAACACTATATTTTTAATACTGAAAATAAGTAATTAATCAATGATTTTCAGTATGATATTTCTGTAAGGGTAGATCCACGTCCGCAAACCATGGGTAACGACCAGGAAAGCGGAAGTGTTGCACATAGGTTTTACCTTTTATATCTTTGGATTTCTCAATCCAACTGTCAAAATTGGAGTAGAGTTTTTCTTTCCACAAACCCTTCAAATCATTAGGAATTATTTTAAACAAGGTATTTAACCTCTTAGTACAAGCTTTTTTGGCTAACCGATCCGCCTTCTCATTCCCCGATATTCCTATATGAGCTGGAATCCAAACAAGAGTTATTTTAAACCCCTTAATTTCAAAATTTTTAATATCATCCCTCAAATAAGCAGTATGGAGATTCATTTTACCAGAAAAATTTAAGAGAGACTAAAGAAAATAACACATATTTTAAGTCTGAGAAAATTCTAACTTTTCGACGATTTGAAAATTGTACCGTATATAATGTCGGGTGTATATTAGTTGGACACGGGACAAATGGACACAGTCCAATCACAAGTCGCTGTTCCAAGGGACCCTACAAATGTCTCTAATCACACGGTGCTGTGATTGGCTGTGTCCAAATGCACCGTGTCCAAGTGCACCGCTCCCTATAATGTCTCTCTGATGGCTAAGGCCTCCACCGTAAAGATGGGAATCATGCCTGGAGCCCTATATTGTCGAACAATATTATCATCAATAGTGGTAACTGCAAGCCAGAATTCGAGTGATTTGGAGATTTGGAACCGTTAGTAAATAAATGAATATAAGTAGAGTCTGAGTTCGGAAAAAGTGACTCTAGCACAGCATCGCGATTCTTTATGTCTCCCAGATTTAAACAGGAAGTCAGATCCACTTTGGGAAAGTAAGAAAACGGGTCGTAATGAATTGAATCACCCAAAGATCTATCGTCCTTAAAGAGTAAATTAGAGTAAAGGTAGATGTCCTTGTAACATCTGACCAGAAGGGGATCGGGGTGGCTTAGAGGATTGGGTTTGTGTATCATTGAGATAGATAAACTGCTCCAGGTACAAGTTCAAGGGATGGCCATCAAGAGAATATGTTTTTGTTAAAAATCTCCTGCATAAGTATTCATATCTTAACGCTAGAGGAGGGTCCTTAGCCTCTGACAGCACATTATTAGGCGTAGACCTTTTCAGACTTAAAGCCAGTTTTAATGCTTTCAATTGCATTCTGTTTAATTTGTCCTCCAATTGCTTACTGAGGCCATAAAAAAGAAATCCACCATACGTGAGTATAGATCTAATTAAAGCCTTGTATATTTTCTATAATATAATCGGCTCCGCTCTCCACCAAGTACGTCTAAGACTTCCTATAATGTCTATGGGACTTTGATATTTAAGCCATATAGAGTTAATGTGAAGATTCCATTTAAGTGAAGATGTTAAAATTATTCCCAAAAACTTAATTGAGGGAGAGAAAGGGATTTGGTCCCCTTTCAGGTTCAAGCTTAAAGGGAAGCTTCGGCTTAAATTACCCATAGTTTTTTTAAAAATATAGAATTTGGACTTATCAGGGGAGAGAGTGAATTTTCGAGCATCCAAATTTGGCATTAATCCGAATTTGGCATTAATGCATCGAGGATGGCTTCGTTCATAACCTTCTTTAAATGGGAAATACCCTTCTTTAAGGGGGTTACATCCGTAAAGATCGAAACATCATCAGCATATTGCAGGACGACGCAATTCTTCGAATTGAGATTTTCTAGATCTTTCATATAAATCGCAAATAAAATTGGGCTAAGAACATTACTCTGAGGCAATCCCTTATAGGCAATGCATATCTCATCGATTTCTCCAAAGCGGCAATGAACTTCTCTCTGAGAGATGGAATTATAAATAAAGTTGATAGTACATGGTGGAATGCCGATCGATTTCATTTGCATAACTAAAATGTTCTATAAGACGTTGTCAAAAACAAATTTTATGTCCAGGAATATAGCCGCTGTAGCACTATCCTTCTTGAATGAATTAATAATATTAGCATAGAGAATCGACAAATTATCCATGCAAGATTTATTTTTGCGAAAGCCATATTGAGAAGGATTAAATTTGGAATAGTATTCCAACCACCAGGTCATTCTATTGTGGATCATTCTTTCCAATACTTTAAAAACATGAAGCTAAAAAGATTGGTCTAAATTTGTTAGGATCACTTTTAGGAATAAAGAACATTATATATTTTTTCCAAACTTATATGAAATTTTGGCTAATAAATATATCGTTAAAGATATCCAGAAGATAAGTCAAACCCACCCGAGGCAAAGATTTTAAAATAATATAATCCACACCATCCATATCCGAGCTAGAGTTCATCCTTAAGTTCCGGATAAAAAAATCAAATTCATCCATTGTGAAGGGCTTAGATTCAAAAAAGGATTCGAAGTATACTCGTTTAACGGTATAGATTACCTTTAAACCCAAAGGGGAAATAAATCCGAGATCATTCTCTTAATGGCCTCCTCTTTTGAAATACTATACTGATTATTAGAACTAGAGGTAGAATACCTATTTTTAAAGCCTTTAACCGTATTCCATATAAATTTAGGGTTTGTATCCTTTCTAAGGGATTCATAAAATTTTCTAAAACTTTTTTTTTTTTAACTCTTAGATTGATTCTACACATAGCTTCTGCCTTCTTAAACTTAAGAAAGTCCTCTCTGGATTTAGTGCTTTTATATTTAAGCAGAGAAGCCTTTCTAATCTTTATTAACTTTTCGCATTCAGAGTCCCACCACGAAGCCGGGGGCAAAGGTTTGGAATTAAAAAATTTAGATACTTTTTGTTTATTTTTATAACTATTAGATGGGGTTGCAGACTCAACTGAATTTTTAATAAGTTCGAGAAAAGCCATGTATCTCGATGAGCAATCCGGAAAATTATCCTTTTTAAAATCTGAAGAAGAAAAATACAAATGAATTAAATCTCGAAATTTATCCCAATCTGTAGTTTTTGTATGAAGTCTACTGGCAGATTAAAACAATTTGTAGGCTCGAAACTTATGGCTCTTGCACACAGGACGCTGTAATGCTTGCCGCGCGGCGGAAGTCTGCGCGATAACAAATCAATATGTTGTTTTTCCGTAAGAGCTAGAAAGTTATTACGGAAAACAGCATATTGATTGGCTGTCACGCAAACTTCCGCCGCGCGACAGCTAATCAATATATTGTTTTTCCGTAAGAGCTAGAAAGTTATTACGGAAAACAGCATATTGATTGGCTGTCACGCAAACTTCCGCCGCGCGGCAAGCATTACCGCGTCCTGTGTGCAGGAGCCATTACCCACAAATTCAATATTTATAGGGAAATGATCACTACCGTGAAGATCCCTATCAACTTCTCAAATAATGTCTAAATTCACTTGGTAATCACAAATAGTGAGATTCAGAACTGATTTTTTTTTTATGTATGGAATCAAAAAACGTGGCGAGACCGTTATTAGTTACCATCAAGAGAGTTCAAGGTTTCAGTTAGGTTTTCACCAGAACGACAAGTATTAGAGTCCCCCAACTCACGTGATGAGAATTGAAGTCACCACCTATGATAACTCTCCCCGAAATTGATCAAAAAATTTCATCCAAGAAGAGACCGAGATCAACGGACTCTTAGGAGGTTTATAACAGGATACTACAGAGAATTCTTTCTCACCAAGAAACAGGCGTATCGTACAGATTTCCAATCTACCTTCGCAGTCGTAAAGATTGTCCAGAATTGTGTATTTAATACTTTTTTTTAAGCATATCGCTACTCCACCTCCTTTTTTGTGCAGTCGATCCTTTCTCACTATGTCGAAATGACGAATGATAAAGCGCATTTTTTTCAATAACCAAGTCTCTGAAAGAAGGAAGATATCAGTATTAAGAGACATGTTCGTGATCTCCTGTAATTTAAAAATAACGCTTTTACAATTCCATTGAGTGATTTTGATCTTAGAATTAACCATTGTGAGCAAAAGAAAAGTAAATGTTTTTTCAAATTTACTAGATTTTGAACTTCGGATGCTGAAAGCTTGACCTTGCCTGACAAGAGAGAGACAAGATTTATTAAGAAAGTGCCAAAAGTTTTCTCCATAGCTACTGTGAAATTGTCAATTGTAAAACTATTTTGAGGCAAAACGCCTTTTGTTACTTCAGAGAAGGAATGATTATTCTTGGATCTTGGTAATTCGGGGAAGTTTGAGTTGTTTAATAGAGAGGCTGTATCCCTCTGGATAGATCTTAAGTTATCTGTGCTGTTGTTAATTGACCTGTTGGCTTCCAAGAAAGAAATGTTATTCAATACCATACGCCTCAATATAGCTCTTCTTCTTTTGATTACCGGGCAACTTCTGTCCAAAACGGAGTGTGAACCTGAGCAATTGATGCATTTCTTCTTTTCATTGCAGGTTCATTTTATTCTCCGCATCATGTACTTCAGCGCAATTAAGGCAGCGTTTAGAATTTCTGCACATTTTTGCAATATGGCCTAATCGACCACAATTGAAACAAATCTTGATTGAAGGAATGTATGGTTTAACTTGCAGAATTGTTCTCCATATTGAAATTGACTCAGGGATAAATTGGCCTTTGAATTCTATACAGACTGTAGCCGAATCAATCTATTGACCAGTAGTCTTATCTTTTCTCTTAAGTCTGAATGCATTTGTAGCCTTCAAATTCTTATTATCCAAATTAATCTCAGAAATAATTTCTTCCATGTGAACATCTAATGGTATTGCATTAATAACGCCTTTGTCGTAAATCATAAATCTTGGGATGAAAGCTTCCAAGCCCATTTTTTAAAGGAAGGGATTATTCAAAGAGTTGTTTGCTTCTGATCTGGATTCAAATGTCAACTTCCATAAACTCCTACTTTGAGAATCACAAACTTCACCCTTAATGTTAGATTTATAAAGAATTCTAGCAATTCCCTCAGATAACGTTCCCTTGTCATCCTTAACTTTGTCCTGCGGTTGAATCCTCTTTATTAAAACAAAGAAGGGAGCTCGGTTAGTCAAGTCATAGTAGTTACTAACCTGAGAAGAAATTGACGAGTCTTCCTTATTATTCCCCTTATGTTTAATTGATTTACTCTGAGGGGCGTTGTTCTCAGGTGAAATTTTTCTTTTTCTGACTTCCGTATGTCCTTCAACATAACGGTTTCCGGCGCTAATGGACAATGAGCTTGGATCTGAAGAGCTATCCATACTCGTATCCTTCGTTAGAGGTGCATCCTTACTCTTTTTGGTGTTTTTTCCCATTGTACTTCTATCAATTATTTTATTTGTAGAATTCTTATTTACAAAGAGTCTATTGGCGTCCTCTTCCGAGGACCCAATAGGGCTCCCACGATTGAGAGTTTAGGCTCAGGTTAGCGAGCTTTGCTGAGATTTTCTTTGAAATTGAGACAAATAAATACTGTCTAATTCTCTCAAAAATAAAAAACTGAAACTTACTTCCCTGCTAACTCTATTAACACTAATTTCCGTTTAAAAAGATCACAGATATTAATCGCCACGTTTTACTCACTCTCGTCTCTACTCCTTTACTACGATATATATATATATATATATATATATATATATATATATATATATATATATATATATATATATA
>NW_022639544.1:940185-940996 GCF_010583005.1 Odontomachus brunneus
GTATGTAAATATGAAACCGGAATTTTTGTATAGAAAATATACGTTTATTTTATGAAAATGATAAAAAATATTTTATTCGAAGTATTGCCCATCGCTATACATTT
This sequence comes from Odontomachus brunneus, assembly GCF_010583005.1. Classification (NCBI taxonomy): domain Eukaryota; kingdom Metazoa; phylum Arthropoda; class Insecta; order Hymenoptera; family Formicidae; genus Odontomachus; species Odontomachus brunneus. Next base: position 940,290 of record NW_022639544.1, read on the forward strand.
TTCCCACCTGTCTGACAATTTGTGGTTGCCACGCCAAAAAAACGGAGGTATATTAGTTGGACACGGGGCAATTGGACACAGTCCAATCACAAGTTATCACAAGTTATCGCTGTTCCAAGGGACCCTACAAATGTCTCTAAGTACACGGTGCTGTGATTGGCTGTGTCCAAATGCACCGTGTCCAAGTGCACCGCTCCCCAAAAAAACTGTTGCTCTTTTGAGGCAAACCAGTCATCGAGCCATTTTCGTACATTTTTGTAAGAAGTGAAGCGCTGCTTAGCAAGTGCGTGTCCCATCGATGCAAATAAATAGTAATCGGACGGAGCCAAGTCTGGTGAGTAAGCCGCATGCGAAAGTATTTCCCAACTAAACGCCTCAATCGTTTCCTTGACCAGTTTTGCTGTGTGTGATGGTGCATTATCATGAAGCAAAATCACTTTGTGTTGCCTTTTTTTATATTCTGGTCGTTTTTCACGCAAAGCTTGATTCAAATCGATCATTTGTTGTCGGTAGCGTTCAGTATTAACGGTTTGGCCAGGTTTTAGCAGCTCATAATAGATCACACCCTTCTGATCCCACCAAACACAGAGCATTGTCTTCCGTCCATAGCGATTTGGCCTTGCAGTCGATGTCGATGGTTCGCCTGGAGTTACCCATGATCTTTTACGCTTAGGATTCTCAAAATATATCTACTTTTCATTGCCAGG
>NW_022639544.1:941148-941357 GCF_010583005.1 Odontomachus brunneus
CATTTTCCTATCTTCTGGATCTTTCCCATGGCTTTCAAACGTATGGAGACGGCTTCTCGTGTCACATTTAATTGATCCGCGAGTTGTTGTTGCGTTTGAGTGTCATCCTCATCCAACAATGCTTGCAATTCGCTGTCTTCAAACTTTTTCGGTGGTCTTCTACGTTCTTCAAAGCACTGTGATTTACCAAGAGTATGCTCACCGTAAGT
>NW_022639544.1:941367-941681 GCF_010583005.1 Odontomachus brunneus
AAAATAAGTAATTAATCAATGATTTTTAGTATGATATTTCTATAAGGGTGCGCAATATTGCTTAAACACAATTCAATTTTATATATAAATAATAAGAAAAATATATATGATTATGATATATTGTAATAAAATATGCATAATAAATATATAAAAACAATAAATAAATTTTATAATAATTTATTTTATTAATATTATTATATAATAACAAATTTTTTCTTAATGTTATTAATAATATAATTTTTAATGCTCCTCAAATATTGTTGCAAATAATTGTATTTTGTTCAATATATATTCAACATTGCAGCAATATCTTA
>NW_022639544.1:941691-941867 GCF_010583005.1 Odontomachus brunneus
ATATATATATATATATATATATATATATATATATATGTACCATATTACATGTATAAAAAGTACAAAAAGTATTAAAGTTATGATTACTGAAAACTAAATAATATTTTACAAGATATTTTACATTTTGTGTCAAAAAATTGTTAACTTCAAACCTTTATAATTCAAAAAGTTCTTAA
>NW_022639544.1:941877-942229 GCF_010583005.1 Odontomachus brunneus
AACATATATTCTATGCAGAAAAAACACCTGCACTTCTATCTTCAACGTTGTAACGTCTCATCAATGTTTTTTCAACACTCTATGCTGTATGGAATCTCTGATCCACAAATGAGACTGATATAACACGCACGCGTGAAGTCGCACGCGTGCGAGCAATATGAATCTCATATGAGGGCAAATCCGTTTAGTGATTTTATATCTACAATACAACCCACACAGCACGTAATATTGCAGAAATATTGCAGTGATATTGCAATATAGTGGTAATATTACATATCACAGTGAAATATTATAGAAATATTACTGAAATATTGCACCTTTACATATGTCATTGAAATATTACAGAAATATT
>NW_022639544.1:942302-942374 GCF_010583005.1 Odontomachus brunneus
TTTCATTTAAAAAAATAAGGTTGACCTTGAAATGACCTTGAAGGACATGTTCAAGGTCAAAGTCAAGGTCAT
>NW_022639544.1:942766-943058 GCF_010583005.1 Odontomachus brunneus
AAACCTATGGTGATCATGCTCTGTCGGAAAAAACATGCAGAGATTGGTTTAACCGATTTAAAAATGGTGATTTTGATATTCAAGATAGAGAACGCAGTAGTGCACCAAAAAAGTTTCAAGACGAAGAATTGGAAACATTACTTGCTGAAGATCCATGTCAGACGCAATCCGATGTTGCAAAATCATTAGGAGTTGATCGAACAACAATTTCGAAACGTCTGACAGCATTAGGAATGATACAAAAGGATGGATCTTGGGTGCCATACGAACTGAAGCCGAGAGACGTCGAACT
>NW_022639544.1:943068-943217 GCF_010583005.1 Odontomachus brunneus
TTAAATATTATGATTTTCTCACAGTAATATCATTGTGATTTTCATCATTATATTACTGTGATGCATTTGCCGCGGACATTTTAATATTACTGTGATATCTTAGTAATATTCCAGCGTTATTTCTGTTATATTCCCTGGTAATATTGCAG
>NW_022639544.1:943227-943294 GCF_010583005.1 Odontomachus brunneus
CAATATTTATCGCATATCGAATGTTGTTGCATTGTTTCAATATCTATCAATAAATTATCCAACAAAT
>NW_022639544.1:943304-944072 GCF_010583005.1 Odontomachus brunneus
ATCAGTGCGTGTCTTTCCATTAACCTATAAAGAATATTTTCTTTTCGTAGTGTAAAACATGTCAAATTTCGTGCCAAATAAACCGTTGTTGCGGGGAATTTTACTGCACTACTTTATTCAGAAGAAATCTGCAGCTAAAACACACAGCATTCTTGTAGAAACCTATGGTGATCATGCTCTGTCGGAAAGAACATGCAGAGATTGGTTTAACCGATTTAAAAATGGTGATTTTGGTGTTCAAGATAGAGAACGCAGTGATGCAAAAAAGTTTGAAGACAAAGAATTGAAAACATTACTTGCTGAAGATCCATGTCAGACGCAATCCGATGTTGCAAAATCATTAGGAGTTGATCGAACAACAATTTCGAAACGTCTGACAGCATTAGGAATGATACAAAAGGATGGATCTTGGGTGCCATACGAACTGAAGCCGAGAGACGTCGAACTGCGTCTTGTCACGTGTGAACAGCTGCTTCAACGACAAAAAAGGAAAGGTTTCTTACATTGTATTGTGACTGGTGATGAAAAGTGGATATACTACAGTAATCTCAAGCGTAAAAAATTGTGGGTTAAGCCCGGCAAAGCAGTAGCATCAACGCCAAAGCGAAATATCCACGGTTCCAAGCTCATGCTCTGCATTTGGTGGGATCAGCTGGGGGTAGTGTATTATGAGCTGCTCCAATCCAACCAAATCATCACAGGAGATCTCTATCGACGACAATTGATGCGTTTGAGCCGAGCATTGAAAGAAAAACGGCCGCAATATGA
>NW_022639544.1:944082-944619 GCF_010583005.1 Odontomachus brunneus
TAAGTAAAAATTATATAACTATTATTTGATGTTTGCTAAGTATATTATAATGTTCTGTGAACACTATAAGGATACATTATATAAGCTTGAATTATAAGAACATCGTTGGAGTCATCAGAGGCTGCGTTCCAAAATTCACTTCCAGTGCTGAAATTCTATAGTATACGTGATATGAACTATACATTTTCAGTACTGGCAGTGAATTTCGGAACGCAGCCTTCGTAAGCACCTATTGAGTGAGAATGAGAGAGAGAGAGGGCCGTAGCGCGTTGCACGTTGTACGTCGCATTACCGTACGTTGTTATACATCTAGAAGAGGAGAAAATGTCATCGTGCGAGCAAATTCAAGATTTCACGTGTCTGTAACAACACTGAAATAATCATAGCTTCAACAGCTGCAGTATTCTGTACGCGTTAACAGTGTAGAAATGGAAGCGGACTATCAGCCGACGTTGAGTCCATCGCGGACGTTAATAGGTAAAAGACGTGAAAGACGGCTGACATACTATATTTCGCGATTGTTGACAATAATGCATC
>NW_022639544.1:944629-944878 GCF_010583005.1 Odontomachus brunneus
GAAACATGAGAAAACTAGGAATATATAAGTATAGTTTTTTAAATATTATGATTTTCTCACAGTAATATCATTGTGATTTTCATCATTATATTACTGTGATGCATTTGCCGCGGACATTTTAATATTACTGTGATATCTTAGTAATATTCCAGCGTTATTTCTGTTATATTCCCTGGTAATATTGCAGTGAAAATATAATATTGCTGTGATATTTCTGCGATATTACGTGCTGTGTGGGAATTTTAATTG
>NW_022639544.1:944888-945650 GCF_010583005.1 Odontomachus brunneus
TCGTGCCAAATAAACCGTTGTTGCGGGGAATTTTACTGCACTACTTTATTCAGAAGAAATCTGCAGCTAAAACACACAGCATTCTTGTAGAAACCTATGGTGATCATGCTCTGTCGGAAAGAACATGCAGAGATTGGTTTAACCGATTTAAAAATGGTGATTTTGGTGTTCAAGATAGAGAACGCAGTGATGCAAAAAAGTTTGAAGACAAAGAATTGAAAACATTACTTGCTGAAGATCCATGTCAGACGCAATCCGATGTTGCAAAATCATTAGGAGTTGATCGAACAACAATTTCGAAACGTCTGACAGCATTAGGAATGATACAAAAGGATGGATCTTGGGTGCCATACGAACTGAAGCCGAGAGACGTCGAACTGCGTCTTGTCACGTGTGAACAGCTGCTTCAACGACAAAAAAGGAAAGGTTTCTTACATTGTATTGTGACTGGTGATGAAAAGTGGATATACTACAGTAATCTCAAGCGTAAAAAATTGTGGGTTAAGCCCGGCAAAGCAGTAGCATCAACGCCAAAGCGAAATATCCACGGTTCCAAGCTCATGCTCTGCATTTGGTGGGATCAGCTGGGGGTAGTGTATTATGAGCTGCTCCAATCCAACCAAATCATCACAGGAGATCTCTATCGACGACAATTGATGCGTTTGAGCCGAGCATTGAAAGAAAAACGGCCGCAATATGAGCAAAGACACGATAAGGTGATTTTGCCGCATGATAACGCTCAGCCGCATGTCGCGTCACCGA
>NW_022639544.1:945660-946704 GCF_010583005.1 Odontomachus brunneus
TTCAATATCTATCAATAAATTATCCAACAAATACTAAGTAAAAATTATATAACTATTATTTGATGTTTGCTAAGTATATTATAATGTTCTGTGAACACTATAAGGATACATTATATAAGCTTGAATTATAAGAACATCGTTGGAGTCATCAGAGGCTGCGTTCCAAAATTCACTTCCAGTGCTGAAATTCTATAGTATACGTGATATGAACTATACATTTTCAGTACTGGCAGTGAATTTCGGAACGCAGCCAGAGTCACCGTGTGCGCGCTCGATCGTCAGGTTAAGCAACAGTTTAATGCGGTCAAGACATGGATGAGTGGTCAATGGTTATACTGCTTGGAATCGAAATTATCGCTGGAGGATTTCACGAAAGTTTGGAGTGTATTTGACAACCTTCGATACGTAGTAGTTTATGAAACATGAGAAAACTAGGAATATATAAGTATAGTTTTTTAAATATTATGATTTTCTCACAGTAATATCATTGTAATTTTCATCATTATATTACTGTGATGCATTTGCCGCGGACATTTTAATATTACTGTGATATCTTAGTAATATTCCAGCGTTATTTCTGTTATATTCCCTGGTAATATTGCAGTGAAAATATAATATTGCTGTGATATTTCTGCGATATTACGTGCTGTGTGGGAATTTTAATTGTAAAAATGTAAAAGTATTACTATTTATTATTGAAATTGATTATAGGTTTGTTCGCGTTGCATTTCCTAACGTGCTTCTCCTCGCTTCAACGCATTCTGATTGGTCCGCGTGGTAACGTGAACCAATCAGAGTGCCAACTAACAGTGAGATTTGAAACGGCACATAAGGAGCAAGCGGAGTAGGGAGCAGCGGATGCTTAGTGCTATTAAATACTACTATTACTTTTTAATATTAATATGATTGTGGGAGGATTGTGTGCGTCTTAGCAGAGGCAGTTTTTTCGCAACATATATAGTGAATCTATTTGAGTCATTGGTTTAATGGGGTTTGGGATTTTAATAAAAAAATATATATATAAAAATTGGGACTCAAGGATCG
>NW_022639544.1:946774-948560 GCF_010583005.1 Odontomachus brunneus
ATATATATATAAATAAATATATATATATATAAATAAATATATATATATATATATATATATATATAAATTGGGACTCAAGGATCGGTCTAAGTATGGAAGGTTGATTCTCCGCGTACGATAATCGAAGAAAAAATTTCGATACGTGCGTTTAACATACTGGACAATCCTTTATCCTCCTACAATCATATTAATATTAAAAAGTAATATTAGTGTTTAATAGCACTAAGCATCCGTGCTTGCTCCTTATGTGCCGTTTCAAATCTCACTGTTAGTTAATCTATTCGAGGAACTTTCTATTATTTCAATCAGAGTGCGTTGGAACGAGTAGGAGCACGTTGGGGTATGCAACGCGAAACAAACCTTATATTAAATTAATACATATAAATTTATACATATATTTTTTGGTTTTGTATTAACAATAATAAGCACGTGTATACAGTTCAGTATATATTAACTCAAGGAATTCACGTCGTGATTGTACAATGCGATTCATTGCGCTCGTACGCGTGTCCTCATCACTTTGTGCGAGTAACGTGATTGTAGCATCGTGTGCGCATGGCGTGATATTTACGGTGTGATTGTACAATGCGATTCATTGCGCTCGTACGAGTGTCCCCATCACGTCCTACGGGACAGCGTGATAGCATTGTGCGGACATGGTGTGGGACGTACGCGTGAGGACGATATAAGCTCACACGAATTGTTATCTGAGACGTTATTAATGTTAAAATTATATAATTTTTGTTTATAACTGTAATCTAACTGTGTTTTAGAACTGTTATAATTCTCTGCTATTTACAGGTTATAATTGTATAACACCAACATGACTAAAATATAACAGGTTATGTAACAAGTTTATTTGCATTACATCTATGTTATATAGCATTCTTATATCTAAAGATCGGATCGGTTGCTAGATAGCTTCTATTTTCTCGTGTCTTTCTCGTACGTAAAATATGATGTATATATATGAATATGAATATGAATATGAATATGAATATATGTATATATATTAATAAAATATGATGTATATATATTAATATATATAAAGAACGATGATCACAAGACAGCACAACTTGTACTATGGAATCCACTTTTATAGTAAAGTGAAGTGATACACTTTTTGATTAATGGAAATTAGTATTACCATAGTAATCCGTTCCATTTGAATATGTACAGAAAGATGGAAATAAATAAATGAAAATAGCTTCAATAACATAAAATGTCTGAGGACATGCTGGGACACTAGACTTCTAAAATGGCTTTAGAATGATTCTGGAATATCTTGTATTATTTGAAAGCTAATTAATTTAGAATGACAAGATATTTTTATACTATTATCTTTACTAAAAATATCTTTTATACGAAATATATAATTATAATATTTTAAGGAGCATATTTTTACAAATTAATTGATATTTTAACCTTTAGAGGACGGGGGTTTTTCGGTTCAACATGACTTTTTGTTTTCACAAAAATGTATGTCTAAAAACATCGGATCACTAATTTTAGACACCCCAAGTGACAGGTGGTCCATATATGGACCACCCCCGTCTGGAACATTACGGGCAATATAAAAAAATTTTTTTTTTCATATTTTAGCTTCAAAGTTGGTATAACCACGTTTTTTGATGCTCTGAATACAAATAAAGTAATAAAAAAAATCCTTCAGTTTTCGCTCTTAGCTTGACCCAGGACCAACGACGTGGACATGGCGAAAATATAATCCCTTTGGGGTGCTTGATTCACGTGAGTCCCCGTGCCTCTCACGTTGGGGTGCTTGATT
>NW_022639544.1:949588-977184 GCF_010583005.1 Odontomachus brunneus
ATTTTTTTGCAGATAGGGTATCAATAGATGTAGATATAGTATTTTTAAGCTTAAAGTAGCGAAAAAAATAAATTGACCTTAAAATCGTAATCAACAAAGTCAAAGTTGTCTTCGAGATATTGAATTAAATAGCGATTCTTCAATTTATTTATATTCAATTTATTGTTAGAAAACTTCAATTTTCTAATAATAAATCAAAAAAATCCCTCCATTTTCGTACAATGGAGACGTTCTAATTTTTTGTGGCCATATTGAATCCGCCATTTTGAATTTTTTCGGGTGAGATATAAGTTCTTTAGAGTTGGAATCAATTTATTATTGTTAGTGAATGTTGAAATTATTATTTTCAGATTTAAAAAAAAAATTGAAACAAAAAATAGCTTTACAACTCCTTTCATTTGACCTTGAAATCAATTTTCAAGGTCAAACAGTCTCTAGGAATTTTCTCACTACTTTTTTCTTATATAATACATCAAATTTAACCTAAAAACAATAAATAGTTTGTGTTATCAGGGTGGTCGATATATAGACCACCCCCGTCCTCTAAAGGTTAAATTGAGTGATAGCTTGTAATCTTTGCGTATAATTAAATACCTATAATTACTGGGAAATAATAATTTATATTCCAGCTATATAACATTTTAGTAACACGTTATATTTCTGTTACATAGCTGTAATATCGTTTGAGTGCGAAATTACAACTAACGTATATGTTACATGTAACAAACATGTTATATTGTACGTTACATTCCGTTATATTATGACGATGTAACTTATATTATTGTGTTTGCTGGGATATTAGTATTTAAATATTGACAATGTTCTACATAAATATTTTATCACTGAACGAAGAATTACATATCAATATTTAAGTATTGAAGTCAATCATAAGTTAATATTTGTAACACACCAGATAACAATTCGTACGAGCTCATCGTCCTCACGCGTGCGTCTCACACCGTGTCTGCACAGTACTATCACGCTGTCTCGCAGGACGTGATGGGGACACGCGTGCGAACGCAATGAATCACATTGTACAATCACGCCGTGAATATCACGCCATGCGCATACGGTGCTACCATCACGCTGCTCGCACGACGGGATGCGGACACGTCTGCGAGCGCAATGAATCGTATTCACAATCACGACGTGAACTCCTTGAGTTAATATTAGGTGGTAAACTTAGTTCCTGCGGTTTTTTTGTTTAAAAAACTCATTTATTTCGACATCAAAAGCAAAAAATACATTAATCGAAGTATTTTCCCTCGCTAGCTATATATTTTTCCCATCTTTCGGGCAACGCGTAGATTCCGCGACGATAGAACGATTGGTCTTTTGATGAAATCCATTCGTCGATCCATTTTTGCACATCCTCGTAATTTCTGAAGTGTGTATCCACCAAGCCGTGCTGCATCGACCGGAACAAGTAATAGTCCGAAGGAGCTAAGTCTGGTGAATACGCTGGGTGCGGGAGAACTTCCCACTCGAGCTGCATCAGTGTTTCTTTGACGGCTTTGGCAACGTGTGGTCGAGCGTTGTCGTGCAAAAGCATGACTTTACGTCGATTGCTGTCTACTGCTGGCCTTTTTTCCAACAATGCTTTATTTAGACGGTTTAATTGTGATTGATATCGATCCCCCGTGATACTTTCGTTCGGTCTGAGTAGCTCATAATAAACGACGCCGTGCATATCCCACCAAATGCAAAGCATTGCTTTGTGGCCATGAATATTTCTCTTTGGTGTGGATGTCGATGGTTGGCCAGGGTCTACCCATGATTTTCTTCGTTTAGGATTATCGAAGTATATCCATTTTTCATCGCCAGTCACTATGCGCCACAAAAAACTCTTCTTTTTCTGCCTGGCGAGCAGAGAAATAGAGATGTTTAAGCGATTCGCAATGGCATTTGCGGTTAATTCGTGTGGTACCCATTTTCCCTCCTTTTGAATTTTTCCCATTGCATGTAGACGTTTGGAAACAGCCATCGGAGTAACATTTAATGCTGCAGACAATTCTTGGAGCGTTTGAGTAGAGTTTTCGTCCAATAATGCCTGCAAATCGGTGTCTTCAAACTTTTTCGGTTGGCCTGAGCGTTCTTTATCATTGACATCAAAATCACCACTCTTAAATCGCTGAAACCATACTTGGCATGTTCTTTCCGATGGAGCATAATTGCCATAAGCTTCGAAAAGCAATTTATGAGCTGCAGCTGCAGTTTTTTTCAAGTCAAAGTAATGAAGCAGCACATGTCGAAAAAACAACTTATCACGTTCCATATTTAATCAAAAGAAAAAATAGCACTGCTCGCTTAAATGAATCTCTTCGCACTGAATTTTATTGACAAATGTCTAACCTCTAAAATGCAGCCAGTTTCAGATGTCAAAATAAATTACACCTACAACTAACGTCATCTAACTGTGAGCCGCAGGAACTAAGTTTACCACCTAATATATATTGAACTACATGCACGTGCTTATTATTGTTAGTGCAAAACCAAAAAATATATATATTAATTTATATGTATTAATTTCATGTAAGGTTTGTTTCGCGTCGCATACTCCAACGTACTCCTACTCGCTCCAACGCACTTTGATTGGTTCACATTACCACCCAGATAACAGTTGGTGACGGTTCACGTTACCCTCACGGCGTGATTATCACGCGTGCGTGCAATAACGCATTCACGCTGCCTTCACTAAGTGATAGAAGCATGTGTGTGTGCGTAAAAAGTAGTATTATGCAGTCATGTGTGAGGGGTATATGAGCGATTGAAATAAAGTCACACATATACCATAAATAGAATTATACAGGGTATAGCAAAATAACTCGGCAAGATAACTCGGCGGGGGAGCATTTTAGAAAAAAATGTTTCATACAAAAGTTGTAAGGCTTAAAAAAACGCATTCAACGATAGTAGTTATTTGACATAGGATGGCGTCGCCAAGGTCAGAACAAGGTCAACTTTGCTTTTTTAAATAGAAACACATTTTTTATTACGGTATTTTATTCAAAGTAAAAACGCAAACAACTTTTGCTTGAAAAAATTTTTTATACGGCCTCTATTTTCTAAGATATTTACGTAAATATCTACAAGATTATTGGATTCAATAATTTTTTACTTGAATTCTATCAATTTTACCAAAAAATATCAAGAAATAAAAATTGCTTATTTTGTTTTCATAGAGCTTTATGAATTTTTTCAGAATTTTATGTTAACTTTTTAGTACTTCAAGAAAATGTAAGAAAATGAAGTATTAAAAAGTTAATATAAAATTCTGAAAAATTCTCAGAGCTCTATGAGAACAAAATATACAATTTTTATCTCTTCATATTTTCCGCTAAAGTTGATAGAATTCAAGTAAAAAATTATTGAATCCAATAATCTTGTAGATATTTACGTAAATATCTTAGAAAATAAAAGTCATATAAAAAATTTTTTCAAGCAAAAGTTGTTTGCGTTTTTACGTTGAATAAAATGCCGTAATAAAAAATGTGTTTCTATTTAAAAAAGCAAAGTTGACCTTGTTCTGACTTTGGCGACGCCATTCTATGTCAAATAACTACTATCGTTGAATGCGTTTTTTTAAGCCTTACAACTTTTGTCTGAAACATTTTTCTCTAAAATGCTCCCCCCCCCCGAGTTATCTTGCCGTTCCGGTACTTTTGCTATACCCTGTATATAATTCTGAATATATTTATTAATTATACATATAATAATTGTGAGGGTTCACGTTTCACAGCGTGATTATCACACGTGCGTACAAGAATGCTTTCATGTTACCTTTACGACGTGACGGATCACGTCTGCAAGCATAAAAGATGGCACTATGCAATCACACGTAAATAGGGGACAAGTGCAAGCAATTTGAGTTTCGATTATTGAAATGTATAAAATTGCAAAAATATTTATTTTTTATTTTAAAAATAGAATAAAATTTTTTTTTTTTTAATTTGTTACCGTTTGAAAGTAATAATGTAAAGTAAACTTTTATGAATATTGTTTATGCATTTAACATGAATATATAATCATTAAATATTTTTCTCACATTTTGTGATGTACGATTTTTCATAAACAAAAGGTATTAATAACATTGTTCTATATATTAAAAAAATAAATAACAAACCAAGTAAGTTACATTTCAGACATTTTTTAAACTTTTAAAACTACAATTTTTTAAATTTTATATATTTAAATATTTCATCGTTTGAAATTAGTAATAAGTTGCGCGCATTCCGCCCATCATGTAGCATACGCACTGCTCGCAGCGAGTGTTTTTCCCATGTTTTTCCGCACTCGACTTTTTCCAGCACAAAGTGTTGAGAAGATTAAAAAAATCAACGTGATCAAAATAGAGTCCGTTGCAAGTGCAAGAGTGTGCCTCACTTATATAACTTTAAATAACTTTATTTCTGTATGTTGGTAAGTAAACATATTTCACATAAAAATTAACCTGTATGTATTGCGCCACGTGAATAAACATAACACCATCAACTATATAGTTACATGTATTTTTTCATTTTTAAAGGCTACAATTTCCTAGTCGTTTCTTAATTAAGAACTATGCTCAAATAATGTTTTGAAGATACATAATTTTATTTATATATTTGTGTATATATACACATATATATACACATATACAGATGAAATTGTGTTTCTTCAAACCATCATTTGAATATAGTTCTTAATTAAGAAACGACTAGGAAATAGCCTTTAAAATTGAAAAAATACATGCAATTATTATACAATTATTATACAGCTGATGAAGTTTTGTGTATTCACTTGGTGCATGTAAAAACACACACACAATTGATGCATAATTATATTATTTCCATGCGATTTGTAACTCGGGCCTGAAAAATGTCCAAGTAGATTATATTTGTGCATGAAATGTGCATTATTATTACATTTACCTGTACTTATATATACAGGATGTTAGAAAAGTCTGGAAACAGTCGAATATCTCGAAAACAAACCATTTTAAAGAAAACTGTTTCAGATAAAAGTTGTTTGGTTCGAAGGAATCTATAAAAAGATGTAATAAGTTTGACCTTGAATAGTCATTTGAAGGTCATATGAAGATCATCTTCAATTTTTTAGATAGAACGCCCCATATATTATTACATATTCTTATAGCTTATCTCGAGAACTTTCCAAAACACTATAACAAAATTTTTTCGTTAAGAACTTTTCAAGTAATAACACTTGAAATTTTCATCACTTTGACATAGAATACAAAATATCTCGTAAAATATTCATTTTTCGATTATCTTGTCTTAATACTTTTTTGCACAGAATATTGAGACAAATTAATTGGTTAAGAAAAACAAAAAATTTTTTACATAATAAATATAAAAAAAATTTTTGTGCTTTTCTCACAGCGGCTGTTAATTTTAAAAAGTTTGTCATCCTGTATTAAAAAAAAAATTGTCTGATGTTATTCAAATAAACATATTTACATAAAAATAAAATGCTCATTCATTCAATACTCAATTGAGGTTCATATTGCTCGCATGCCTGACATTTCACTTTCACACGTGAATCCTCATGCGTGCAAGCAATATGGCACTCAATTGAGGACACATCTGTCAGGCGTATAACGTTCACGCCGTGCGGGTAATCCCGCACGCGTGCGCGTACCTTGAAATCATTATGCACGCATTTTGTTATCTGGGCACTAATCACTGGACCAATCAGAGTGCGTTGAAGCGAGTAGGAGCACGTTAGGAAATGCGACGCGAACAAACCTATAATCAATTTCAATAATAAATAGTAATACTTTTACATTTTTATATTTAAAATTGTATTGTAGATATATAATCACTAGATGGGTTTGCCTTCATATGAGATTCATATTGCTCGCACGCGTGCGACTTCATGCGTGCAGGTTATATCAGTCTCATTTGCGGATAAGAGATCCCATCCCAAATAGCACGATGAATTCTTTACGTGTTCCTAAAGTTTTCTCCTTTCCTGAATTGTACTTCCTTAGGAATTCGTGGAAGAATACTATAAGAATAATTTAGGAAGTTATTAGGCGTACAATTTTGCCTCCGCCGTTTTTTTTCCGAAATTCGAGGCTTTATTATAAAAAACTGGTTATACATTTATGATTCAAAGTATTGTCCATCGCTGGCCACTACTTTCTCCCATCTTTCGGGCAGCGTGTGAATTCCGCGTCGAAAAAACTGGTCATCTTTTGAGACGATCCACGAATTGATCCAATTTTTTACTTCTTCATAAAACCGGAAGTGCTGGTCAGCCAAGCCGTGTGCCATTGATCGAAACAAGTGATAGTCAGAGGGAGCAACGTCTGGAGAATACGGCGGGTGGGATAGGACTTCCCATTTTAACGTTTCCAAGTATATCTTGACATGTCTTGACTTTCGCAACATGGGGTCGAGCATTGTCATGCTGCAAAATCACTTTATCGTGTCTCTCGTTGTATTGCGGCCGTTTGTTTTTCAATGTTCGACTCAAACGCATCAATTGCGTTCAATACCGATCGCCTGTGATTGTTTTAGTCGGTTTTAACAGCTCATAATACACTACGCCGAGCTGGTCCCACCAAATATAGAGCATGACCTTGGAGCCGTGAATATTCGGTTTGGCCGTCGACGTGGAAGCATGGCCGGGAACTCCCCATGATTTTCTGCGCTTGGGGTTATCGTAATGAACCCATTTTTCGTCCCCAGTCACAATGCGATGCAGAAATCCCTTCCGTCTTTGCCTTTCAAGCAGCTGTTCACAAGCAAACAAACGCCGTTCAACATCTCTCGGCTTCAATTCGTACGGCACCCAATTTCCTTGCTTCTGAATCATTCCCATGGCTTTGAGGCGTTTTGAAATGGCTTGTTGAGTCACTCCCAATGATCGTGCCAATTCTTTTTGATTTTGACACGAGTCTTGATCAAGTAGTGCCTCCAATTCTGCACCTTCGAAAACCTTCTATCTTCCACCGCTATGCCGGTCTTCGACGTCAAAATCACCGTTCTTGAAGCGTTGAAACCACTCACGACACGTTCTTTCACTAATAGCGGCCTCACCATAAGTATTTGAGAGCATTCGATGAGCCTCAGCCGCAGATTTCTTCATATTGAAGCAGAAAATTAAAACCTCCCGCAAATGACGAGAATTTGGCTCGTAAACTGACATTTTCAATCGAGAATAACTTTATGATGTAGACACAAATCGACTAATGTTTCTATAGGATTATGTTGACAGATGCTCAAGTTTATTGTATGACGTCTATGATCTATTTATTTCGACCATCACTTATCGCTAAAGCCATCTATAGGAAAACGGCGGAAGCAAAGTTGTACACCTAATACATGCACCATGATTGTAGTTCTTCAGAACTTCTTAGAGTATTCATATAGAATTATTTCAATTCAAAAAGATTTCTTCGGATTTAATAAATTTTATTGTATCCACACGAAAGTAAGATCAGAAACTTTGGCCGAGGGTGTTGCTGCTTTTGTGTGTATCTGTAGATGTCCACTTTTAATGCCATATGAGATGAAAAACATCAGACTCGGCTCGAACTCGGATCTTCCGCTTGCCAGACAACTGCTCTTTCCACTGAGCTATTTAAGACTTCATGTTTGTGACATCTATATACCTAGTGAAAAATGATTCGTTGATTGACATCAAAATGATATCAAATTGACGTCGGTTTGACGATTTCAACGTCTATTTGATGTCATTTTGACGTCAATCAACGAATCATTTTTCGCTGGGTACTATACTGTTAAAACTGTTATAACTGTTATACTGTTATATATACTGTTCTAACTGAGCTTCAAATGTAAGTAAAGCGCACTTTCAAATATATAATTCAAAATCCAAAAATAAATGGCTTTCGATACGAATAATACGATTGAGTTTGTTAGAACTATATATGAATTTTAGAAACATGAATACAAACTTAAGGATAAAATATACTTCGCATAAATATATTTATTATTGATACAGGTGAAAATTTTATATATCAAAAGTTATTTTAACACCAATTCCCTTTCTTTGCCCTATTATATAAAACTATATAATTAATTCCACAAAATATAAATAACTGCGAATAACAATAAATTAAACAATTTATATGTAAATATGTAAATTAATTATTATACACTCACTGGCATGTACTGAATATAGGCGCAAAAAGTAATTGCTATGAACAAAATATTTGTAAGGGCTAAGGCAGTTGAATGAGACATAAGCGTCATACAAGTCGTAGACATAAAATAAAGCAGAGAAAAACGTAAACATAAATCATGAAAGACTATTAGCCTTACGCTTACGTTTTTCTCTGCCTTATTTTACGTCTACGATTACGACGCTTACGTCTCGTTCTCTGCCTTAGCCCTAATTGCTCATGAATTCTTAAAGTGTTCCAGAAAAGTTGCGAAGTATTCGCTATAATGAAGTCCTAAGGAATATTTCAAGATGAACTTACTGTGGTTAATTTTTCAAGAATTCTTCGGGTATTTTTCTAATTCTATAACTATTCTTTAAAATGAATTCTCTATGAACTTCTGTTCATCTCTATGCTATCTGGGATACAGCACAGAACGTTGGAAAAACGTTGATGAGTCGTTGCAAGGTAGAAGTGCAGGTGTTTTTTCTGCATAGAATATATGTTGATTTTTCTGCATTGATTACAAGATATTGCTGCAATGTTGAATATATATTGAACAAAAAGTACAATTTTTGAATATATATTGGACAAAAAGTACAATTTTTACAACAATATTTGAGGAGCATTGAAAATTATATTATTAGTAATATTAAGGAAAAATTTGTTATTATATAATAATATTAATAAAATAAATTATTATAACATTTTCTTATATTAATGTATATGTATTATACATATTATTACAATATATCATAATTATATATATTTTTTTCATTATTTATATATAAAATTGAAATGTGTTTAAGCAATTTTGCGCAAACCCTGAATATTCTTTTATTTCATAATATTCTCTAGATATTATATAGAGTCTGACGCAAGCTGTATCGATAACAAAAAATGCATAAAAAACATTAAACTGGAAGGAATAGTCGAAGTCACTTTACAAATAACTAAATAAACTTTAGAGATATTAAATAAAATAGATAGGCAAATTAACGCGTGTATTTGCTAGGTACGTTATAATATACTGTCAACACTGTAAGTATACATTTTATAAGCATAAATTGTAAGAACATCGTTGGAGTAATTGGAATCACCGCTTGCCGCTCGATCGTCAAATTAAGCAACGCAGGGTGACCAGTACATGGCTTCGGTATCGCAATTATCGAGGGAGAATTCGCGAAAGTTGTAGAGTGTGTTTGATAATCTTCGGTTTATAGCAGTTATAAGACATGAGAAAATTAAGAATTAGTTTTTTATTATGAAACAATAAGAATAAATAAGACGTTGAAATGTCAGGGAAAAATCAACAATCGCGGACATTTTTATATTATATCAAGGTTTATGCAACGTTGATTCAATGTTTGTCAATGTTGCTGCAATATTGACATTGTTGCAATTCAACATTTTTGTAACACTGATTCAACATTACTGTGCTGTATGGGATGCGTCCTCAGTGACCTCATATGACCCGCACATATGAGGTTGCACGTGTGCGAGCAATATGAGTCTCATATGAGGACGCATCTGTATAATAATATGCGTGTAAACCGTGCGGATTATACGCACTGTGTGTGCGCACCATGATATTGCTGTGAAAACATTTTGTTATCTGGGATTAAACACTGAAATATTTGAGCACTAAGAGCTATTTGAACCATAGAAGGAGGAGGACATACTAGGTGGCGGCGGGACGCCGTGCGTTCGAGATCTGCGTATCTTTTTCGTTCCAGAAAGAGAAAAATATCGAGAGCGCGATCTTGCTAGGCCGGGACTCGAACCCGGGTCTTTCGCTTGCCGGGCGACTGCTCTAAATCACTGAGCTACCTGACGCTCCACGTTCACGACACTCTCTTCTTCCTAGATAACGCTTAGAGATGCCGTTCGGAAGCGAACAATATGAGTCTCATATGAGGACGCATCTGTATAATAATATGCGTGTAAACCGTGCGGATTATACGCACTGTGTGTGCACACCATGATATTGCTGTGAAAACATTTTGTTATCTGAGATTAAACACTGAAATGTGTTTGAGCACTAAGAGTATTTGAATCACAGAATATTACTAAACACTGTACTTTTAATACTGAATATAAGTAATTAATCAATGATTCTCAGTATGATATTTCTGTAAGCGTATAGCAACTCTCTCCCTCCATATTATGTCACCTGATTCCGTCGAATGTGACTATATTGTTAACTATTAGTTATGCGCAAAATAAGAAATAGATAATTTTAAACATCCGATATAAGATTATATCAACGTATAAGATTTCCAGTGTCAAATTTAAGTCTGTGTCTTATCAATGTGCGAATGCGGGGCCCAGCGACTTCCCAACTTCTTGATGTATTTCGTTTTTTGTAACACTATTCGCTGATGAGCTTTGCGTTTTACAAGGAGATGCCACAATCTGCTAATTAGATTTTTGTACGAGTCATACCAGGTTGATTGATAAGTCCTTAGAATGAAAATGGAAAAAACATTTTGTTAGCAAAACTCAACTTTATTCTTTAACATAATTTCCTTTTAGCTCAATACACTGAGTCCAACGGGTTTCTAGCTTCTTTAAGCCTTTCAAATAATAAGAAGTTTCTTATTATTAACCGCCAAAATATGCGTTTGTATCCCATTCAACCTTTTCATTTGAAGCAAATCTTTTTCCCTGGAGCCAAATCTTTTGAGATTTCGAAACAGATAGAAGTTTGTAACAACCGTACGTCTCGCGCTGATTGTTGGTCGTATCGCCGGGAATATCGCTCGTCGGAGTCAAGGATCGATATATGATTGACACCAGCAAATAATAACAAATAACAATTTATTTGATCTTTAGTATACAGAGCAACGGCGTGAGCTACGCGTGTTTCGGCGTGAGACGGCAGCAGTGATCGGGTCTCGGTTTTGCTTGGTCGAGTCTCGCGGTTCGGTAGGCGGAGCGAATAGCGCGAAGCTGGTACTTCGCAAGAGACACGGCGCGTGAAATCCGCGAATCGTAAGGCGAACTGACGTTTAGCGGCGGGGTTCCGGCGGTACACGGGATCTTGACGTGTCGCAGCACGTTCCGCGATATATCGGGCGACTCGCGTATCGCCGTATTTAATAAAGCAAGTGTCGACAACGTTCGATCGGGCGCAGCGAACACACTGGCTCGGATGCTTGCTCGTGGAGTTAGGATACGATCGGTACCGAGAGGACTCGATCGGGTTCGCGAACACACGAACTCGTAGGCCGGTCGTTGGATCCTGAGAGGACGGCGAAGTCGGTATCAAGAGCGCTTGATGGAGATAGCGAACACACAATCTCCAGGTGCCGATTTCGTCGATGTGGTTTCGGAAGGTGACGGGCAGGTAGAAACGATACGGTCGGATACCTTGCTCTCCGCTCTGAAGCATCGAGTTCGGTCGGCGGTCCGGATCGGTCTCTCCGCTTATTTCTCGGCCACGGTTTATATACCGTCTCGTTACATTTGATGTTGTTTGTTGACGTTACGTGTCTTTAGGCGTGGCGCATGTTTATGTTTGTGTTATTTGTTTGGCGCTTAGCGCCGTTTACAGCCAACGGATGTTGTGTTGGCTGTTCTTAGGGACGATGCGTGTAAGGCATCGTCACAAGTTATATGGGGCCAGATCTGGAGAATACGGTGGATGTGGGAGCAATTCATATGGTAGCACGTTCGCTAGCTGCGATGTTAAGCATCAACATCCTAATGGGGTTTGTGCTAATGGGCCTTTGTTTGTGAGAAATTACAATATAAAATTTGGATCGCGGAACTGCATCACACATTTTACTAAAGTTACGGCTATCTTTCAGCGAGGCGGCGTGGCTGAGCAGATTAAGGCTCCTACGTTGAACATTTTTGAGCTGGCAGCGAACGTTCGAATCCCGGCGACGAGTTGTCCGTGTGCGGTGTTTACTTTTTCTTATCCTAGGGCATATAATTAATGTTTTTCGAATATAATACATTTGTTTTGCATATGTCTTTCGTTTTTATGCTATTAATGAGGAACAATTAGGGAAGTGTCAGGTTTGTTTAACGCGAACACGAATATAGCCACACCCAGATAGCCAATCCTGCGTGAACAGATTTCAAGCAGAGCTTGCTATCAACTTTTGATGGCAAATAGATAACAAATTTGATGCCGGATCTGTTATATCAAATTTTGCTGCCAAATTGCCGCCAGATATGCGGCAGAACTTGTTGTCGGAAAATTGCTGCAGATTTGTAGCAAAAACCGCACAGAGCTTGTAGCGATTTGACGGCAGATTGGCGGCAGAAACTGCGAAAACTTTGCTGCACTGCAAACTTTGCGCGATTTTTGCTGTAAATTTGGCACCAATTGCCCGACAGCAAGATCTGTCGCCAAAACCGTAGCCTAATGTAGACACAGATGGCTATGGTTTTGCTGTGGGTTTTTGATCAAATTTTCTGCCAATTTGCGCGCAGTCTGTGCTCAATTTGCTTTCTGGGCATAATTTGCATTGCTTAGAATGCAATATATTTTTAGTACGTATGAAAATATTATTGGTGCTGATGATAAATAGTGAGAAAGTGATTGTATATGCATCGCATTATCTCAAATGTCCAAATGAATAGTTTTATCGCTTGTAAATAAGTCAAGATAGTTGTACATTCTTGTTATCGTACTTTTAACCTGCCTATAAAAACAAACCTTGCACGGCAGGTAGATTGCTGTATATTTCAGCGATATTATTTACAAATTATACGTTGACTTATATTTTGCAAGCACTTGTATATAGTTTATTGTTGTTTCTCATCTAATTAATCCCTGATTAATAGCATAAAAACGAAAAACATATGCAAAACAAATGTATTATATTCAAAAAACATTAATTACGTGCCCTAAAGTAAGAAAAAAACCACACATGGGCAACTCGTCATTGGGATTCGAACGCTCGCTGCCGGCTCAAAAATGTTTGACGTAGGAGCCTCAGTCTAGAGACCTTTGAGTAGAGACTGGATATAACGGGGCTGCCTGTGATTGGTGCATGTGACTTTTGCTTACTAAATGGCAGCGCCAACATAAGTTAGAGTGAGAAAAAATATACTCATCTCACTCTACTTATTGCACTAGTGCAGTAGTGCAGCGAAAACATACAGAGCACGCACTTCTTACGAGCTCACGTATTGGCGGCCGCCATTTTCTGGGCGTTTTGTCCAGTCTCTCTTGAAGGGTCTCTACCTCAGTTTGCTCAGCCACGCCAGTTTTTGCAGCCACCTGGCTGAAAAAGAGCTGCAACTTTAATTATATGTATGATACAGTCCTGCGACCCAAAGTTTATACAATAATTTCTCACAATCAAAGTCCTATTGGCACAAATCCCGTTAGAATGTTGATGTTCAACATCGCAGCTAGTGAACGTGCTATAGTAGTATATGTACAGCTACCGTGAGACAGGGCGTGGTCTATTTTTCAGTGGTGGGGATAAAACCTGGCGCCAGTGTGTCAAAGGGTGGGGGAAGGATTCCAGGAGGTTAGGTTTGGGTGAGTCGAGAGTGGGAGAAGGATCCCAAAATGGAATGGTGGAGGAAGTGTGAATTTTGCAGTTTCTGTGGAGGGGATAATATGCGGAATAAAAACTTGTTAATATTGGAAGTGGGGCGGACGGTATGTCGCCCTCACTGTAAATCGGGTGGGATTATTCAGAGTGATTTATGTATTTTATTTTATTTCTTTTTATTGCATCGTTACTTACGAAGTATAAACTTCGTCTCCTGCGGCATGACCGTTGTCTGGAAGTTCTGAGTCTTGACTGATGAGTGAGTCGAGAAAGAGTAGGTGACGATGGAGGATAGGGGATAGTCGTCGGTTAGGCTTCCGTATTAGGGCGAGGGTAATTTATGCTATTGGTTCGTTTACTGGTCAGCTATGGATATTCATGGGGATTGGTTTTTACCTGGAAGTCCGCCTCGTCGCCTATGTCAAGAATTTGAGAATGCTAAGTATGACTTGGAAAATTTAGGCGAAAAAGAGACTACTGCACGTTAGGCGAAGGTGAGGAGCTAACGGGAGAGGGTAGTCGTCAAATGTCTCCGCGTAAGGAGTAAGGAAGACCTATTGGTTCGTTTATTGGTCAGCTATGGTTATTTACAGGGATTGGTTCTTTCCGCCTTCTCGCATCGTTGTTTACGTAGAAAAGTTGAAGGAGACGTTACCGGAAAATTATGACGAAAAGATGCTTGCCGAATGTTAGAAGAGCGAGATAGATGGAGAAGGGAGAGTAGGTATGGACAGCTATAGGTATGTGGTGTTTGGTCTCGGTTTTTGGGGGCGAAGAAAGAAATATTTTTTAAAAGAAAAAGCCCATCGTTTATTTATATATACAATCATGAATACATTTCTACTTATTTCGTATATGTTTGGAAGTGCAGTATTGAATGTAATGTTGAGAAGTACGGAGTATGGAGCATTTAAGCTTACAACTGGAAAATATTTTATTGAATAATTTTACAATCATTTGGTCGTTTCGCTCGAGATCGATATAAAAAGGATTAATAAATTGATTA
Organism: Odontomachus brunneus; assembly: GCF_010583005.1. Taxonomy (NCBI): domain Eukaryota; kingdom Metazoa; phylum Arthropoda; class Insecta; order Hymenoptera; family Formicidae; genus Odontomachus; species Odontomachus brunneus. The sequence continues at coordinate 964,248 of NW_022639544.1, forward strand.
AGATTATAACCGCGGCACATGTAATAAAGAAACACGTAAGAGACACTGTCCGCAAGTTTGCGCTGAATATCCCTGTAACTGGGTAGTATTCCATCGCTGTGTGATGGAATTTCTTCTAAGTCGAAGAAGGAATATGGAGTCGATCGGGGGCAGCTCATAGCTGTCGAAGTATGTGCCCGTTCCATGTTTATCGACGTAGAAGGCGGCCCAGTGTTGTCCTGGATGGTCATAATTGTCGGTATTAGCAACTATCGCCGTCGACCTCGTCCATACCTTCGGTACTCGATCGGCTGGGTAGACGCCTGAGGGTCTAACATCGAGTTGTTGAATCGCTTGTAGAATTTCGAGCGAATTCATTTTGACAGGATAGAGGCGTATGTAAAGTATTTACCTTGGGTATGATTACTGTTATTTCGCCTCTCGTTCTATCTTCCGTTGTTTTCGCTCGTTCGACGGTTCTCTTTGCGGCTTCCTCCGGCGAAGGCTCTGTTGTTTGAGGCGAACAGATGTTATAGCAAAAATCCACGCTATGGTCGGACGACTCCTCGCTCACTTCATTGATGCTGCTGAGCCTGTCCTCCTCTTCCTCCTCCTCCTTCATCTCAACCTCCTCCCACTTCTTCTGCTCCCAGTTTTTGTCCCCGCACCGCTCTCGCGCGTTTAACCACTCTTTTAATTTACCGGCGTTGTTTAACGCGCAATGAAAATCAGAGCTCCACACTGTCACATAATAGCCGTGATATATGCACCTTATATCGCGTTCGCTCGATGGCAAACATTTGAAGGAGGGCGAGATTTCTTCGAGATTATATACGTCTCTCCCTAGTAAATTATGCAAATAATCCGTTTTCTCTTTATCCCTGGTATAAATACGTCGGATGTTTCTGGATATTTCGCGCAAGTGCTGGAACAAATATTCTGAATCGGTTTCTCTATCGCACCACTCGATCCCGTGATAATTTTTTGTGAGCCAGTAATTTTGCTGTCTCATCTTCTCCTTCAATGCGCCAAACGGATATTGCGGTCGTAAAATCCAGTGTCTCATGTATGGTGCATGAACTGCGACAACGGCGACTTCTTTAGCTGTAAAGTTATCGTCGTTATCTCGAAAAGCCTGCACGTCGATGACCAATTCCGTATTCACCTATTTCCAAGGTTTCCCGAGATCTTTCACTTTGCACAAGTTACCGCGTCTACAAGTTAAAGTCTCGAGGAGAAATGTCTAATCTAGCCCCGGGTAGAGCTATTTTTTCAAAAAGTCGCAGTCGCCCGATAAGAAGATGGTGAGGGAAGCGGTGAGGGTTTGTTTCCTAGCCGACATAATCTATAATGACTTGACGAGAAGAGTCAATTTCTAATACACTGTCAAATTCCGCGTAGACTATACAATTAATCGTCGCGGCGAGGGCTTTGTTAAACCGTACTTCCAGCCGTAAAGCGCCGTGTCTTACGAGATTCCAATGACCCGCGCAATTGGCGGACAGATTAGGGGTAAGATCGAAAGGAAAAAGAGTAAACCCGTTTAAGTATTCTTCTCTAGTTATTTCATTACTTTCTGTCAAAAAGTGGATACCGATCCCCGAAAATAGCGTTTGATAAGCTTCGAGTAGAGCTGTACCGCGGGGGAAAAGTCGGGCTGTAACGGTCGACTAGGAATTTGTTTACTGTGCGACGGTGCTCGCGATGGTATTTCGCGAGCGACGGCGGACAATCGCCTGTCAGCCGCGTCGACAATTTGTCGGCTCTGGTTTACGCCACAAAATTAAAATTGTTCGTTGGGCGCCAGGTGCGGAGAGGTCACACCACCTTGATAAACGCGATAACCGATAGGTTCCACGAAATCCGCGTGTCCCAGAACCGTCGGGACCGGTAGCTCCTAGGTTTTTAGAGTCGAAGACGGGATGGGTCAGGAGTTTATGAATTAACACTACGCGTGTTCGATAGGAGTTTATTTGGCGGGACTCTCGCTCGTCCCGAATTTGTTTTTCATTACTGTGACTTTGACACGGTAGTCCAAAATATTCGCGTGAGGCGCGACTATCATCGCGAAACGATACCAGGTCCGCGATAACGCGCGAAGCCCGTGGACGACTTCCGCGGGTGAGCCTTAATACACGCGGCCGCTTCGCGGACGGGACTCGGTAATATAACGGGTTGTATATCAGTTGGACACGGGGCAATTAGATACAGTCCAATCACAAGTCGCTGTTCCAAGGGACCCTACAAATGTCTCTAATCACACGGTGCTGTAATTGGCTGTGTCCAAATGCACCGTGTCCAAGTGCACCGCTCCCAATATAACGGTACGAACGCAACCACATATAGAGCAGATGGGCGATCTTACAAAAGTCGGCAACGTCCCTTGGGCTCTCAGGTCCGCGGTGGTGGTGGCGACGGCGGCGGCGATCCGCTCTTTCCTCAGTCTTTCTCTCTCTCTCCCTCCCTCCCTCGATAACTCTCCATCTCTCTCTCGCCTGCATTTTCTCTCGCGTTGGCTTCTTCGCGCTGCACTCACTCACTCTTTCTACGCGACCCTCTCTCTCTCGCTCTCTCGCACTCTCTCGCTCGCTCTCTCTCGCACTTACTTCTCAGGTTTGCGCTCGATAACGTGCGATCGAATCGCGGCAACGGTCGCGGTGAGGCTGACTGGCTTTCGGCTCCTGGAGGATCGTACAGCCTAGCGAGTCCTGCGTCTCTTCCCCTCTCGTCCTGCGATATTCGGCAGTCGGGAATCGGTACTTTTCGCTATTATCGTCTCGAGACGGTTCCTGTCTCGAGACATTGTTGCCGTCGTGGATCCTCTCGCTGCCTTTCTCGGCGCTCCTGTTTTTTTTTGTTCGCTGGGCTTTTCACGACGGCCGCGTTCACTAATAGTAAACACTGCTGTCACAGCTGACAAAATACTGTCTAATGGCGATACTGTGTTCTCTCTCTTGAATATTCTAAGCAGTATTAGATTCACAATTACTGAGCGAGCGATAATTAGGCATAATTTAATACGAAATAGTGAGAGAGCGATTCACCTGATCCTGAGCGGTGTGGAGTTGTCGGTCGCTGCTTCCTAGTCCCTCAATGTCTTCCGCTTCCGAATCCTGGTGGCTGGCAAAACAAAGTTGGGGACGCGCTGACCTTCGCATCTGTTCCGCTCGCAAAATTCGCTTTCTATGTTTGTCCTAAGGACGTTCACAAACAAACATCTGACGGTACGCGATAATCGAGAATATTCGCGGAAACCGTTAGCGACGCGACACGTGAAAACTTTCACACAAATTCTGTGCGGCTTTCTTGAGACGGACGCCACGGCTGCCACGTCACAACCGTCGACATACATAGAGAAGAAATTTATGCCGAAATTGTCGAAATTAAACGGATTTAATTTTCTGTCCCCGTTAAATGCTTTATTATCGATAAAGCAGACTATTATTCGCTTTGATAATTGTCCAAGTATGACGTTATCCAGCGATTCGCCTACAACTTCACGGTGAATTGTGAAAGATTTAACTTCGACTTTTGTGAGAGGGTATTTGGCGGTCTGTTTGCTTAGCATTCTCGCGTGTGCGAGCAATATTCCGGGATTTACTTTAATCCATCTTAAGAGTAAACTAGCTTCTAGAATATGTATTTTCGATGCGCCATTAGTTTCCATGAGTCAGAAGGTATCTTTTGAACGAACGAGCCGCATCCGCACTTCCACTCCGTTCAGTAAGAATTTATCTTGATTGAACACGTCGCAATGAAGACGTCCTATGAGATCTATCGCTTGTTCGTCTCGTACGAACATGGTATGCCATTCTAGCCCGATATTTTCTCGCCCCGGCTCCGCCCCCAATACAGCGTCCATATGCGGTATGTTCGTACCACAGGGTCGAAGTCAGATACAATCTTTTTACCAGGGTAGCGTAATTTAATAGCGCTTCGATGTACGCACGATAGGCGTAAGCGTTGTTCGGGGGCGACATGAGTTTTTGATTGAAATACGTAAATACGTTGATTTGGTTGAACAATGTAAAAAATGGTTTATGAGACCTACTTTAACGTCGCCTCTTTGAACTCCTGCCAGCGGGTTCTTTTCTATTCGCAAAGCGGCAGCATAATGTGAGGTCTATGTATTCTTCTCCATGTCCAGGTACGACGAATTCTATGGGGGCGTTGTCCGCGAAAGAGGACACGGGCTTGTAATAAATCCATTGCGAACTCTCGATGCTGGTTTGGGTGGGTGGTAAAGAGAAGAGATCCAGTTCGCTCTTCAAGCACTCACTGGAATGTGTGTGAAGAAAAGACATGCTTAATTTTCGTCTCAAGAGTATTTGTTCGACGATTAAAAGAAAATGTCGAATGTTTCTTGTTAACACTACGACGTTTTGCGATTTCGCCATTGCGTCTTTCCGCTATACGCTTCTTCTTCTTCTTCTTCGATGATTTCTTCACCCCCGTATTTCCCCGTCTCGTCTTAGTTTTCGGTAATTTCGAAGAACTCCTTTTGCCGTCGCGACTACGTTTACGCGAGCCGGATTTAGCGACGTAACCGCTGAATTTGTCGAAAAGAAACTAGAGCTTCTTAATCTTTGTCGCTGAGTTATATCCGGATCCCTCCATCAGTTTACTGATTTCTTCTTTGGCCCGTCTCTTAGAGATCAAGTCAGGAGAGATTCTCTCCTGATTCCTTAAGTCGGGTTTTGACCGCAGTTTTCAACGGAGTGTTATTTTCCACGTCCTCGATTATATTAATGCCGCTGCGTAAAGCTTCTTTTCCAACAACGCGTAAAGCGCCGGTCAAATAAGGAAGCGCCCGTCTAAATAACCTCCCGAGAAAACTCCCGATACCGTGTCCATGCTAATACGGCGAACCTACGAAAATACGGGAAATTCCGCCATTGCAGCTGCCTCCGGACTGCGCTTCGTAATATTCCTGACTAATATTAATGACTCATATCGCGTTATAATATCAAAGTAAATTCTCTTTAATCGCAGTGCCTAAAGTGTAAAGTCACTGTAAGCGTCCTAAATTCGAATGGTATGCTTTCACCCGTTTGATCTCTTATATCTATTTCTATTGTTCGAAAACAAGTCAAGCGTAGAGGGATGTAATTCGCGCGTGAAAAATTCTTCGTGGTGTTACAACCAAAAATGTGCCTGTCGAGCGAGTACTCGACCGGGACCATTCGAAGAAGAGGGGAAGAGACATCCCCCGTTACGTAAAGCTCGCAGATGTCGCAATAAACGAAGAGTTTATCGGGGATACCTCGCGCGATGCTATCAGGCACGTCGGACGCGAGTTCCCGCGTTGTAGACGAAATCATTTAAAATAATTCCTCGCTAACTTCGCGCGCGCTCGGTGCGGATTTCGAATTGAGATAGGGCGATACGGATTTGATATTCGCCACGTCGGGATATATTTGTAGCGCCTCCGCCTTCGCGGGTTTCGCGATCTCGGCCGTGTGACGGACAACAGTCGCCATCGCGCGTCGACCGCCGCAAGCAGCGACTCCAGCCGCGCGAGTTGTTCGCGACTTCGCCGTGGCGCGACGCGAGTTGATATAGGATCGATCCGAGCATCGATTATCGCCTTATATTCTGTTCTCTCTGTACTCTCTGGTGCGGTATAGTCCGTTGTCGTGTTGAGCTGAGCCACGTCGTCAAGTCTTTTGTCTTTGTCCGCGTCCGTCTTTGTGCGCTTCCGCGTGAGCACCCGGCTCTCGCGGGTGCTCTAGTGTCGTGCGCCTTCTGCGGAACGTGTCCGTCGAGCGCTCTGCCCTGGATGTGCGTTGTCCAGGTCGCGGCCGTGCTGGCTCGTAACGCCGAGTCACGTGCACGTGCTCACCGCATGCGTGCCGTGTGAGCTGACGTTCTCTTGCGCTTCCGCGTAAGCCCCCGGGTCTCACGGGTGCTCTAGTTCGTGCGCCTTCTGCGGAGCGCGTCCGTCGAGCGCTCCGCCCTGGACGTGCGTTGTTCAGGTCGCGGCCGAGTCGGCTTGTAACGCCGAGTCACGTGCACGTGCTCACCGCATGCGTGCCGTGTGAGCCGACATTCTCTTTGTGTTTCGCGCGGATACTCGGCTCTCGTGGGTGCTCCAGCGTCGTGCGTTTTCCGCGGGACGCATCCGTCGTGCGCTCCGCCCTGGTCGTGCGTTGTCCAGGTCGCAGTCGTGCTGGCTCGTATCGCCGAGTCACGCGCACGTGCTCACCGCGTGTATGACGTGTCAGCCGCCATTCGCTTTGTGTCCCGTGCGGGCTCTCTGTGCACGTGCGCACCGCATGTGCGGTGCACGAGCTGCCTTTGTTCGCGTATTGCGCGAGCACATTGGCGTTTTGTCTGCGTTAATTAGCATAAGCTAGAATAATTATCGCGTGTACGAGTGAGCGGTCGCCCATGGTGTCGCGTGACCTAGTCGGGGTTGGCCCAAGTGCCGAGCGCGTATTATTGTTTGTATATTTTCCTTTGTGGGGAATGTGAGGAAATAAACTGTTACACATTTTTCTTCTTGCTGTATCGTGGCAGCTTGCCGACTCCTGTTCCTTCTCTCACGATATTATTTTCCCCTACATATTAGTTCTTCGTGTTTTTTGTGCGTATCGAACCCTAGCATACGGCCGAGCTTGTCGGAGAATTTTACACAATGAGACAAAGTGCATTGTTTTTTTGTCGTACTTGAGACTCATGAAGACTCTGCCACCGCGTCAGGAATCTACCCGTCAAACGATGTGCGCTCCGATCTCCGCACAGGTGCTGTTTAAGGCGGACATCACATCTGGTAGATCGCGGAAAACACCGGAGGTTATGCAGACGGTTTCGATCTCGACAGTTTTCTTCGGCTCGCGCTCCTCGATATTGACGAAGACAAGACGGCCCTCCTCTCCGGGTTATATGTGCAAAAAACTGTAGGGAAACTGCCCGGGTAGGAATTTCAAAAAGGGCTTGTAAAGGCTCTAGATAGTTTTTCCTCATTTCTGCTTAGGCTCCATTCAGACATGCCCGAATAGGGCCTGTACAGAGATGTAACGCTTTTGTAAATTAGGGTCCGATTTGTAAATCACTCACGAGGCCCTATTCTGCCACGCCAAAGTAGGTCCTATCCTGGCACGCCTACGTAGGCCCTATGTGGACACGCCTTATTTGGCAGGCCGTATTATGGCAATCCAAACCAGGCCCTATCTTGGCATGCCAAACTATGCTCTATCCTGGCAAGCCTAAATAGGCCCTATGTGGTCACGCCTTATTTGAAAGATCGTATTATGGCATGCCAAACAAGGCCCTATCCTGGCATGCCAAGTTAGGCCCTATTCTGGTATGCCAAGTTAGGCCCTTATCCAGTAGTGCGATTCTGTAACTCGTTATTGCAGTTAACGATAGTTTCGTTTTCGTGGTGCAGCTTTTTAGTACCCTGGAAAAGTTACGCAATAATAACAAAACTGTCGTTAATTATACAGTGATGGGAAAAAGTTCCGGAACGGTCAAATAACTCAGCGAGATTGCATTTTTTGGAAAAATGTTATATACGAAAGTTTTATGATTTTTCCCTATCTATCTAATGGTGATATGAATTTTGACCTTGACTATTATGTTGAAGGTCATTTCAAGGTCAAGTTCAATTTTTCAAGTGGGAACCACTATTTTTTACCACGAATTTGGAAAGAGCGGAAAATTTTACGTTCAGGACATGACCTTTTAAATCAGAGTCAAGGTCATTTCAAGGTGAATGTTCGAAAATTTTAGGGATGGCAATAGTAACTTAGCGAGATTTTAACTGCAATTTCAAACATCCTGCAATATGTATGATCAGTCTTTTCTAACAATACCGCCGGCATTAGCATTACCCGAGATGTACCGCGTGGAGGTTGCACGGTCGGGTTTACATCTCTTCGGGGTGCTTTGTTCAGGTGGTTCCCCTTGCCGTCACCTGTGTGTGTGTGTGTGTGTTTTTTTTAATGTATTAAGTGTTCAAACTGTTGCCCGTGCACTGCTTGGCAGTGACCCATACGTATGTAAATACTTTCCTGAACATTTCGCAACATTTCTGGTGTGATTGAATTAGAAACATTTATTATCCTTGCTTGCAATTCATTAATATCGGCAGGTTTTTTCTCAAACACTTTACTCTTCAAGTATCCCCAATAAAAGTAGTCCAACGGTGATAAGTCCGGTGATCTGGGCGGCCATTCAATCGATCCTCTTCTACCAATCCATTTATTAGGAAACACTTCATTAAGGTAATCTCGAGTAACTACCGCGAAGTGAGCTGGGGCTCCATCTTGTTGAAACCAAACTTGTTCAAAAGCAGGTCCAAGAATTTCTTGGATACGTGGGACCACTTGCGTTCGTAATAGATGCAGATAATTCTCAGCATTTATGTTCCCTGCGATAAAATACGGCCCAACAATATTTTGTCCAATAATTCCTGCCCAAACATTAAGTTTTTGTGGGTGTTGAGTATGCGAATCTCTCATCCAATGAGGATTAACATCCGCCCAATATCGCATGTTCTGACGATTGACAGATCCGCTCAATTCAAAAGTAGCTTCGTCAGAAAAACAAATCCAACTGAAGAATTGATTGTTATCATCATATCTCCTCATCATTTCATCGCAAAACTCTACTCTTCTGTCATAGTCATCTTCAGAGAGTTCTTGGACGAGTCGTATTTTAAACGGGTGGTAACCGTGTGACTTTAAAACTTTTGTAACGGATTTTCGGTCGATATCATATTCCTGAGCTATTCTCGAAGGAGGATTGTGCGGGTTTTCAATAATATTTTGGAGAACCTGCATAGACACGTCATCGTTAGTAGCTGTTTTTGGTCTACCCGATCTTCGTTCGTCAATAACTGAACCAGTTCTCTGGAATCGTAAAACAGTACGATGGACAGTAGATTTTGAAATAAGATCACGATTTGGAAATCTGTTATTAAACAGCGTGGCAACTTCTTCATAGGATCTCATTTTATCACCACATCCTCGCATTATAAGAACATGAATACGCTCTGTATCAGTCAAACGCATTTTCGATACAACCGATAGAAAACCAACCATAAACTTACAATGCAACAATGAATAATTGTATGAAATTATTTGTACAACGATAACGGCATGAAGAAGATACTCGAAAACAATTTAAAGCTTATGAGGTCAAAACTTCTTATTTGCATAAATAATGTGGTAGTTACCTAATCAATACGGGTTTTACACAGAAATATTATTATGTACTAATTTTACATAAAAAATTCATTGAATGAATTTCATTTTGAATCATAATTGTTGAATTATTGAATCTAAATTGATTTCGACCTGCACCTCTCAAAAAACAAGCAAAAGTAATGTAATTACTACATGCGTGTGAGTGTGCGTGTGCGTTAAAAAAAACACACACACACACATAGGTGACGGCAAGGGGAACCACCTGAACAAAGCACCCCGAAGAGATGTAAACCCGACCGTGCAACCTCCACGCGGTACATCTCGGGTAATGCTAATGCCGGCGGTATTGTTAGAAAAGACTGATCATACATATTGCAGGATGTTTGAAATTGCAGTTAAAACCAACAATTATGATTCAAAATGAAATTCATTCAATGAATTTTTTATGTAAAATTAGTACATAATAATATTTCTGTGTAAAACCCGTATTGATTAGGTAACTACCACATTATTTATGCAAATAAGAAGTTTTGACCTCATAAGCTTTAAATTGTTTTCGAGTATCTTCTTCATGCCGTTATCGTTGTACAAATAATTTCATACAATTATTCATTGTTGCATTGTAAGTTTATGGTTGGTTTTCTATCGGTTGTATCGAAAATGCGTTTGACTGATACAGAGCGTATTCATGTTCTTATAATGCGAGGATGTGGTGATAAAATGAGATCCTATGAAGAAGTTGCCACGCTGTTTAATAACAGATTTCCAAATCGTGATCTTATTTCAAAATCTACTGTCCATCGTACTGTTTTACGATTCCAGAGAACTGGTTCAGTTATTGACGAACGAAGATCGGGTAGACCAAAAACAGCTACTAACGATGACGTGTCTATGCAGGTTCTCCAAAATATTATTGAAAACCCGCACAATCCTCCTTCGAGAATAGCTCAGGAATATGATATCGACCGAAAATCCGTTACAAAAGTTTTAAAGTCACACGGTTACCACCCGTTTAAAATACGACTCGTCCAAGAACTCTCTGAAGATGACTATGACAGAAGAGTAGAGTTTTGCGATGAAATGATGAGGAGATATGATGATAACAATCAATTCTTCAGTTGGATTTGTTTTTCTGACGAAGCTACTTTTGAATTGAGCGGATCTGTCAATCGTCAGAACATGCGATATTGGGCGGATGTTAATCCTCATTGGATGAGAGATTCGCATACTCAACACCCACAAAAACTTAATGTTTGGGCAGGAATTATTGGACAAAATATTGTTGGGCCGTATTTTATCGCAGGGAACATAAATGCTGAGAATTATCTGCATCTATTACGAACGCAAGTGGTCCCACGTATCCAAGAAATTCTTGGACCTGCTTTTGAACAAGTTTGGTTTCAACAAGATGGAGCCCCAGCTCACTTCGCGGTAGTTACTCGAGATTACCTTAATGAAGTGTTTCCTAATAAATGGATTGGTAGAAGAGGATCGATTGAATGGCCGCCCAGATCACCGGACTTATCACCGTTGGACTACTTTTATTGGGGATACTTGAAGAGTAAAGTGTTTGAGAAAAAACCTGCCGATATTAATGAATTGCAAGCAAGGATAATAAATGTTTCTAATTCAATCACACCAGAAATGTTGCGAAATGTTCAGGAAAATATTTACATACGTATGGGTCACTGCCAAGCAGTGCGCGGGCAACAGTTTGAACACTTAATACATTAAATACAACACACACACACACACACACACACACACACACACACACAGGTGACGGCAAGGGGAACCACCTGAACAAAGCACCCCGAAGAGATGTAAACCCGACCGTGCAACCTCCACGCGGTACATCTCGGGTAATGCTAATGCCGGCGGTATTGTTAGAAAAGACTGATCATACATATTGCAGGATGTTTGAAATTGCAGTTAAAACCTCGCTAAGTTACTATTGCCATCCCTAAAATTTTCGAACATTCACCTTGAAATGACCTTGACTCTGATTTAAAAGGTCATGTCCTGAACGTAAAATTTTCCGCTCTTTCCAAATTCGTGGTAAAAAATAGTGGTTCCCACTTGAAAAATTGAACTTGACCTTGAAATGACCTTCAACATAATAGTCAAGGTCAAAATTCATATCACCATTAGATAGATAGGGAAAAATCATAAAACTTTCGTATATAACATTTTTCCAAAAAATGCAATCTCGCTGAGTTATTTGACCGTTCCGGAACTTTTTCCCATCACTGTATAATGAGTTACAGAATCGCACTACTGGCAAGCTTAATTACGTCCAATCTTGGCATGCGTCCTATCATGGAACGGCTCAATAGGTCCTATCTCAACATCTAATCTTGCCCGACTAGACTCTATAATAAATGTAATTATTTGTCACTATATGTGCTTATTAAGAGCATCGTAATTCACGTTTTCTACTGGAATACCATGATAAATTTATATATATATATATATATATATATATATATATATATATATATACATACACGAGGGTAGTCTTAGAAGTACCCGACCTGACGTATAGATGGCGGTTGTTGTTTGAAAAAAATCACTATGGCCGAAAGCATCAACCTTATAAAGCTGAAGTTTGAAGTTTCAAGACGCTACGTTGTTTAGTATTAGTTTGGCAGCCATCAGTAGTGAACGCTCTCAGTACATTTGTAAACATGGAAAAAATTGGTCATCGTTATGTGATACAATATTTTCATTTGAAAGGTCTCAGTCCAACCAATATCAAAACTGAGCAAGATTCTACTCTGGGGGAGTCTGCTCCTTCGTTTACAACAATAAAATATTGAGTGGCAGAGTTTAAAAGAGGCCGTAAGAGCTGCCAAGACGAACATTGCAGTGGTTGACCAAATGAGGTGACCACGCCAGAAATGGTGACGAAAATCCACAAAATGGTATTGGATGACCGTCGACTGAAAGTGCGCGAGTTAGCTGACATGGTAGGCATATCAAAAAGTGCTGTACATCGCATATTGACTGAAAATTTGGACATGAAAAAGCTGTGCGCACGATGGGTGCCGCGTTTGCTCATAATTGAACAAAAACAGCGTCGTGAGGATGTTTCAATCGAGTTTTTGGCGATGTTTCGCCGTAATATGACCGAGTTTTTGCGTCGATTCATAACCATGAGTGAAACATGGGTTCATCATTTCACACCTGAGACGAAAGAACAGTCGAAACAATGGACTGAAAGGGGAGAATCGGCTCCGAAAAAGGCGAAGACAACTCCATCGGCTGGCAAGGTTATGGCGTCAGTTTTTTGGGATGTACGTGGGATAATTTTCATTGATTATCTTCAAAAAGGAAAAACAATCAACGGCGAGTATTATGCGAACTTATTGCAGCGTTTGAGTGATGAAATCAAGAAAAAACGTCCGCATTTGGCGAAAAAGAAAGTGTTGTTTTATCATGACAATGCACCGGCTCACACGTCCGTTATTGCGATGGCCAAAATCAATGAGTTAAAGTTCGAATTGCTTTCTCACGCACCCTATTCACCAGATTTAGCCCCCTCAGATTATTATCTATTTCCAAACTTGAAAAAATAGCTTGGTGGTAAAAGATTTGCTAACAATGAAGAGGTGGAGTTTGTGGTTGATGGTTATTATGGTTATTTATTCGATGGTTCTCACTATAAACATGGTATCGAAGCTATTGAACATCGCTGGAAAAAGTGTATCAAGCTAAAAGGGGGCTATGTTGAGAAATAAAGATATATTTTTTCAAAATTTTTGTGTTTTCTTTGTTGGGCCGGGTACTTCTGGGACTACCCTCGT
>NW_022639544.1:977283-978725 GCF_010583005.1 Odontomachus brunneus
TATGGTTTTGCATCGGCGTCGCAATGTCCAAATCCGTACATGTTTATGCCAGCCAATCGCAGAGTAGCTGAGTAGCTGGTCACATGACCAAGTTGGCGATTCTCTGTATTAAAGGTTCTCTAGTGTACATGATTATAAAAACCAATCTGGGGCTCAATTCTTGACGGTATGCGAATGAGATACGCATGCGAAAATGTATAGTTCACGTTACATATATTGTACATTTTCCCATGCGTATTTCATTCATATACATAAACATCATTCTGTCTTTGTTCCACATTTAGTGAGAAACAAAGATAGGATGATACTTGTGTCGACTTGTGTCTCTTGCTGGAAAGCAACCATTGTTAATTGTAGATTAGTTGTAATTTCCTACTCAATAATATAACTGTTATATAACATGTATGTTATATATATTGTTATATATATTGTTGACTAGGAAATTACAACTAACATGTATGTTACATGACGTTGTATTTGCTGGGTAGTCGAGTACGGGAAGAATATTCGACCGCAATTGGTCAATTTCTACGACTTCTATTGTAGACCCTGCTTCAGAGGTCATTATTTATAACGACTTTCCAACGTTTAATATATTTTGATAGCTGCACCCTGTCTTTAGATTAAGTATGATATGCCGTCAACATAGTATGTATAAGAAAAGACATAGATTAAACGAAAAAAAATGTTTAAGTTAGCTGTTTGCTAGCACAATTCGTACGTTATATAAAGTTTCTGCGATGCATATAAAAAAAAAAAGAAAAAAACTGCGCACTATAAAATGTTCTAAAGAATAACGTCCAATCCTCAAAAATAGGTTTACAAGCTGTAAAAAACCACAATTTCTTATGGAAAATTGCTATTGCTTTGGCTCAAATATGGATAAAATAGAGCAGTTTAGACATCTATAATAGTTATTATACACGGATGTTGCACTATCCTATATCCTCATTCTACTAACTTTCCTTCTCTTATGCTGTGTGAGCAATTTATTTGTATGTACACACATTTCACATAAAGTTTATGATGCGTTCAAGGTGTTCGCTATTAGCGCTATCGCGTCATTCTATCTTTATCTTTCCTTAGATATATGACAAAGATGGAATGACATGTAACGCTAATAGCGAATTTCCGAACGTATTCATAGTGATCAATTGTAGCACTAGCGCCGCTAACGCAATATCCGTGAACTATTATGGATGTCTAAACTGTTCTGTTTTATCTATATTTTAGCAAAAAGTAATTGCAATTTTCCCTAAGAAATTGTGGTTTTTTAAAGCTTCTAAGCATATTTTTGAAGATTGGACATTATTCTTCAAAACATTTTGCAGTGAGCTGTTATTTCCTTTTTTTTATATGCATCACAGAAATTTTGTATAACCTACGATTTGTGCTAGCAAACAACTAACTTAAAAAATTTTTTCCGTTTTCGATGAAAAGAT
>NW_022639544.1:980115-985128 GCF_010583005.1 Odontomachus brunneus
GAGCAATTTATTTGTATGTACACACATTTCACATAAAGTTTATGATGCGTTCAAGGAGTTCGCTATTAGCGCTATCGCGTCATTCTATCTTTATCTTTCCTTAGATATATGACAAAGATGGAATGACATGTAACGCTAATAGCGAATTTCCGAACGTATTCATAGTGATCAATTGTAGCACTAGCGCCGCTAACGCAATATCCGTGAACTATTATGGATGTCTAAACTGTTCTGTTTTATCTATATTTTAGCAAAAAGTAATTGCAATTTTCCCTAAGAAATTGTGGTTTTTTAAAGCTTCTAAGCATATTTTTGAAGATTGGACATTATTCTTCAAAACATTTTGCAGTGAGCTGTTATTTCCTTTTTTTTATATGCATCACAGAAATTTTGTATAACCTACGATTTGTGCTAGCAAACAACTAACTTAAAAAATTTTTTCCGTTTTCGATGAAAAGATTATAACTGCACAGTGTGTTTTAATGAGTACTTTAAGCGTGCAAAAGTGCTTTTCGATCAGTTCAGTCTGGACGACGTAAAACCTGAAACAGGTTTGTAGGCACTCCGACATCCCCTTAACGCGAAAAGAGTAAAATCCTCGCGTTTGTCAACGCCTGATCCGTGAGCTGACTGCACGGAGAAAGTGCGTTGCAACCGACTATATAGGGTGGGGCATTTAACTTGAGACATCGAAATATTTCGAAAATTATAAGAATTATAAAAAATGTTTCAAACAAAAGTTGTAAGATTCGAAAGGGGACATCGAAATTCGACATAAAATATGCTTATTTTGAAAGTGATCTTGACTCTGACCACAGTGACCATTGTCAAGGTTATTTTAAGATCACGTTGATTTTTTTAAATGGAACCTTATACTTTTTACTGCATATTTTTATAGCTTATCTCAAAAGCGTTTCAAAACATTATAATAAAGTATTTTTTCATTAAGTACTTTTTGAGTTATAATGCTTGAAAATTACAATACCGCCGGCATTAGCTTTACCTAAAATATACCGCGTGGAGATTGCGCGGTCGGATTCACATCTTTTGTGTGTGCGTGCGTGTGTGTGTGTGTGTGTGTGTGTGTGTGTGTGTGTGTGTATGTGTGTGTGCTGCTGTAGTATTCCAACTCAAACGCCCGTATGGAGACATAGATCACACGGCTCGTCTCTTCATATATTTTTAGATTCCACGCACGATCAAATGATTCTGACTCAAATGAATGACTGAATCGAATGATTCTCATTCAACCTACTTAGTTTCAAAAGATTTATCAGTCTGTGCATTCAGATTGTGGATTTCAACATACGTTTCGAAGATGTATCTAAAACCAGTCAAACGTTTGAGTTGTAACAGCAGCAACACACACACACACGCACACGTATATACACAGATTTAATCCGATCGCACAATCTCCACGCGGTATATTTTGGGTAATGCTAATGCCGGTGATATTGTAAGTTTCAAGACTTATAAGTCGAAAAGTACTTAATGAAAACATAATTTATTAAAGTGTTTTGAAATGCTCTCGAAGCTACAAGAATATGCAGTAAAAAGTACAAGATTTTATTTAAAATAATCAACATGACCTTGAAATAACCTTGACAATGGTCAGAGTCAAGGTCAATTTCAGATATCCTTTTTTGAACCTTACAACTTTTGTCTGAAACATTTTTTTTATAATTCTTACAGTTTTTGAAATATTTCGATGTTTCAAGTTAAATGCTCCTGTATATTGTATATTGTATATCTCTTACCTTAAAATGTGTGTATCTTAAAATGTATATCTCTTACCTTAAAACCCTGTATATTATATATCTCTCATCTTAAAATGAATTGATATCATATGATATCAATGTAATATCTCTTATACTGAAATCATTATTTTCATGTTGAATTCAATGATTATGTTAATTAAAAATTCTTTCAACGATTCGATTCGATTTTATTCGATTCGATTCGATTTGAATTCAAAATTTAAATCTGAGATTTGATTTGATTCGATTCGACATAAAAAATCTTTGATTCGCACATTTCTATGAATTGAGAATAATATAGCAAACGCCTTTCCGATGTGTCCTCAACAATTTTCATCTTATAATTTGTGACATAATCTGCTGAATGATTTAAATATAAAATATTCTCACACTAAAAAATTAACGTCTTTTATTATAAATGTTTGTTGGTTGCATCCAGCAGATTGGCAATTGAAATTTGGCGTACACTTGGTCATTACAAACTTTTTTAAGCTGACTGATGACAGTGACCAAAATGTTTTCGTTACTGTACATGAGCATTTTATTGATTGGATGCAATGCAAATGTCGCAATCCCTCAATGCAGAGATGAAAGGAATCAACCTGTTGATTGGTGAGTATCATCGTGATATCTTTTATTATAGAATTTCACAATTTATTAAATTGTAAAAACGAAAATATATTGGACGTGATAATAAAATTATGTTATCAAGTCTGTACGTAAATTCCTCGGGTCACGTATATCAGTTGGACACGGGGCAATTGGACACAGTCCAATCACAAGTCGCTGTTCCAAGGGACCCTACAAATGTCTCTAATCACACGGTGCTGTGATTGGCTGTGTCCAAATGCACCGTGTCCAAGTGCACCGCTCCCAAATTCCTCAGGATATCTCTTATAGAAATATCATACTAAGAATCATTGATAATTACTTATTTTTAGTATTAAAAATACTGGATAATAAGTAATTATCAATGATTCTTAGTATGATATTTCTATAAGGGATGTATCTCTTTATTTTACTTCAGCTTATAATGCCAGGAAGTTCTTAGTTTTTACCTTAACCTTATTTTACATTTTTCTTATATCTACTTTTTCTTTTCCACCACTTATCCTATTTTTTTCCTTATCCTACTCTTTTCCTTTTTACCTGTTTACTTCTTACCCTAAATATTTCTTATTCTATACTTGATAAATTCCATCTTTTGGATTTCTTATCTTATATACCGTTTGCCGAAGGTTTGCCGTGCCTTCCGAGAGGAGCGTAAAAAAATTTTTTGGTTCCTCTGGGAATCGAACCCGGGACTTCTAGTATGGTAGACTGGTGTGCGGTCTGCTGTGCAACGGTCCCACTCAGTTCCTCAGGCTATGTTTAGATAAAAAATAAAATATCCTAAATTACCTTTCTCTATGGATATTTCTTATGCTCTCTATATTTCTTATGCTCTCACCCTTACAATTGCAGCATTGCCGATATAAAAAAATACATGTCTATTATTTTTCAATACTCTACAAGTGTACTGAGTTTCAGTAAAATCGACGAGTGACACAAAGGTAGGTTTACTTGTAAGAATGTGAGTGATTAATGACTACTATTCCTTTAGTAATTACTAGTAATATTTATCTATAAGGTATCTCGCAAATAATTCTATCTATTTCAGCGATATCTTCTCCACGATGAAAATAATACAGCATCTAGTGTCAAATACACCTTTCTGATTTCCATTTTTAATTAAATTAATAATGTATTTAACTAAATAAAAATAAGAATGTCTATCATATGTCAATTTGAAAACAGATTAACTAATAGTATTAACACAAGACATAAATTAGTTGGAAAGATTAGACATCTAGAATTTCAGCATTATCTAAACCAGAGCTCGGAATTAGTTGTCCATTTCGGCCGATTCTCGGGAGCTACCCTTATAGAAATATCATACTAAGAATCATTGATTAATTACTTATTTTTAGTATTAAAAGTACAGTATTTAGTAATATTCTGTGATTCAAATACAGCTTTTAGTACTCAAGTATTTCAATATTTAATGTTACAAATTCTACCTTATGATTGATTTCAATACTTAAATATTAATATGTAATATTACATAAATATTAAATATTAAATATTATATGTAATATTCGTCCAGTGAAAAAATACTTACGCAAAACATTGTCAATATTTAAATACTAATATATAATACTAAGTGATGAAATACTTACGCAAAGTACTGTTAAGATTAAAAGTATTAACCCAGACAGCATACAATATTAGTAAGTTATTAGTTAAATATTTATAAATATTTATTTTGAATTACTTTTTTAAAATATTATATATATATATAAGGTGTAGTAAAAAGAAATCCATTATTTTTGCATGAAATTAAAGGCTTTATTTAGCATAGTTAGAATGATCCGATTTAGGTCAAATATGCACCGTTTTGTTCGATAACTTGTTGCCATTTTGAAGGTAATTCCATTATGCCTCTCTCATAGAAACCCTTGTCCCTATTGGCAAAAAACTGGGACAGTCGATTTTCACAAGCTTCTCTTGAGGCGAATTTTTCACCAGCAAAATCATTCGCCATAGACAGGAACAGGTGGTAATCACTTGGTGCCACGTCGGACTATAAGGTGGATGCATAATCTCCCAACCAAGCTCCCGGAGCTTCTGGCGAGTCACTATCGATGTGTGTGGCCTGACGTTGTCCTGATGGAACACAATTTCTCTCCTATTGGCCAAAGCTGGCCGTTTCTGGACGATCGATTCCTTCAGACGGTCCAATTGTTGACAGTACAGGTCCGAATTAAGAGTTTGGCCGTAGGGGAGCAGCTCATAGTGGATGATTCCCTGCCAATCCCACCAAACACACAGCAAAGCCTTCCTGACCGTCAATCCTGGCTTGGCCACCGTTTGCGCCGGCTCACCGCGTTTCGACCACGACCGTTTTCGCTTGACGTTATCGTAAGTGACCCACTTTTCATCACCTGTCACTATCCGCTGCAGAAATGGGTCGATTTTGTTGCGATTCAGCAGCGATTCGCAGATGGAAATTCGGACCATGAAGTTTTTTTGCGTTAACTCGTGTAGCACCCATACATCAAGCTTCTTTTTGTATCCAGCCTTATTCAAGTGGTTCCAAACGGTTTTTTGTGCAATGTTTAGCTCCTGGGTAATCGAAACAGTGCTTACATGACGGTCGGACTCGACGATTTCCATTTCCATTTTGATTTCCATTTTATCGACATTTTCGACAATT
>NW_022639544.1:985257-985405 GCF_010583005.1 Odontomachus brunneus
TGCATCTTTGACATCAAAATTACCGGAACGGAATCGACGAAACCAAAATTGCGCATGATTGGCTGTTACAGTATCAGGACCATAAACACTATTCACATTTTCAGCCGCCTGGCTTGCGTTTTCGCCTTTATCAAAAAAAAACTGTAAT
>NW_022639544.1:985415-985664 GCF_010583005.1 Odontomachus brunneus
CATTATAAGATTTTACATAAACTTGAGAAACAAAACATTTATATATGTTATATATGTTACGTCTTTTCGTTATAGTAAATAAAGAAAAATACCTGAATAACAATAAATAAAAAAGACGAATCTATGATGATATAACGTACGTAGATTTTCTTACATATTCATATTTTCTTCTTGAACATGTGGAACTTGAACTTGATCAAGATGATCAGGATCATCCTGATTATTTTGGTTTTTTTGTTTGTTTCTGAA
>NW_022639544.1:985674-988793 GCF_010583005.1 Odontomachus brunneus
ATATATTTTAAAAGAATCTATTCTCTTCTTTTAAATAAATCATATACTTTCGTATACTGATATACCACCCTTATAGAAATATTATACTAAGAATCATTGATAATTACTTATTATCCAGTATTTTTAATACTGAAAATAAGTAATTATCAATGATTCTTAGTATGATATTTCTATAAGGGCATATGTACACAATATAAAGCGTCTCTCAATCAAAGTGACAGTGACGCAGTAGTTAAGGTGAACGACACAAGAATCAGCCCAAGTAACAGACTCACGTCAAAATGACGTAAAAAACTGATCATAACTGGTCGAATGACGTCAAGTGATTAAATAACGACGTTTTTAAAACGTCTTTTTTGTGGAATCTTATTGACGTTTCTGTATAACGTCTTAAAAACGTATTATTGACGTTTAGAGACGTCATAAAACGTCATTAAGTCGTCTAAAATGTCGTCATCGATCTGTGACATTAGATTATCATTTTGACGATATTCTCACGATATTTTTAATAGTTCCTTGGTTATTTTTTATCCTGAGCTTACTTAGATTTGGATGTCATTTTGACGTATCTGCTACCTGGAAGAGGTCTCAGGCTCGAATCTCAGCAATGCCCATACAGCACAGAAGCTTGCAGCAACATTGCTACAGCGTTGCAAAATTGCACATTGCAGTGCAATGTTGCAGAGACTTTGCAGTGACATTAATTTGCAATATTACTTTAGCAATATTTCAGTAATATTTAAAAAAATATTACAAATATAATATATTTTATTTATTTACTAATTATTTTTGTTACTTGTATTTCAAATTCAGTAATGTTTTACATCAATCCCGCACAGCATTTTATATTTCATATACATAGCAGATACGTAAAATTTGAAATATTGCTATATAGCAGATATGTAGAAATACGTATGAATCGTGTAGCAGATACATGTTTAATACCGATGAATGTCCGCGCTTAGATACGTAATTTACATTACGTATCAAATACATATTCGCTACATATAACAATATGTATTCAATACATGTTAAATACGCAAATTATATATATCAAATACATATCCGATACATATAACAATATATATTCAATACGTGTTAAATACGTAAATTATGTATTTGATACGTATTTGTAATATTGTAAATACACGTTTAAAACGGCCTGTATATTATATATACCTTAGCGAAAATATTTATCGGAGCGTAAATCAAATGTAAAGAAAGAGTGATAGAAGCATAAATAAAACTTCCAGGAAGTGTAAATTGGAACAACATAACATAAAAAAAAACGTTTTAAGATAAACGTCTCTGTTATATTACTTCATGCTTCTAGAAGTTTCGTTTGCGTTTCTGTCAATTCTCTCTTTAATTACGTTTGACTTTCGTTTCGATTTTTATTTTTGCCAGTATATGCGTTCACATATCCATACTATACATATATACATATATATATGTATAAATAATATTCATGCATATATTATTAAACATGAATGTTAAGTTTAAAGTAATAAAAATATATTTGTACTAATAATATATTTCTAAAATATTAGTATTAGCATTTGGAAATATGTTATAATATAAAGTAATATAAAGCATTATTATTATTGTAAACTTAATATTTATAGTTGTTTCTAAAACTAAATAAAATAAAAGATTTGAAAAAAATGCAGACATATAACACACGGTATTTTTATAGATACAGTATTTTTAATACAAATTGTTCAATATCATTTTAATACAAAAATGGAATGTTTTCACATTTTAAGAACAAATAAATTAAACTCACTTTACATTTTTATAATGTTTTAACGCAAATAAAATACCTTTTAGCATTTTTAAAAACAAAAGTTAAACTTATTTTCACATTTTCGTGATTTAACGCGATTTAAAATAAAATACTTTTTAGCATTTTCAACGCATAAATTAATTTAATCATTATAAGATTTTACATAAACTTGAGAAACAAAACATTTATATATGTTACGTCTTTTCGTTATAGTAAATAAAGAAAAATACCTGAATATCAATAAATAAAAAAGACGAATCTATGATAATATAACGTACGTAGATTTTCTTACATATTAATATTTTCTTCTTGAACATGTGGAACTTGAACTTGATCAAGATGATCAGGATCATCCTGATTATTTTGGTTTTTTTGTTTGTTTCTGAAACAATCAATTAATGTAATATTTAATATGTAATACAGTTATATATATATATATATATATATATATATATATGAAAATACAAAAAATATAAATAATTAAAATTTGTAGAAAAAACTATAATTGCAAGATATAATAAATGTTTCAATATTTGATTGAATATGTGTATACCTTTAATATAATAAAAAAATAGATAACATAAAAGATTATTAGGAATAAATAACATTTAAAAAAACACCTTAATTGATATTACAGAGAATTTTTACAATTACTATTAATATTTTTAAACAAAAATAAATATAATAAGTAGTTCATTTACGCTATTCTTCGAACACGTGCAGGAGCTTGAACTATCCAGTTTGTCATAACTTTTATTATAACTTCCTCGGTTGAATTTGCATTGTGTAACCGAACAACAGCTATGCATATCAATTTATAATATTATATACATCATACATTGACTTAAGCTGTAATAACACTAGCGATTGAAATTGAAATTAGATTGAGATTTAACCAAAGCAAAATTTATTGAACTTGATATTAGTTTTTCTTCTTCTGATGGTCAAATTTCATTTCAATCTCAATTTCAATCGCTAATGTGATTAACACTAATGACTTAACGTTGTGTTCTAATACAATTATTTCTGCTGATCATAATATAACTAATTGATACTTATAATTGTTTCGTCTTATGCTGATCAGTATTAAGAAACACAGGAGTCAACAGAAGCAGTTAATTTCAAAATATAACGATGTAAACTTTAAAGTTCTTTTTTTACCTATGATTAAACTAACAATTTTGAAATTTCGGAATTAATTTTTTCTCGAGCTCCTTTCCAACTATATAACATTAATATTTCGTCCTTTATTAATGCTTTAAATGTATTTTTTATTGTCTTGTAGATTTGTCCCGCCTTTCAATTTCAAGAAACCTTTCTGAAATAATTTGCC
>NW_022639544.1:988803-988871 GCF_010583005.1 Odontomachus brunneus
GTGCAGTCCAAACGTATTCATGCAAGATCTCTCTCTTGTGTGTCACAATGTTTTTGTGCTGAAACATC
>NW_022639544.1:988881-989208 GCF_010583005.1 Odontomachus brunneus
CAAGAAGCCTTTCTGA
Organism: Odontomachus brunneus; assembly: GCF_010583005.1. Taxonomy (NCBI): domain Eukaryota; kingdom Metazoa; phylum Arthropoda; class Insecta; order Hymenoptera; family Formicidae; genus Odontomachus; species Odontomachus brunneus. The sequence continues at coordinate 988,898 of NW_022639544.1, forward strand.
AATAATTTGCCATGAAATATGCGAACTATTAAAATAAAAATTTATATTTCATTTTATATACAAATAAATAAAATAAAAATTATATATAAATAATTATATATGAAATATATAAATATTGTGATATTTCACATACATACACACACACACAAAATCAAACACATATACACATAACAATCAAACATATCTGTATATAACTTTGACATAATTTATCATTATTAGTAGGTTAGCTAGGTCGGTTCTAACCCATAGTCCTCTGAGGGAGGAGTGAGGGGGGGTACCGCGGACGGGGGGTATGACGTCGCCGGGGGGGG
>NW_022639544.1:989322-989388 GCF_010583005.1 Odontomachus brunneus
GGGGGTTATCATCGGTCGGTAATTGGGGGGGGGCATACCGATGTTACCGACGGTCGGTAATTTTCA
>NW_022639544.1:989398-989544 GCF_010583005.1 Odontomachus brunneus
ACTCAATCTTACAATCAATGTGAACAAATACAATCCGTTGCACGCGAGATGTCACTTTGAGTTACCGCTTGTGATACAACTGAAGCGGGCTGTGATCTATGTCAAATCTCAGGACAATGCGTGTTTCGCGTGGGCAATAGTTGCGG
>NW_022639544.1:989554-989802 GCF_010583005.1 Odontomachus brunneus
CGGTAATTTATTACCGATATTATATACCAACATTTAATTACTTAATTTTTACCAGCACATATATATTTTTTCATAATTTTTACTGTCATATTTACATAATATCGATGATCGGTAATTACCGATATTATATAATTTTTCTATCTGCTTTCGATAGATCATTTTACCGATCTGCGGCGGTTTTCGCGGCCGTTTTTTCGCGGCGGTTTCCGCGGTGGTTTTCGCGGCCGGTTTTGCGCCACCCGCGCTGC
>NW_022639544.1:989812-989917 GCF_010583005.1 Odontomachus brunneus
GAATATAATTTATGTATTACATATAATAATTTTATGTGTAAATAGAATATATTTTATGTTTTACATATAATATATATAAACAGTTATTTTTACAACACATTATCT
>NW_022639544.1:989927-990279 GCF_010583005.1 Odontomachus brunneus
ATATTATATAATTTTTCTATCTGCTTTCGATAGATCATTTTACCGATCTGCGGCGGTTTTCGCGGCCGTTTTTTCGCGGCGGTTTCCGCGGTGGTTTTCGCGGCCGGTTTTGCGCCACCCGCGCTGCCCGCGCCGTCCGCGCCGCCCGCGCATTTCGCAGCGTGATTTTTTTAGTCACAGCTGCAAACTCTAATGTTCTGCAAACGTATGCATTTGACAATTAGATGCGCAAGAAAAAGAATGTGACACATGATATTCTTATTACTAATGAGCATGTGCCCCGCGACAAGATTTTGCATGTTCTACATCATTCGCTGCGCTTCACAAAAAAACCGAATAACATTTTAAGACT
>NW_022639544.1:990289-990483 GCF_010583005.1 Odontomachus brunneus
TGTATCCACGAGTTGCATGATTTATCGAATCCCATCCATTTTACATAAACTTTATCATCTTTTCTGCACAACACTTTTTCCACCAAGTACACGTTTAGATTGGCAACACGATGCAGTTCGTACTCGTAGAAACCTCCGACTATAGGCTGTCCGCGAGAATCTTCGAGCAGATAAGTCACAGGATTGGTCGCCTG
>NW_022639544.1:990654-990832 GCF_010583005.1 Odontomachus brunneus
CGCATACCGATGGTCCGGTGCTTGCGCCCGTTGTACTGCGACACGAGACGCGGTAGCGAGTCGATCCATCTGTAGGTTCCTTGTAATGTAAACATTTCCCACATGTCATTCTTCAGCGTACGATTGAATCGTTCCACGACGGCTGCCTTCATAACTGAGTTCGTCGAATAATGATTAA
>NW_022639544.1:990868-990971 GCF_010583005.1 Odontomachus brunneus
GTAAGGCCAATTGATTGCCACGATTGTCACCGAGGACTAGTTGCACTGTGGATACCAGTCCTACGCTGATCCCAATCTCCAAGTACTTAAAAGACGTCGACGT
>NW_022639544.1:990981-991398 GCF_010583005.1 Odontomachus brunneus
TCTGTAGGTTCCTTGTAATGTAAACATTTCCCACATGTCATTCTTCAGCGTACGATTGAATCGTTCCACGACGGCTTTCATAACTGAATACGTCGAATAATGATTGATGTTGTGTTTCTTCGCGAGTCTCTGCATATCGGTATTGTAAAATTCCTTCCCCCGGTTTGTTTGCAAATTTGTTGGACATCTTCCGCAGTCTCGAATTATCTTACCGAATGCCTCGACCACCTCCTTTCCGCTCTTAGTCTTTAGCGGCATGACCCAAGCATGTTTGCTCAGCACATCGATAACGGTGAGTATGTAGTGGTAGCCACTGTTGAGCCGCGAATACAGACGCATCTCCACTACATCGGCCTGCCACAGATCATCGTATCCACGCACAATGACGCGTCTACGAGGAAAATGTCTTCTCGCAGG
>NW_022639544.1:991452-992585 GCF_010583005.1 Odontomachus brunneus
CTGCAAACACTTTCTCCCATATGGCACGTGTTTCAGCATGAAGTCTGATCAGGTTTTTTTTAAATTCCTCCTGTTTCTTTTCAAATTCTTGTTGTTTCTCTCTCAATGCAGCGAGACCTCTTTTCACGTCGAGTCTATTGACGGCGTCACTGTTGCGCTACGCGTCGTATCTTGCGCGACCTCGCATCAAAGTCGGAGGCGACTATGCACAAAGTGTTATCGCGGACGTAATTTCTGAGGAGTGGCATTCAGTTGGACACAGTACAATTGGACACGTTGCAAATGGACACGGTGCAAATGGACACGGCACTTGACACACGGTTCAATTGGACACGGTGCGTTTGGACACGAAACTTTTGGGCACCGTTGTTTTTGGACACGAAAGAAAATGCACGACGTTCAGTTACACACCGTTCATTTGGACACCGTTCAGTTGGACACAGTTCAGTTGGACACAGTTCAAGTGCCCACTGTTTACTTGGACACAGAAGGATGCTCACTGTTCACTTGGACACCGTTCTGTCGTGCCCGTGTTGCCGGGACACGAGGAAAAAGTTCGAGATCGGTGATGCGGGTGCGGCAGGTGGATAAAAAGTAGTGAGACTTTAGGACTACCTCTTGTAGTTTTAAACATAAAAAGGTTTATTCAATAAGTACACTTGCGCGTGTTTTAATTACTACTCCTGTACTTATGATTAATGTGCGAACCGCGCGTAAGTCGCGTATGACGCGTATGTCGCGGCGAGAGACCGAGATGTTAAGTCTAACCCGCGCGGTCTTCTCTGCTCTTTTATGATATTGTTTTAGGCTTGTCGGAGGGGGTGCCTGGCGACAAGCACATTACCATATTTGGTAATGGTGTAATGCGTTTTGAATTGAGGTCCTAAATGCGGAATGTGCAAGGTGGTGCTTATCGCCGCACTTGCACATCCGCTTCGTTGTTGTGGCGCAATCGAAACAATCCCTCGAGAAGTGTTTCGAAAGCGCTGGTACTATTCGCGATTATAACAGTTCACTTGGACACCGTTCAGTTGCCCAATGTTCACTTGGACACAGAACGATGCGTGCTGTTCATTTGTACACCGTTCACTTGGACACCGTGGAATTGCTTGTCTGTTCACTTGGACACAGAA
>NW_022639544.1:992906-993301 GCF_010583005.1 Odontomachus brunneus
GTCGCTCTTTTTTCTGCGAAGCGAGATATTAATAGACAAAGTTGAGGGCGTATTAGGTTAGAAAATCTGTCATACCATCTATTTTTAACTATGTAACTGGGGGGTTTTGCCCCCCAGACCCCCCTATCACGGGGAGTGGGGGCTGTAGTCTTTTGTGAGAAATTCACTTTTTAGCTTAAGCACAAGAGACTATAGCCCCACCCCCCGTGATAGGGGGGTCTGGGAGACGAAGCTCCCCAGTTACATAACTAGAAATAAATGATATGATAGATTTTCTAACCTAACACGCCCTCAACTTTGTCTATTAATATCTCGCTTCGCAGTAGAGAGCGACGATTTTATCAGAGGAAAAAGTTGTTTGGCATATAAAAACGTGTCGATTGAGTCTATTTTCA
>NW_022639544.1:993449-994826 GCF_010583005.1 Odontomachus brunneus
GGATGTGATAAAAACGAAATAAAAACACAAATATTTTCTCCAAAACTATTTTTTATTTCTCATCAGTTGCATATCCATTGCATAAATAAACGATACATAATTAAATGATGATAAAATAAATAGTGCACATCATTCTGTGTCCAAATAAACAGCAAGCAACTGAACGATGTCCAAGTGAACGGTGTCCAAATGAACAGTGCGCATTCTTTTGTGTCCAAGTGAACAGTGGGCGATTGAACGGTGTCCAAGTGAACGGTGTTCAATTGAACGGTGTCCAAGTGTACCGTGTCCAAATGAACGTTGTTCAAGTGAACAGTGTCCAAATGAACGGTGTCCAAGTGAACAGTGCGCACCCTTCTGTGTCCAAGTGAACAGACAAGCAATTCCACGGTGTCCAAGTGAACGGTGTACAAATGTACATCACACATCGTTCTGTGTCCAAGTGAACAGTGGGCAAATGAACGGTATCCAAGTGAACGGTGTCCAAGTGAACGGTGCCCAAATGAACGGTGTCCAAGTGAACGGTGTCCAAGTGAACAGTGAGCATCCTTCTGTGTCCAAGTGAACAGTGGGCAGTTGAACGGTGTCCAACTGAACTGTGTCCAAGTAAACGGTGTCCAACTGAACGGTGTCCAAATGAACGGTGTGTAACTGAACGACGTGCATTTTCTTTCGTGTCCAAAAACAACGGTGCCCAAAAGTTTCGTGTCCAAACGCACCGTGTCCAATTGAACTGTGTGTCAAATGCCGTGTCCATTTGCAACGTGTCCAATTGTACTGTGTCCAAGTGCACCGCTCTCATTTCTGAGTACTCCTCTCCACGTGTAATAGTCCATCGTCGGCGGTCCTCTCTTTTGGAGCGAAACACCAAATTTCTTGATTGACATTTCGATGCAAACAACGCGCATCATCGATGTGCGATTCATTTTATAACAAGGCCTGCCTCGCGAAGTTCCTCGATAATGGATAAAATTTTATTACCGTGAGCGTTATTGCCAGCTTGTCGAAAGGCTTCCAGCAATCGCAGACGATTCACCAGCTCGTTGGGATCGTCCCAGTGAACATAGTCGATCGCATTATCATTCAATATCATGGTACGCTGTGTGGCTAAACCTCTGCCCGCCATGTTGATCGATGTACCAATCATTAGGGGTGCAATTATGTTTTTGTATTTGTATCCCCTGTTACTCAATACGGGTTGTAGCGCATTGTGATTGCGTCTGTGAGCATTCGTTGCCAGTAATATACTTTTGTATTTTTGTTTATCGGCCTCCGTATAGATGGCATCGTCGGGAATTCTCTTGAAAATCAGCTCGTATAGACCAGATGTTCCAGCGTACTTTACACCACCAATGATTATATTATCGTCGATATCCA
>NW_022639544.1:995004-996159 GCF_010583005.1 Odontomachus brunneus
CTTCGTTCCATCACTGCTGAAATACACACCGTACACGTAGTCTATGGTAGTATTGTCGCTGCTTAAGACTGCTCCCATGTATTTTTGCCCCAATGGACCAAAATGAGTGCGCAAAGTTTCCTGCCTCTTGGACGTTTGCAGCTCACGTCTAACCGATGTTACGAGTGAATCACCAGTGGTCTCGAAAACATCTTCACTATTGGTGGTCAGAGTAGCGCGTGGCGGAGGCATTTCGCGCAATTGTGTATGATGCAAGTTGTCTGTGGAGATTATCGTAGGAGAATCCGTCGCGGCGTTTGATTTTCTCCGCTTCTGGTAGATCGGTGTAGAGGCGACAAGTAAGCGTTTGGCTCTGCGCTTTGGTTTCTTCTCATCGATCGATAACGCATCATTTCCCAGTATGGTCGATGCGTCAGGTTTCACATGAGTTGTATGTTCCACAATCTGTCTCAGAGGCTCGATAACAGGTCGAAAGTGTCTTTCCAACGCAGTATCTTCCTCTATCTTACCGGTTTTCAAAGCACGATATTTCTTACGGATCGATTCGCTCGTTTTCGCAATTTCCTTGGCCATCTTCTCACCATCTTTAATCTCTGAGTCGCTAATCTCTGTAATCTGACGTCACCATTACGACGTTTCCTCGTTGACGCACAAACGACAAATGGTTACGTTACGCTATTGCAAAATCGTTAAATCCTCGACGATATCGTCCATTGAACTGTCCTTGTCTATCACTACGAAACCATATTTTTGCTGCCAACATTCGCGACACAGCGCACAAAAATCTTCGTATGTCATATCAGTGTTCACGTGATCTTTGTACACGTGTTTCAGATTGGTACCATCCTGCTTAAAGAGAATCAGCAGATTCGCATTATCCCGTATAAGATGCTTAGGTATCTTTGCATACGTCTGACAGAGATAGAAACAGTCGACGTTCGAGTGACGACCCATAGCAAAGTATTCTCTTATCGTATCTTGTTTGTCACACGCCACGTCATCGAAAACAAAAATGGAATTTGGCAGCGCTTCGTTCGGCGGAAGGACATCGATGTTATTGGAAAATGTAAAAAAGCCAATTTCGTCTATCGACGCAAACAAATTCTCCAAGTAATGATATTTCGGCTGTTGCAGTGATTTCGAGTACACGTACAA
>NW_022639544.1:996169-996569 GCF_010583005.1 Odontomachus brunneus
AACAAAAATGGAATTTGGCAGCGCTTCGTTCGGCGGAAGGACATCGATGTTATTGGAAAATGTAAAAAAGCCAATTTCGTCTATCGACGCAAACAAATTCTCCAAGAAGCGATATTTCGGCTGTTGCAGTGATTTCGAGTACACGTACAGATTCTCGAAACGCAGACCGTGTGGGCTCTCCAGCAGGCTCACCAACACATTCGTCTTACCACAATTCGAGGGGCCACATACGATACCGCGTATGGTAATCGGTAGCAAGTGGCAAGTGCTTACATATAACATTTTCGGACGCTACTCGCATTCTATCATCGAAATTTTTCACGCGTATTGGTGTCGGTTATCGTATGAACCTCATGTCGCTTAAAAATGCTTCATTGGCACGCGGCAATTATTTATAAGA
>NW_022639544.1:996650-998429 GCF_010583005.1 Odontomachus brunneus
ACGTATGATATTTTCGGACGCTACTCGCATTCTTTCATCGAAATTTTTCACGCGTATCGGTGTCGGTTGTCGTATGAACCTCATGTCGCTTCAAAAAATGCTTCATTGGCACGCGGCAACTATTTATAGGGGGGCGCCGAATCGAATCCGTTCAGTCTCCAAAATGTTTCTCCTACTGTTGGATACTCATGATATTCGAGACCTAACCTCCGAACAGTTGAAATATATACCGAAGATTGTTCTATTGCGCGAGTTTTTGAAGCACATTGACGTTTTGTGGGACAGAATCCCGGAACATATAAGGGCCGACCCGGAGGTTCGACAGTATCGTCGGTGCCTGGAACATTATAATCGTCCGTGGCAGCAAACGCACATCGACGGTCCAGCGCCGTTGATTAGAGACTGTGGTGAATGTCAGTGTCGTCGAAAACAGTAAAAATCGGCAACGGTCTGTTAAATCGTGCCATTAACGCGCTTCCTATCGAACTGCATATCCCCGGTTACCAGTTTTGCGGGCCGGGTACACGCTTGCGGACACGATTGGCCAGAGGTGATCGGGGTATCAATCCGCTGGATGCGGCGTGTCGCGAGCACGATATCGCGTATTCTCGAAGCAACGATCTTATCGAACGTCACGTGGCAGATAACGTACTCGCTGACAAGGCGCGAGAACGTATAGTCGCGAGAGATTCCACTCTCGGTGAGAGAGCTGCCGCTACAGGCGTTTGGGCAGCTATGAAGGCTAAGACAAAAATCAGAATGGGCATGAAAAAGAAGCGAAGCGCGTCGAAGAAGAAAATATTACGAAATCGAATACTTCCAATAGCAAAACGAGGTGGAATCCTACCTATTCTCCCGCTGCTGGGAGCGCTTGGATCGTTAGTTGGTGGAGCGGCGGGGATCGCAAAGGCTGTAAACGATACCAAGGCTGCGCAGCGTCAGTTGCAGGAGATGCAACGTCATAATCGCAGCATGGAAGGTCGTGGAATTTATCTCGCACCATACAAACGAGGAAAAGGTGTCATGAGAGGTGGGAAAAAAAAAACGTCGAAAAAATAAACGTCTAAAAATGCCTACGGGCGTCACCACCAATGTAGAATTGGAACAATTGGCGAAACGTATGCGTATTCCGTTCTTCAGGGGCGTTTTCATGCGCGACGTACTGCCTACCTCGCCGCGCGTAAATGAGAGTAGAATCGTAAATTTGGATGACGTCGAGGGGCCCGATACTCATTGGGTAGCGTATGCGAAAAGAGGCGATCGCGTGATATATTTCGATAGTTTTGGTAATCTTCGACCACCCAGCGAATTGTTGCGATATCTTGATAATAATACGATTGAGTACAATCATACGTCCTATCAACGTTACGATCAGAGCATTTACGAACAACTGTGTCTATATTTCCTGCAGACAGTTAACAGCCGAGTTAAGGCCCAACGTTCTGCGATCAGTGTCCAGTAATCGTTTTGGTCTCTGACGAAGATGTCGCTGACATTTACACTCACCAGCAATAGCACTCTCGCGGGAAGCTACTTTCCAGCCATAGATCTTAGCGATAGCGATTATGAACTCGGTTTGACAACCTTTGAAACCTATAACACGATACCGAATGTAAATGCGTGGAATAATAAATTTTACTTTGATGAGGACGACAAGGAAATTATAATTCCTGAGGGATCGTACGAATTGTACGCCATATATCGGTACCTGAAACGTGTGATGTTGGAAACCATCAAACCGATTACTACCACTGATGATGATGATGATGATGATGATGA
>NW_022639544.1:998439-999609 GCF_010583005.1 Odontomachus brunneus
TTGAACGAAGCGAGTCAGACTAAATACGTGAGCGACATTTTTTCCACCAAGAGGAAAATAAACCAAGAGGATTATAAACAAGAAAAATAAGAAACTTAGCGCAGCCAACATTGCATTTTTAAGATCTTTGGGATTCATCGTGCGAAAAATACATGAAGATGGTCGACATTTTGAACATTGGCGGTGAGCCGATCTTTGACGATCGTATCGTCAAGATCGAGAATCACACGTACAATCCATACGCCAATACATCTTTTGGACACAATGAGGAGATATGAATACCGATACAACAGCAGGATTTATACACGTTGTCATGTAAGAGTTTTCTCTACATCGAGGATAAGTTTGTGCAAACGAGGATAGAAGGCGATAACCATGCAGTTGAGAGGTGTATATCAGTTGGACACGGGGCAATTGGACACAGTCCAATCACAAGTCGCTGTTCCAAGGGCCCCTACAAATGTCTCTAATCACACGGTGCTGTGATTGGCTGTGTCCAAATGCACCGTGTCCATGTGCACCGCTCCCGTAGTTGAGATGTTGACAAATAATTGTGCGGCCTTTCTGTTCGATGAAATCCGGTACGAACTCAATGGTATGGAGGTTGACCGCTGCAGAAACGTTGGAGTAACGAGCACGCTCAAACACTATGTATCGCTGACTCGTGACAAAAATTTATTGTTGAAGAACGCTGGTTGGGATCTCTCGAGAAACATGTTTGCGGGATACTTTAATTATTGTGTCTCGCTCAATACATTGCTAGACTTGTGCGAGGACTACAAACGGATCGTAATCAACGCTCGTCACGAATTGATCTTGATACGTTCACGCAACGACTATAATTGCGTGGTGGGACATGCAAATTCTGACCCAAAGATTGATTTGTACAAAATACAATGGCGAATGCCTCACGTTATGCTGAAAGATGTAAACAGACTGTCTATGCTGCGAACTCTGGAAAGCGGCCGATATTTAAGTATGAGTTTTCGCTCGTGGGATTTGTACGAATTTCCACTCCTACAGAGCACAACCAAGCATTTGTGGGCTGTCAAGACGGCGACTCAGCTGGAGAAGTTACGTCATCTTTGCTCTGCAGACTGGTCGAAAGAATTCTCTCACTGGTAATGTTGTCATATTCGACCACTGTAAGCTGACTAACGTGAAACTCTA
>NW_022639544.1:999799-1006255 GCF_010583005.1 Odontomachus brunneus
AATCCATCAAGAGCGCCACTGTCGATGTGAGAATTGAATTCGACTGCAAGGAGAATATACCGATGGATACCACAGCTTACTGCCTCATTCTGCACGATCGCATTGTGGAGTACAGTCCCCTGACCGGGAGCGGTGCACTTGGACACGGTGCATTTGGACACAGCCAATCACAGCACCGTGTGATTAGAAACATTTGTAGGGTCTTTTGGAACAGCGACTTGTGATTGGACTGTGTCCAATTGCCCCGTATCCAACTGATATACACCCCTCCTGACCAACATTGTGCGCAAAATCACATAGAAAAATGAACGTGCCTACTTTTGTGGACTTGCAAGGATTTACGGTTGGAATGAGATTTCATGTAAATGAGATAGCGATACTTGGAAATGGAACTGTTCTCTCCCATTATGTCTTTGCGAGTCCTATGCCGTGGCATCTTCTCACGAGAGCTGACAAATCGAAAACAGCATGGTAGACGGCTAATCATGGTCTGCATTGGAAGGATGGAATCGTCCCGTACAACAAAGCGAAACGTTTGATCACGGACGCTGTGATCAGCGAAACCAGCGAAGAATCCAAACTCGTCTACGTCAAGGGATACGAGAAGCGAGAGTAGTTGACGAATCTCCTCGATGATGATGTGAGGGACAAGGTGATCGTTGAGACTCTGGATGCGGATTACGAGGATATGGCGTCATTGGACAAGCTGGATGCAACCAACAGTTTACGGTGTAATAATCATACAAAACACTGTGCGTTACAAAATGTATTAAAAATATTTAATTGGTGGTGTCAGCACCAGAAAGAATTGTTTAACTTTTGATATGTATAATACATTTTTATTATAATGCTACATTTATCGATTATATTAGTAATAATAATAATAATAATTTTATTTATTTAATAATAATAATATATAATAATAATAATAATAATAAAATAATAACAATAATGATGATAATAATAATAATAAATATATCAATATAAATTAATGATTATTTGAGTATTGCCGTAATTGATTCTAATTATTTCTACTTTCTCCATCTCATCAGTAGCCTCCCTCTCATATGCAGCCTCCATCTCCTTTTCACTGTTATCGGTGATATCCATTAATTCAATGGTATTTTCTTCTAAAATCAAATTTGAAGATTAATTTTAATGGTTTTATTTACACAGAAAGAATTAAAAATTTTAGGTGAAATTATTGTAATAAATATTGTGTGCTCTTTTACTATTATCGGTCGACTATTTCTCATTTTCATCCTCCTCCTCCCTCTCATCAGCAGCCTCCATCTCCTCTTTACTGTTATCGGTGATATCCATTAATTCAATGGTATTTTCTTCTAAAATCAAATTTGAAGATTAATTTTAATGGTTTTATATACACAGAAAGAATTAAAAATTTTAGGTGAAATTATTGTAATAAATATTGTGTGCTCTCTTACTATTATCGGTCGACTGTTTCTCACTTTCATCCTCCCTCTCATCAGCAGCCTCCATCTCCTCTTTACTGTTATCGGTGATATCAATTAATTCAATGGTATTTTCTTCTAAAATCAAATTTGAAGATTAATTTTAATGGTTTTATATACACAGAAAGAATTAAAAAATTTTAGGTGAAATTATTGTAATAAATATTGTGTGTTCTCTTACTATTATCGGTCGACTGTTCCTTATTTTCATCCTCCTCCTCCCTCTCATCAGCAGCCTCCATCTCCTCTTCACTGTTATCAGTGATATCAATTAATTCAATGGTATTTTCTTGCTCCTCATCGCTGTCTGTGATATTTTCTTCGAACAAGAAAGCTAAAATTGGATTAATTATTATTTTAAAAAATATAAAAAATCAGGATTATACAATCTATTAGAAACTTACGTATAGGGCTTTGTATCAAAACATTCTCCTCTTCCTCGTATGTGGGTCTGCAGTACTCCATATTATACAGCATTTTTTTATTGTATTTCTCTCTCTCTCTCTCTCTCTCTCTCTCTCTCTCTCTCGTCGCCGTGGACTTGGACTCTTTGTCGGCGACTTCTGGATGACTTTTATATGGTCCATTGTTATCTCTTTCTAACAAATATATCTCGTTAGGAGAGGGTTGCAAATGTGCAAAATCAGCACAGCCTAACGTAATAGTAACATCATATGTCGCACATGCGGTCAACCGCATCCACACATTGATGTATCAGCACAAAAATATTGCATTGTGATGCTTAAGATTGCACCGAGAATTTCTTAATTTATTGTTCAATCAGTCAATTAATGTGCGGACATGTAGATCAGATCCAACTCACTATACGGACACCGTTGACATCGCCGCATTTCATCGGTGTAAACTATAGATTCATCGTCCCAACTGATTTCATCTACTTTTGGCCACTGTAAACTGTCTCGATAGCACATACAAAGTTCGCGTTTATCGTGTCGCTCTATCATCAAATTTGGCATATCAGCATTCCACAAATCGTCATATAAATGTATACCGTTTCTTTACCGTTTTATTACCGTTTCAATGTCGTTCTTTACCATTCTTTGCCGGCATTACCGTTTCTTTACCGTTTTATTACCGTTTCAATGCCGTTCTTTACCATTCTTTGCCGTTCTTTACCGTTACTTTACCGTTTTTTATATAACATATTATCCATGATACATAGCACGCAAACGCTTGCAAAATCTTGTCGCGGGGGCACAGTGTACGTGCTCATTAGTAATAAAAATATCATGTGTCACATTCTTTTTCTTGCGCATCTAATTGTCAAATGCATACGTTTGCAGAATATTAGAGTTTGCACCTGTGACTAAAAAAATCACATTGCGAAATGCGCGGGCGGCGCAAAACCGGCCGCGAAAACCGCCGCAAAAGGGAGCGGTGCACTTGGACACAGTACAATTGGACACGTTGCAAATGGACACGGCATTGGACACGGTGCGTTTGGACACGAAACTTTTGGGCACCGTTGTTTTTGGACACGAAAGAAAATGCACGTCGTTCAGTTACACACCGTTCATTTGGACACTGTTCAGTTGGACACCGTACAGTTGGACACCGTTTACTTGAACACAGTTCAGTTGGACACCGTTCAAGTGCCCACTGTTCACTTGGACATAGAAGGATGCTCACTGTTCACTTGGATATCGTTTACTTGGACACCGTTCACTTGGACATCGTCCAGTTGCCTGCTGTTTATTTGGACACAGAATGATGTGCACCGTTTATTTTATCATCATTTAATTATGTATCGTTTGTTTATGCAATGGATATGCAACTGATGAGAAATAAAAAATAGTTTTGTAGAAAATATTTGTGTTTTTATTTCGTTTTTATCACATCCAACCACAACGCCATATGCCTAGAGATATTCTAGAGACTCTATAAACAACGACATATGATTGGATGTGTCCGTTTGTCAATGTGCGCATCTGGGACTCACTCCGATTTTCGTACTACTATTTGTGATGTAGAGTGTAAATTGTGGTTTTGATAATTATTTAGTTTAGCGGCAATACCTCCGATTTCGATGAAAATAGACTCAATCGACGCGTTTTTGTATGCCAAACAATTTTTTCCTCTGGCAAAATCGTCGCTCTCTACTGCGAAGCGAGATATTAATAAACAAAATTGAGGGCGTGTTAGGTTAGAAAATCTATCATATCATTTATCTCTAGTTATATAACTGGGGGGCTTCGTCTCCCAGACCCTCCTATTACGCTATCACGGGGGTGGGGGCTATAGTCTCTTGTGCTTAAGCTAAAAAGTGAATTTCTCACAAAAGACTACAGCCCCCACCCCCCGTGATAGAGGGGACTGGGGGGCGAAGCCCCCCAGTTACATAGCTAGAAGTAGATGGTATGACAGATTTTCTAACCTAATACGCCCTCAATTTTGTCTATTAATATCTCGCTTTGCAGAAAAAAGAGCGACGATTTTGTCAGAGGAAAAAGTTGTTTGGCATGCAAAAACGCGTCGATTGAGTCTATTTTCATCGAAATCGGAGGTGTTGCTGCTAAACTAAATAATTACCAAAACCACAACTTACCCACGCTCTACATCACAAATAGTAGTACGAAAATCGGAGTGAGTCCCAGATGCGCACATTGCAAACGGACACATCCAATCATATGTTGTTGTTTATAGAGTCTTTAGAATATCTCTAGGCATATGGCGTTGTGGTTGGATGTGATAAAAACGAAATAAAAACAAATATTTTTTACAAAACTATTTTGTATTTCTTATCAGTTGCATATCTATTGCATAAACAAACGATACATAATTAAATGATGATAAAATAAACGGTGTACATCATTCTGTGTCCAAATGAACAGCAAGCAACTGAACGATGTCCAAGTGAACGGTGTCCAAATGAACAGTGCGCATCCTTCTGTGTCCAAGTGAACAGTGGGCGATTGAACGGTGTCCAAATGAACGGTATCCAATTGAACTGTGTCCAAGTGAACTGTGTCCAAATGAACGGTGTCCAAGTGAACAGTGTCCAAATGAACGGTGTCCAAGTGAACAGTGCGCATCCTTCTGTGTCCAAGTGAACAGACATGCAATTCCACGGTGTCCAAGTGAACGGTGTACAAATGAACAGCACGCATCGTTCTGTGTCCAAGTGAACAGTGGGCAACTGAACGGTGTCCAAGTGAACGGTGTCCAAATGAACGGTGTCCAAGTGAACAGTGAGCATCCTTCTGTGTCCAAGTGAACAGTGGGCACTTGAACGGTGTCCAATTGAACTGTGTCCAACTGAACGGTGTCCAAATGCACGGTGTGTCAAGTGCCGCGTCTATTTGCACCGTGTCCATTTGCAACGTGCCCAATTGTACTGTGTCCAATTGAATGCCACTCCCGCAAAATCCGCCGCGGAAACTGCCGCGAAAACCGCTGCAGATCGGTAAAATGATCTATCGAAAGCAGATAGAAAAAATTATATAATGTCGGTAATTACCGATCGTCGATATTATGTAAATATGACAGTAAACGTTATGGAAAAATATGTAAAAATTATGTAAAAATATATGTTGTGACGTGGCAGCCGTGGAGGCGCTCGTCTCAAGAATCCCGTGTCGATTAGTGTAGAGAATGTTTATCGCGTGCCGTGTCGCTAACGGTTTTTCGAGACCTTGCCGAATATCGCGTTCCGTCGGACTGTTTGTTGTGAATATTTAGAACAAAGCGAAGAAGCGATTTTTGCGAGCGGAGCAGATGCGAAGGTCAGCGCGTCCCGAATTTTGTGCCCCTCGACGCCCCTTGCCGGCCACCAGGACGAGGAGCGGAGGACATCGAGGGAGGATGCAGAGGACGACAACGAGCGAAGCCCTTGCTCAGGTGAATCGCACTCTCGTACTTTGGTGATGCAAAAATATATTATCGCGAATTATCGGACGCTTAGCGATAGAGAATATTCTATCGCTGAGAAGCTATCGTAGTTATAATACCGTATTGCGCTTAGACGGATCAGCTGTATTTACTTTTAGCGAAGCAGCCGTCACGAGAAACCCGGCAGGAAAAAACGAGAGAGCCGGGAGAGACAACATGCGAACTCCCGATGTCAACAATGTTTCGAGACGAAAAGTGTCTCGAGACAATGGTACCGAAATCTGCCGATTCTCGACGATCGACGACCCCAGGACGAGGGGGCAGCGACGAGGGAGGATCCGCGAGGATACGCGATCCTCCCAGGAAGGAACAGCTGTTAGCCTTACCGCGACCATAGCCGCGATCAGACGCCAAAAAGAGACAAGTAGCCCGTGCCTACCGTATCGTGCAGATCGTGGGTGAAAGAGAGAGAGCAGAGAGAGAGTGACGAGTGGGCGAGAGTGAGAAGCCAGAGAGAGAGAGCTAGTGCGGAGCGAGAGCGGACGGAGTGGAGCGAGAGAGAGAGAGAGAGAGGGAGAAGGCGAGAGAGCGGAGAGAGCGAGAGAGAGAGGTCCGCCACCGCCGCCGTCACCGCCGACGCCGTCGCCGACGCAAGGGCTGTCGCCGCAAAGTGTAAGACTGACCATCTGCTCTGAACTTATTTGTGCCGCGTATCGTATCGTCGTGTCTCGTCCGCGGAGTGGTCGCGCGGATAAAGAAGGCTCGCCCGAGGAAAGTGTCCTCGGGCTTCGTGTACCGTTTCGCGAATTATACCGTCTCGCGTGTATTAACTATCGGGACGTGCGAGAGTCCCCGAATAAACGTCTTATTACTATTGCTATCGAGTCTAGTGATTTCGCTTCCTCCAACCCATCCCGTCTCCGACTTTAATTTAATAGAGCTACCGGTCCCGACGGTTCCGGGACGCGCATTTCTTTTGGTGCTAATTATTTATTTTCGCGTTTATCGAGGTGGTGCGGCCTTTCCGTACCTGGCGCCCAACTCTCGCGAAAATCTTTGTGGCGTGTCCGGGAGCCGACGGCAATTTGCAGACGCGGCGAACAGGCGACTGTTTGCCGTCGCTCGCGAGAAGTTC
>NW_022639544.1:1009462-1010171 GCF_010583005.1 Odontomachus brunneus
GTCGTGTCTCGTCCGCGGAGTGGTCGCGCGGATAAAGAAGGCTCGCCCGAGGAAAGTGTCCTCGGGCTTCGTGTACCGTTTCGCGAATTATACCGTCTCGCGTGTATTAACTATCGGGACGTGCGAGAGTCCCCGAATAAACGTCTTATTACTATTGCTATCGAGTCTAGTGATTTCGCTTCCTCCAACCCATCCCGTCTCCGACTTTAATTTAATAGAGCTACCGGTCCCGACGGTTCCGGGACGCGCATTTCTTTTGGTGCTAATTATTTATTTTCGCGTTTATCGAGGTGGTGCGGCCTTTCCGTACCTGGCGCCCAACTCTCGCGAAAATCTTTGTGGCGTGTCCGGGAGCCGACGGCAATTTGCAGACGCGGCGAACAGGCGACTGTTTGCCGTCGCTCGCGAGAAGTTCTGCTCGCGAGTACCGTCGCATTGTGCTGGTAAAAATTAAGTAATTAAATGTTGGTATATAATATCGGTAATAAATTACCGATCGTCGGTATTGTGTAATTATATGGTAAAAATTATATGGTAAAAAAATTATGTAATTAAATGTTATATAATATCTGTAAAAATTACCGACCGTCGGTAACATCGGTATGACCCCCCCCCAATTATCGACCGATGATACCCCCCTCCGCGGTGACGTCATACCCCCCCGCGGTGACGCAATCCCCCCTGACGTCATACCCCCCGTGACGTCATA
>NW_022639544.1:1010283-1012262 GCF_010583005.1 Odontomachus brunneus
TCCCCCCCCCCCCCCTCAGAGGACCATGGATTAGAACCCGCCTAGCTTACCTACTATTATTATATATAGAAATAAACATTTACCATTTTCGTAAAAGATTCTTCATTTTTCAAATTGTTTTCAAACAATTTCAACTCATCCACTGAAGAAATAATGTCGAAAACGAAAACTTCTTCGACGTTATTTACATTAATTTCTTTATTTGTAATATAGTCTATTTTATTTTCTAATCTACTTAGCCTTCTATCGATGTATGTTATTTCAACTAAGACGCGATTTACTTTTCTCAAAATTTCCATGAACACTAAAAATTAAAATATCATTAATGTTAAAATTAAGTTACATTTTAAAATATTGCATTAAAAAAATCTATTAATGTAATTTAACCTTATTGAGATTTATCTCCATTAATTTCATTTAGATGTGTTGTTAACTCTTTGTTACATTTATTGATGTGGAATGATCTTCGGTGTTAAAAAATCTTCATTATCTTCAGTGATAAAATCTTTTTGATTTTTATTTTCTAATTTTCTTTTTTCTTAGGTTTAGCAATCACTTCTTGTCGAATTATCTTCGATTTTTACTTTTCAGTTATAACGATGTTGTCTTTTTCGGAAATGATCGGATTTTCATAGGTTGCCAAAATTAATGCAGGTTTTTTCGAATAACATAATTTTTGAGATCCAGACAATTCTTTCGGATCTGGTAAAGTAGACAATAGACAAGAATCCACTTCTATATCGACAGATTCATTGTCAGAAGTTAAATTTTTTGCAGCAGCTCTATCATGCCGTGTTTTTTTTCATATAATCTTAATCCTCAGTATTTGTCAGAAATATTTTCAGCCATCTTTAACTTTTCTTGGCCTCGCTCAAAAGTATCTGAATATAATTGTTGACATCACAAATTATAAATACTAAGCATAGATAGAAAATCACGATTAATATTAAATTATATGTTGACAGGTTGATGTTAAAAGAAAATAAAAGTTTTTAATAAATAAATTTGTTCTTTCTTTTCGACAATATCCAAATGAATTAAATCAAAGTAACTTAATAATTTATTACATTTTAGTTATTGATATAAACCTTTGTTTATGTTACTTTGATCAGTTTATTCATTAGATCGATAGTCGAGAAGAAAGAAGAATGAATTTTATTTAACTACAAAAAGAAGGAGACAAGTTTCAATAAATAATTTTGTGTGTGTGTGTGAGTATGTATTCCTGCTGAAGACAAAATACGTAAAACGTCATACATCGCCCAACCAGCTTGTACATTTTTGAAATCCGGTATTTCCTTATTCTTTATAGCTTTATTTAGCCTCTTTTTTACATTGTATTTTGGATAGAAGCAAACTTGTTGCTTTTGATCTTCAGATATCCGCAACCAATTATTAGGGACTAATGCTATCCCGTCATTGAATTGAATTACATAGAAATTTTTTGTAAACTACCAACAAAACATATAATGATAAATTAATTTATTAACAATAAATATTATATAGTCATGTGCATTTTCATATTTACCTTTAAAGAAGATTCTTCCTGCATTTTTTGAAAAGAAAATTGCTTGCACCTCAGTTTGGATATATCCATGTATGCTCTTATACAGGGTGTTCAAAAAGTCCCGGACCGGTGAAATATCTCGAAAACTAAGCATTTTAGAAAAAAATGTTTCAGATAAAAGTTGTAGGGTTTCAAAAGATCTATTTACTGATCTTATCAGTTTGACCTTGGATGGCGTCGCCAAGGTCAGATCGAAATCACATTAACTTTTTTAAATGGAACTGCCTACTTTTTATTGCATATTCTTGTAGCTTATCTCGAGACCTTTCCAAAACACTATAAACAAATGTATTTTCGTTAAGTATCTTTCGAGTTGTGAAGCTTGAAAGTTACAGTACATTACAGCTTTCAAGCCTCACAACTCGGAAAATACTCAACGAAAATAAACTTTCTTGTAGTGTTTTGGAAAGGT
>NW_022639544.1:1012272-1016993 GCF_010583005.1 Odontomachus brunneus
TGAAGGCAAGGCTGATGAGCATCCCAGCCGTTTATGGGATGGAAGGGTAAAGCCAGGCAATTGCAGCAGGATTGGAAGTTATTTATTTGAGCAAATGTTCAAAGTTTTCGCTCCCAGCTGTCTGGCAATACGCTATGCGGTTGTAAAATGCTGCTACAGCTTGGCGAATCATGTCTGCATCAATGGCAATAATTTCATCTCTTATTCTCTGTTGAAGTTCTTCGAGGTTTGCTGGTTTCGTTCGATATACCCTATCTTTGAGATAACCCCACAAAAAATAATCAAGTGGTGTAAGATCAGGGGATCTGGCTGGCCATTCTATAGCTCCTCTTCTCCCTATCCACCTCGCTGGAAATACTGTGTTTAAGTAGGCACGAACATCTCGGCCATAATGAGGAGCTGCACCATCTTGCTGAAACCACGTCTGATGAAAATCATCGCCCACAATTGCCTGAATCGCCGGTATGATTGTATTTCGCAACATCTCTTCGTACTTCACCGCAGTAAGATTTCCGTCAATGAAGAAGGGCCCAACTATTCTGTTATTAATAATCCCGGCCCAGACATTCAATTTTTCAGGATATTGAGTATTGCGAGTATCAGACATCCATCTTGGGTTGTTATCGCTCCAGAACCTAAAATTATGCCTATTGACATTGCCATTAAGTTCAAACGTAGCTTCGTCTGAAAATAAAATTCTATTCAATAAATTTCCATCAGCATCTATTTGGGCCATCATCAATTCACAAAACTGAAGGCGTCTATCAGAATCATCTTCAAGCAGTTCATGTACAAGTTTAATTTTGTATGGATGGAACCTTAAATTTTTTGTCAAAATATTATGTGTAGATCCAACACTAATATCATGTTGCTGTTTTAATTTCCTAACCGTACTGTGACGATCTTCAATAACTGAGAGAGCAACATCCAGCTGTTTTTCTGGATTAGTTGCTGCAACAGGGCGACCCGATCTAGGAAGATCCTTTACACTTCCACTCAAATTGAAACGTGCAATTGTCCTTTGTACAGTCGACTTGGATATCTGTTCAGCTCCTACCCTAAAAGTATCGTTGAATAAAATCTGTACATCTTCATTAGATCTCGTCATATTTCCATAGCCTTTCATCATAAGAATAAGTATTCGCTCACGTTCAGTGAGAGGAGCCATGTTATCTTAAGGTGTAGGAAAAATCCAAGACGTTCAAAAAATGAAAAGAAAAACAACATGAACAGCGATAAAGACGCCTGATTAAAAATTACAGAGATAAGCTATCAAAGAAAAAACAGCTGTATCAGAGAAGAAAGTTACACACAGTTCTTGAAAGTAATAATGAAATGGCAGAAGCAAGAAGAGTACTCAATGATGAACATTCAAATTGATGAACTACTAATATTCACATTAGCGTAAGTAAAATAAACCCGATTTAAAGATAGAATTACTGCAGTCTCACAACTCAATATTTAACCGGTTAAGTGGCTTTTTTCCAAATTTTGTGCCAAAAGTGGTAGACGACAATTGTAAACTAAAATACACCAAAATTTTTTTCTGGGGGTTTTTTAGGTTGCTGATTTCGAATCTGAAATCAATTCAAGATGGTAGATTCAATATGGCGGACAAATCTAACATGGTAGACAAAAATTCTTAATTTTCTCGAATTTGGACTGTTGTTTGGAAAGTTGTAGACTATTCGATGGTGACATTGGCTGTGAGCTTAACCTTGACCTTAACCTTCAACCGCCATATTGGATCCGTCATTTTGAATTTTTCTAACCTTGCCGATTTCGAGACCTTTCCAAAACACTACAAGAAAGTTTATTTTCGTTGAGTATTTTCCGAGTTGTGAGGCTTGAAAGCTGTAATGTACTGTAACTTTCAAGCTTCACAACTCGAAAAATACTTAACGAAAATACATTTGTTTATAGTGTTTTGGAAAGGTCTCGAGATAAGCTACAAGAATATGCAATAAAAAGTAGGCAGTTCCATTTAAAAAAGTTAATGTGATTTCGATCTGACCTTGGCGACGCCATCCAAGGTCAAACTGATAAGATCAGTAAATAGATCTTTTGAAACCCTACAACTTTTATCTGAAACATTTTTTTCTAAAATGCTTAGTTTTCGAGATATTTCACCGGTCCGGGACTTTTTGAACACCCTGTATACGACACTGTATATGTCCAAATGTAAATCTTTTACATACTGCATATAAACAAAGAATTTTTCTTTAATAAATCAAAATCATATTCTAATGCACTGACTGTAACATAACCTGCAAAAATCAACCACGATTTATTACAATAAATTATACTTTAATTTTAATAATGATATGCAATCGCGTATGTATAAATCAAGTACAATTAATTTTAATTCGATTTTAAAGTGTCTAAATGTGTTATTTACCTTTATTGAAAATAATCTCGAACCTCGACGAGACGAATTATAAAAAGTGAAGACTTGTACGGAATGAGTCTATTATGTATACATACAAGACTATGGACAAGTTTCGTCGAGTGGTCACATATGTGCAAATCTCTTTGATTAAATTTGTATAATGCACATTTCTAATTTAAATTCCTGTTAATTTATTCCTTCATTTATATTAATGAACAAGTGATTGAAACGGCCACGATACACACTAATGTAGACCAGCAACCAGACGTAAATTTGATCGTTAATAGGATAAAAGCGACAAAGTTGATCGTAAATTGATAGCCATTTGAAATATTGATTTATTGAAGTCAGAATTTTGTCAACCATGCGATGATGGAAAAATAAAATAAAAAATATATAATTTCTTTTATCATGAACCATACAGCGTGCAGTACCAATCGATTTTGTGTATACAATTGCGCATATGTAAGTTTGAATTCATGAGTTTTATTACAAACATAAAACTAAATATTTACTTATTAAAATTAATTAAAAAATATTAACTTAAACTCTTTTGTTGCTTATATTTAGAATTATCGTATTATAATCATGTGTTGTTGTATTGTATTATGCTTCAAAAATTGTTTTATTGTCCACAAACGTGTCTAATAGGAATGACATACAATTTTGAATTAAATTTAATTTTCCACATTTTTCCTTGTATTTCATTTAAAGGACAAGATATTATGTTGCTATTTATTTCCTCAACAATATATATGTCCAAATTGTCTGATGAGAATGGTCGTGAATATAAAATATCATCTGTTTTCCTCAATTGATAACCAACAACATATATTGTATTATTGGTACATTTAACGACATTTTTAACTATCAGTAAGATTCCACTTTTTGTCATAATACAATTATTTGCTTCGCTATTGCAATCAATTTCATAATTTCCTAATAATATTAGTTTCCTGTATTGCGATTCAACAATATCTTGAATTTCATCGGTCAAAAAACCAGTAACATGTCTTGTTTTTAATTCAAATTTATGAAGTGAATGTAATGGTTTATTCATGCTCTCATATTGATTTAGCCTTCTTTCTGTGTATCGTCGTATAACTTGCTGCAATGGTTTTTCTGTTTTGCGCAGAAAACTTTTTAAAATTTGTAAAAAATTTTCGAATTTAAATGAACTAAAAGAATCAAGTGGCCCAAATTTTCGAACTTCATTTGAGATGTGTAATAAATTATGTACATTATGAGATATATATTCTTTACCATAAATTTTCTCAAATGATTGAACAAAATGTTGCAACAGTTTTTCTGCATAATCTATATTGTTTTTATTTATTATTAGCGTTGGACTGATGAGTATTGATACAGCTACATGCAAAGTAAAAAAGCGTGTATATACGTCTGTATTTAAAACAGTTTTTAAAACAATAGGTCCAGTGTAAAGTAAAAATTGCCGAAATTCTGTGGCTTTCCAGTATGCTACTTCACTTAAACTTCGAGATCGCCTTGAAAATTCTTTAGGCACTGTACTTTTTAAATTAATAAGTCTTTGTGAAATATTGTCTTTTGCTTGAGCACTAATGCGAACAGCTAGTGGTCCACTCATCCACAACAATATCATTTTTTTTACAACGCCCAAACAAATTAAGTGTGTATAATCAAGAGCAATATTTGACACTAATCCTAAATTAGGCACAGAGAGTAAAATTGTGGGTTCTCCTTGATGATAATCAGAGTCTGTTTGACGTACAAAGTCTTCGTTAGTTCTAACAAGTAACACTACCCAAATGTAAATCACCGATTTTGATAATTTTTGAATATGTTGTAGTAGACGTAAAAATAAGACATACGTATTTTTTTTTATCGGCGGAAAACCATATTTACACCCCTTTGGATTTATGGGTATCGATTTAATTGTTTTGTATGTATGGATTTAGTATTTTCGGCCCGAACCAAATAAAATAGTTGCATCATCAAGAGATATGAAAAATGAAAAATTTTCGACTCGGTTCGATCATTTTTAAGGGGTAAACCACCCCCTGTATTTGAAACAAAAATTTAAAAAAATGCCCAGATAATTGCAAATTTTATTCAAAAATTTTGAAAAAAATATATGTTACACTCGCATCCAAAACAAAAGTGAGACTGTTTGAGGATTTAAGGGTGACCACCCTTTTATCGAATTTCTTACGTAACATTTAAATTTATCCCGAAATAATGGTAAACAGTTTCATTTATCGTCAAATTAATTAATATTAACAAATTAGACTGATCAACCCTTCAATTCTATAAGGGGGTGAGGGAAAACCTACCCTTAATAAGAGTAAGAAAC
>NW_022639544.1:1020095-1027476 GCF_010583005.1 Odontomachus brunneus
ACAGTTAAAGAGATCTGAATGATATCCGTTCTGTATTAATGGTATTAATTCTGTCACAAATTGTTGTAAAAATTCATTGGAATTATTTGGTTTCTTTTGACCATAAAACAGTCCGACTACATGCACTTGATTTGAAATATCGTCTGAAAGTAATATTGGCCAGAAACTGCTTGGCGATGATCTGAATAATGGCAGACCGTCTATGTTAATTAATAAATTAATTTCAGATACCTTCAAAGACATATTTTTGTAGTGCAGCAGAAGTACTTCCAAAGTGCTCAATAAACCAAAGTGGTAATACGATCCTCCAGATAATGCAACTATTTCAGCAGTTTTCTTAGGTGTTTTTAGAAGCGTTCTTGCGTCTTTCGGCAAAGTTTTGAATTGTGAATGTGGAGCATGCCTCAGAATTTCCATAAGAGCATTAATTGCATTATACTTGATTTTAAATTCAAAACACCAATTTCGAAGATCGCGTAACAATTCGTTATTCATACTTTCATCTTCATCGTCAGTATATTCAATATCCATGTCTGCATCGTCACTCGAATCATCAGAGTCAAACGATAACGGTTGCATTTCTTCTTGTTCTTCGGAATCAATAAAATTTTCATCGTCTGTGACCACTTCTGATGAGTTATGTATTTCATCTGACAATAATTCGTTATCATTGTTGTCACTGTTTGGTGAATATTGATTAATGTGCTCCTGGTCATTAGAAGAAGATGATACTGATGGATCATTTTCAATTCGGCATTTTTTTATAGATTCGACCGATGGTTCAAAATAAGTTGCACCACTGCTTGATGTCGATGCTAGCAACAAATCTTTTTCTGTTTCTTCTTGTGCTAATCGTCTCTTATGCCTCGAAGAAATATGATGGTTATTTTTTTTATCCATGATATTTTATTATCATATAAAAATTATTTATTGTTGTATAACCTATAAAATAATCAAATACACTTTAATTGTACATACAGCAATTACATATTATTATATAACAACCGTATATAGAGAAATGCAATAAAATAATATATACTTACCTTTGACTCACTAATATTTATTACTTTAAATTATTTTTCATTAGCTTTTAATTTTCTAAGCTTTTCTAACTAAAGAATTATTGAGAACTCACTAAGATTTCTTTTCTTTACTGAATGTGACCATTCCTATCATATTACAAAAACGCAAATGAATCGTTCCTCTGAAATGTTGTAGAGAAATAAGACATTTGTTGTCAACATCAAACAAGATGTTAATGTGACGTTTTATGTCCTTCAGATAATAACCGCGAATACAGAAAACATGTCAAAAACTATCCATTTATGATTTCTTTAAGTTATACTGACGCTACTGCGGTACGCCATCTTATTATATATTATTAAATACGTATTAACTATGTGTTTGATACATTTCCACATTTATACATTTATATAATATGCGCAATATGTCTGCTATGTATTACATACGTATTTTGATTTGGATATTTCATATCTATTGCATTAATTACATATTTAATACATTATATTTGATATGAAATGAAACGCAATGTAAATATGTATTTAATTATATTTGCAATGAAAGGTGCTGTGCGGGATAATACTTATAGAATAGTACTTAGAATAGCATTCGTTAGTGGCAATCATTAATTTGTTTTATTGCATATTTTTTATACTTCTTATACCGTTTTTTCGGAGAAAATACTTTCTTTAGATTTAATATTCGTACTTGTTTAATTTTGCGGGTTTTTTTTATTTCATTATAATATTATATTCTTAAACGAAATATCATTTTTTAAAATGATGAAAATAAAACTTTATTTTGTTCAAGGAAACCAT
The DNA here is from genome assembly GCF_010583005.1 of Odontomachus brunneus. Classification (NCBI taxonomy): domain Eukaryota; kingdom Metazoa; phylum Arthropoda; class Insecta; order Hymenoptera; family Formicidae; genus Odontomachus; species Odontomachus brunneus. The sequence continues at coordinate 1,021,934 of NW_022639544.1, forward strand.
GTCATTTGATGAAACAATACTATTGTTTTAAATAATATTCTTTAAAAGTTTCTCTAAAAATTTAGTAATTCGATTTGTTTAATTTGGATTTTCTTGGATTTTTTAATTTTCTTTTGTTGGATTAATCATCATAACATTTTGTTAAAAATGTAAAAGTAATTATCACTGGTTCACTACATTACATCAATATTTATCGCATATCGAATGTTGCATTGTTTCAATACCTATCAACAAATTATCCAATAAACAACAAGTAAAAATTATTATTATTAACTATTATTTGATGTTTGCTAGGTATGTTATAATATACTGTGAACACTATAAGGATACATTATATAAGGATGAATTGTAAGAACATCGTTGGAGTCATCAGAGTCACCGCGTGCGCGCCGATCGTCAAGTTAAGCAACAGTTTAATGCGAATCAGGACATGGATGATGACCAGTGGTATACCGCTTGGGATCGAAATTATCGCAGGAGGATTCATGAAAGTTTGGAATGTGTTGACAATCTTCGATATCTAGTAGTTTATGAGACATGAGAAAATTAGGAATATAAGTATATTTTTGTAAACATTATGATTTTTTCATTTTTCACCATTGCATAATAATTCTCAGTATTTGATTACTATCAATATTTAACAGTGATTTTATTATCAGTATTCACCAGAAATTAAGTACTGGCCAATAAATTACAGAATTACTGGTAATATTTAATCACTAATAATTTTTCAGTATATCTTAGTATGATATTTCTATAAGGGTACTACTACTCCTAATGGCATTATAGATGACGCATTGAGCGGGGTATACATTATACTACTGTGTCCAAAAAGTAAGGTGACATTGCATTTATTTCGAAAATTCTTTATTTATTCTTGCAAATCAATTTCGTCCCCTTCAAAGTAATCCCCCCCTGATATAATACACTTATTCCAACGGATTTTCCAATCTTCGAAACAGTTGTAATAATCGATTTCAGGAATGGCCTTTAGCTCCTTCTTCGCAGCGGCTAACTGTGTGACGATAATGCACCGTCACACACTGCGCTGATTATTCGTGATTTTTTAGCCAAAAACTCGACTAATATCGTTCCACAACCACCGTATTCACCTGATTTGGCTCCATGCGACTTCTGGCTCCGGGGACACCGTTTCGAGTCGATAGAAGAGATTCAAGCCGCTGCGAAGAAGGAGCTAAAGGCCATTCCTGAAATCGATTATTACAACTGTTTCGAAGATTGGAAAATCCGTTGGAATAAGTGTATTATATCAGGGGGGGATTACTTTGAAGGGGACGAAATTGATTTGCAAGAATAAATAAAGAATTTTCGAAATAAATGCAATGTCACCTTACTTTTTGGACACAGTAGTATGTAAGAATAAGATTATGAGGCTGTAACGTGAGCTGTCAGCGAATGAAAATAATTTATTTCGCGTCTTACAGCCTTACAGCCTTATTCTTACATACATTGTAGACCCCGTTTTAGTCCTGGTCCATAATATTGCTTTAAGTTTAAGCCGTAAGAAACTGGCCAACCACAGTCGATTATTCTCATTACGTCTCAAGAATAATCGACTGTGGTTGGTCAATTGCTTAGGGCTTAAAGATTAAAGTAAGATTGTGGACCGACACTTACCCCTTGTCCACAACCTTGCTTTAATCTTTAAGCCGTAATAAATTGACCAATCACAGTTAATTATTTTAAAAATAATCAACTGTGATGGGACAATTTATTACGGCTTAAAGTTTAAAGCAAGGTTGTGGACAAAAGGTTTGGGCTGTCGCATACAAATTAATATAACTGCATATGCATAAAATCGTATGGACCAATGAGTATTGAATATTAAGCATCGAACACCAATATGGCGACTTAATACTCCTAGCTTAGTGTCAGTCTACAACTTCGCTTTAAGCATTAAGCCCTAAGCAAATGACCAACCATAATCAATTATTCTCCTTACGTCTCAAGGATAATCGATTGTGATAGATCAGTTGCTTACGATTTAAAGCTTAAAGCGAGGTTGTACATCGACACTTACATATATATAAATTCATGTATAATTTTACATAATTACGCATAGATTTATATGTAATTATATATATTGTTACACATAATTGTGTATAATTATATATAATTTTATATGATTGTATATAATTATACATAATTATGTATGGATAAATTTCATATATAATTTTGTATGAAAAATTTTTCATCGGGATTACATTAATATATAATTAATTAACAAATAAACTTAATAAATATGAACTGACACAAACATAATAGTGACACTAATATGGGAGTGTCCCGATTGACCACGGTACGATTGGACACAACCAACTAATGAAAAGAATTATCTAGTGAATTACTAGGTCGAACCAATCATTACAATCTGTGTCCAATCGTATCGTGGTCAATCTGGTCCTACCCCACTAATATTATAGTTTCATTTAATAATGTAGATATTGAAATGGTGTACAAAGCTAATATCCGGTAAAGAAATACTGGTAACTCTGAAGTTTATCAATACTTATTACATTTAATAACAGGAAAAAAGGGTTAATTTGAGTTCAATCACAGACGTAATAGTGCTATCTCTGATAGTAAAATGTCAGCAATATGCCGACAAATTGCTGGCAAAATCAATCATAGGATTGCAGCAAATTTGCAGCATGTATACTACCATTATGCTGGCATTATGTCGGCAAAGCATGCCAAAATTACTTGAGGGCAGAGTGCTGCAAAAACCGAACAAGACGTGTCGAGCAACGTGTGACGACAAATTTGCAGCAAACAGCGAGCAAGACGTGCCGAGCAAGACGTGATGGCAAATTTACGGCAAAAATCGAGCAAGATGTGCCGGCTATGAACAGGCCAAAACTACCCGAGTAGAATTTGCACCTTATAAGAATTTAGTCATTATATAATAAAATTGTACCTAACAGACACATACACATAGTTATTAGCTAGTGTAACTAGACAGTGATGAACCAATAATGTAACGCTTTTGCGAGTAGCTATATGCAATATATTAACTAATAAGAAGATAAAAGAAACAACATAATTATGGTAAAAAACCAAACTAGTTGCTAGGCAATATAACTTTTCCTAATGAGGATATAACATAAGTTACTTAATAGTTAGACAAAAAAAATATAACTAGTGATGTAGTTTATTTTCTGCATCAGGCATATCTCATCATCAGTAGATAGACTGTCCTAGTTAAAATTTTTAGTTCTATGAAATGCTATTTGTGTCTTTTAGAGATGACACCAGTGGCTTCTATTATTGAATTCTTCCTAATCATGTAGAACGTAAGTATCTCAGTGTATATTGTCTTGGAAAAAATTCCTTGCTCACATTAGATTTCAATTCGAGATCTTTGGTTCTTCAAGTCTGTCGTCCTATATGTTATTCCACTTCAACTTCAGTAACAAACGTGTTTCGTACGGCCCTCATATGTTGCATAAGATTTGGCACGACTTGCTCGGCTTTTGCCGTCAGTTTGCCGTCAGTTTGCCGTCATATGTTGCTCGGCACGTCTTGTTCAATTTTTGCCGCAAATTTGTTATCACACATTGCTCGGCACGATTTGCTCAGTTTTTGCTATCAATATACCGTCATACTACTAATGATAGCGTGTCAGCAGTTTGTTATCACGCTTGCTAACAGGTCGTGTCGCAATATTGCACACATTTTGCCGACATTACTTGATAATCGTGCTGCAATTTTGTCGTTATTCTGTTGATAAAACTTGCAGCACGCTTTGCCGAAATTTGCTTTTGGCACGTTTGGCTATCAGCGATTATACCACATAGATGAAGCCTTCCTTATGTTAGGAAATAGAGAAATTTTTTATTGAACATAAAATATAAATAATCAAATATTTCGGCTCAATCGTGAATCCTCTTCAGTGATAATTACATAAAAATAAAATACTCAAGGCTTGCACAGAACGAATTACAAAGCAATAGTATAATGACTTGGGTGAAACAAACAAACATCAATGTTTTTCTTGATATTACAATTGACAAAAGCGTTAAGAGAACAGTAATTTTACAGTAGTTAGTTTGATCCAGAAATTATGATGTATCCGTCATAACTCTAATAAAATATAAAAAAACAAAAAGCAAAAATATGTAAGATTTTAACATAATAAACAAAAATAAATATTTGAAAAGATCATATAAATTATTTTAAATAAATGTGTCATTTCACGTGAATAAGGCTCATCTAGAAATGTGAAACGATCCTGTCAACGGTAATATCACTAAGTCAAAGTAATACGAATAATAACAAATTTATATACATTAGTATCAGATATTGTAGCGGCGACCCGTGGAAGAGAAGGAAAACAAACAGAACATTTATCATAACAGGCCGCAGTAACTGTCGCCCAAATAATCTGTGTCTTTTTGTGAATTTAATCCATGTCTTTGAAATTTGATGTAAATCATCTCTGCAATCAGGCGTTTCAAGTAAAAACGTTCTCCATGCAGAACTGTAACATGTTCCCAATCAAAATCATAGTCCTCCTTAATTCGGTGTTCCTGTACGGCCGTCAACTCCACTATAGAATTCTTTGGGATTCTCCTATATTTAGCAATACGTGTGGAGAGTCTTCTGTTAGTTTGTCCAACATACGTCACAATTACCGCATTCTAACTTATAAATCACGTTATTATGGTAACCAAGAGAAAGCCCGTCTTTATGCACTCGTATCATTCCCGATAATTTGTTAGCGCAAGAATAAGTAATACTGGTACTATCATTTTTAAAAATTTTTGTCAGTCTGTGCGAAATCATACCAAAAAACGATATAGTAAAAAATTTTTTCTTATTATTCCCTTATAGAAATATCATACTAAGAAATACTGAAAAGTTATTAGTGAGTAAATATTACCAGTAATTCAGTAATTTTTTGGCCAGTACTTAATTTCTGGTGAATACTGATAATAAAATCACTGTTAAATATTGATAGTAATCAAATACTGAGAATTATTAGGCAAAGATGAAAAATGAGAAAATCATAATGTTTACAAAAATATACTTATATTCCTAATTTTCTCATGTCTCATAAACTACTACTAGATATCGAAGGTTGTCAACATATTCCAAACTTTCATGAATCCTCCTGCGATAATTTCGATCCCAAGCGATATACCGCTGGCCACCCCATCCATGTCCCTTATAGAAATATCATACTAAGAAATACTGAAAAATTATTGTTGATTAAATATTACCAGTAGTAAATATATATGTATTAAATATATTCAGTACTTTTTTGGCCAGTACTTAATTTCTGGTGAATACTGATAATAAAATCACTATTAAATATTGATAGTAATCAAATACTGATTATTATTATGCAAAGGTGAAAAATGAGAAAATCATAATGTTTACAAAAGTATACTTATATTACTAATTTTCTCATGTCTTATGAATTACTAGATATCGAAGGTTGTTAACACATTCCAAACTTTCATGAATTCTTCTGCGATAATTTCGATCCCAAGCGGTATACCGCTGGTCACACCCATCCA
>NW_022639544.1:1027486-1028249 GCF_010583005.1 Odontomachus brunneus
TCGCACAGCCAGGAACAAGCATCTTTTACCATATTTCAATGTATACTATGTACTACACTTACGCGTTCCGTTTATAAAACTTTTATTTTCAATAACTTTTTAATAAACAACGAGCGACAGTTAAAAAACCTTTTTATTGTGACTTAAAAAGGTCAATTCTATAATATATATCAACATCAAGACTGTTGGAGAGTAGTTCCCTATTCGGCAGTTTTACCGAATATAATTATAATTATGTGACGATCCGGAAAGCGTCACGACATCCGAAACAATTACTAACAAGAAAACGCCGAACAACCGCGCGCGGAATAACCGCAAGGTCAACAAACAGTCGAACTGTTTGTTATAATTTAGTATATAGGCCGACAGAAAATTGATATCAGGAGAGATTGATCGGAAGGCTCTTCTCAGGCGCACGACCGACCAGAACTCGAAACTCCTAGAGATCCTAGACATCCCGTCGACCGAAGTGGATACGCGACGTCGACATCCTTTCTCCGATACCGCTCTACCGACCGAAGTGGATACGCGACGTCGGTTTCCTACCCATACACCGCTCTGTCGACCAAGGTGGATACGCGACGTCGACATCCTTTTTCCGATACCGCTCTACCGACCGAAGTGGATACGCGACGTCGGTTTGCATACACCGCTCTGTCGACCGAAGTGGATGCGCGACGCCGACATCCTTTCCTCGACACCGCTTTACCGACCGAAGTGGATACGCGACGTCGGCTTCCTATCTGTACCTCGCTCCGTCGAC
>NW_022639544.1:1028745-1028952 GCF_010583005.1 Odontomachus brunneus
TTATAGGTTCTGAAATTTTCTTACGAGATACGAGGCACGTTAAAAATCACGAATCAGTAACAATTTGTGAAAAAAAATAAAAAATTTAATCTCGGATCGTCATATTTTATGCATGGATATTTAAAAAAATAGACAAAAGGATGACAAGGGAAATGTCTATATATACGATGTTAAAGGTAAGGAGTAATAAATAAGTTTATAAATTTC
>NW_022639544.1:1028992-1029284 GCF_010583005.1 Odontomachus brunneus
TTTATTATTATTTTGCTGAGAAGCAATTATAGCTAATGTCGAAATACGCTTTCGATCAGCCATTTTGTACAACACATATGTAGGCACAACACACATGTAGTATGTCACATTGAGCATTCTTCCATGGCTGTTCGAAAACTCCTCTCGATACCAACTCTACTAACCCCACCAAGCCCATCCACCAGAGCCACTTTCCGTCGTGGATTTTCAGTGTTTTCGAACGCACCCCTTGGTGGGGTTAGTGGAGTTGGTATCGAGAGGAGTTTTCGAACAGCCATGGAAGAATGCTCAA
>NW_022639544.1:1029310-1031073 GCF_010583005.1 Odontomachus brunneus
CACTGCTGTATTTAAATTTTTTATCTTACCGTGATGGCTAATGGTTGTACGAATGTTTCGAAGAACAAAAAACCATAAATAATTTAGTAATTTCATACTGTATTGCACTCTTTGCGCACTTTCCACCATCTCCACCGATTCACACCGCGCAAAAGAGAGTGGTGAAAAGTCACACGAGTGGTCCACGGAGTACGGTTTTCGAACGGCCATGGTCGCATGGTAAGTGTGCCCACTAGGGGTTTTCGAACGATCTGAGTGTGACAAAATACACACGGGTGATGTTTTCGAACGCACCCTAGGTATATGACAAAGATGAAATAACATGTAACGCTAATAACGAGTTTCCGAACGTATCCATAGTGATCAATTGTAGCACTAACGCCGCTAGTGCAATATCCGTGAACTATTATGGACGTCTAAACTGCTCTGTTTTATCTATATTTTAACGAAAAGTAATTACAATTTTCCATAAGAAATTGTGGTTTTTTAAAGCTTTTAAGCATATTTTTGAAGATTGGACGTTATTCCTCAGAACATTTTGTAATGAGCTGTTATGTCCTTTTTTTTTTATATGCATCGCAGAAATTTTGTATAACCTACGAATTGTGTTAGCAAACTAACTTAACAATTTTTTTTCGTTTTCGATAAAAAGATTATAACTATGCAGTGTGTTTCAATGAGTACTTTAAGCGTGCAAAAGCGCTTTTCGACTAGTTCAGTCTGGACGACGTAAAACCTGAAACAGGTTTGTAGGCACTCCGACATCCCCTTAACTACTCATGATTTATTACAACGATGCCTCGGATTATTTACTCAGAATAATAACGAAAGTTTAAATTCATTAATTTGGACAATTGCACCAAAACATCTGGATTGTGGAAAGAAGACGGTGGAAGTTGCAACTTTTTTGGCTGTTTGCCTGTTTAATGAAGGATTTTAATACAATTTTAAAAATAATAGACGTAATGGGACTACAAATCGGTAAAAATGCAAAATTCCTCAAGGATAATAGAGACAATAGGTAATAGAGAGCGTGTTAAACGTTTGGAGCAGCCGGCGTCGCACGAGCCGAAAAAAATAAGAATTGCCAAGAGACAAGAAGAGGCTGACAAACGTTAGTTTTATGAAGTTGAGGAAGGTTTCTTGTATGGCCCTGGTATAGCCGATTAAGGGTAAGTTACTCTAATTACTCATTATCCACCTCATAAATGCATGAGAATCTTTAAACGCGTTTTTCTCGAAACGACATTTTTCAAATCGGGGGAGTATTTTTCTCGGAAACTACTGAGCCAATCAACTTGCGCTTTTACACACATACAGGGTGTCCAAAAAGTGTGGAAACACCTGAATAATTTCCCAGGTAAATTATTTTTGAAAAATGTTAGGGTCACTCTTGTAGTAACTTTTGACGAAGAATTCAATGGTGACCTTGGATTTGACCTTGACGATGACCTTGAAGGTTATTTCAAGGTCAGCTCAATTTTTTTAAATGGAAACCCCCTTTTTTGACGTCGGCAATCGAAAGAGCGGGAAATTTTACGTCCAAAAACATTATAAGGCCATAAATTGTGATTAGCCTTGAAGGTCATTTAAAGGTTATTTAATTTTGAGGCCTGGATATCTTCGAAGAACGCAGTTGATGAAAATAGCTTACTTTAGTTATTTTGTATAATTGCAATTAGTGGTGACCTCAAACTCGACCTTGTTGGTGTCCTTCAAGGTTATTTCAAGGTCAAATTTTTTTTCTGAAAACCTCCTCATTT
>NW_022639544.1:1031083-1043868 GCF_010583005.1 Odontomachus brunneus
CCCCTTTTTTGACGTCGGCAATCGAAAGAGCGGGAAATTTTACGTCCAAAAACATTATAAGGCCATAAATCGTGGTTGACCTTGAAGGTCATTCAAAGGTTATTTAATTTTGAGGACTGGATATCTTCGAAGAACGCAGTTGATGAAAATAGCTTACTTTAGTTATTTTGTTTAATTGCAATTAGTGGTGACCTCAAACTCGACCTTGTTGGTGTCCTTCAAGGTTATTTCAAGGTCAAATTTTTTTTCTGAAAACCTCCTCATTTTTCGTCGGCAATTGAAAGAGTGGAAGTTTTCATACTTTTACTTTTAGCGTTACCCAGAAACAACGGCGGGGACGTAGTAAGGACTGTTTCCTTTGGGGTGCTTGCTTAACGTGAGTCCCCTTGCCTCTCACGTTGGGGTGCTTTATTATCGTGAATTCCCTTGCCTCTCACGTTGGGGTGCTTTATTATCATGAGTCCCCTTGCCTTTCACGTTGGGGTGCTTTATTATCGTGAGTCCCCTTGCCTCTCACGTTGGAGTGCTTTATTATTGTGAGTCCCCTTGCCTCTCACGTTGGAATGCTTTATTATCGTGAGTCCCCTTGCCTCTCACGTAAGTAAAAGTATGAAAACTTCCACTCTTTCAATTCCCGACGACAAATGAGGTTTTTAGAAAAAAAATTTGACCTTGAAATAACCTTGAAGGACACCAACAAGGTCGAGTTTGAGGTCACCACTAATTGCAATTAAACAAAATAACTAAAGTAAGCTATTTTCATCAACTGCGTTCTTCGAAGATATCCAGTCCTCAAAATTAAATAACCTTTGAATGACCTTCAAGGTCAACCACGATTTATGGCCTTATAATGTTTTTGGACGTAAAATTTCCCGCTCTTTCGATTGCCGACGTCAAAAAAGGGGGTTTCCATTTAAAAAAATTGAGCTGACCTTGAAATAACCTTCAAGGTCACCGTCAAGGTCAAATCCAAGGTCACCATTGAATTCCTCGTCAAAAGTTACTACAAGAGTGACCTTAACATTTTTCAAAAATAATTTACCTGGGAAATTATTCAGGTGTTTCCAGACTTTTTGGACACCCTGTATAGTGCACATATTCAACTATCGCCCGAACTAGAATCTTTTTGATATTTTTAAAACTACTAATTTTCTGGACCGTGAACAGTTAGAATTTTTGAGTAAAAATCAGATAACTATATTTCAAACGCCGCCATTTTGTCAATTTTTCTTCAAATTATTTTATTCTATTCTAGCTCGGGCTTCTATATTTTATTTTATTTTATTCTAGCTTAGGTAATAACCATATTCATAAAGAACGAAATAAACGCAAATTCATCTATTTCAGATGACGAGGACGGCGGTAATCAACTCGTCTAATGGAAAACAATTTTACAACATGACCTGTTTCGTTCACTTGTATTTCCTTCAATTTTGAATATAAAGCTTTGACAAAATTTGATATGTTTCTTCAAAAAATGAAGAAATGTCAGTACAAAACATTAACTTTGTAGGTTTAACCATTTGTTTTAAATTAATTCCAAAAAATCACCTTGAAAATGGCCTTTACACTAATACCCTCTTAATTAATAGACCGAGCGTGTTCAATATTTCAACTGCGAAGTTTAGGTGAAAAAGGTAGAACATATTTGGTAAATAGAGAGAGAAACGGCGAAAGCCGAATAACTTTCTCTTTCTGATTGCGCGCTAAAAGAAAAACAGAGATACGAGTTTCGATAAATATCCATCTCTTTCTTGTTATTATTAAATCTCGAATTTTATACTCGGTCTATTTTACAACTGAGTCAAAGCGTGGAGTGAATATGTACGCGGCTCTCCTTTGTATGTGTTACGTTTATATGTGTTCATTACAATTTATGCGGAGCTACGTGTGATATTCAGTTCATATGACAATCGTCGTCACATGGATAGCTCTGTGTATGTGTGTGTATGTGCAAGTGGAGAAACACTCGCATGCGTGAGCTTGAAATCGCGCCACTGATGTGCTATAACAGGACATCCACTGCTATCTGGCGTCAGTCTTTGAAATCCGCGTTATCAGCATATTCGAAGTTTGAAATCGACTCCGACATCCCCTTAAACAGTACTCTGGGCGCACAGAAATCTTTTAATTCCGATTTCTCGTAAATTAGTGCTCATTGACAACAGTCATACGAGCTGTGTTTACAGGAAAGGGATTACTACAACATATATAAAGATTAGCCAAATGTAACGCGACGCGTTCAGACTGTCTCCTTATAAGTTGTACAAACATTGTGCTAAAGCATTATTTCTTAAAACATATAACAAAAAAGTTATAATAAAAAATTATTCCGAGCAAAATTCAATAAAATTAATTTGTAACGGTCGATCTCTGCCGGATTATACTCGCCAGTTTTCGCAGAATTCGAAGGGCGGCAATAAGTTTAGAATGATGGGATTATTTTCTGTTGTCCAATGTGTAGTGTTAATTCTGCTTTGTCAGAGTATATTTACAGTTTTTAGACGTTAATCGCTTATGCATAAATATTAGACGTCATCGTTAGTACCGGCGATTGCTTTCCGCACTTGGTACAATATTATTATGTACGTCGGCGGTTTTTAACTCGACACAAGGACTGGGCGTGCGGCTGAGTGCGATGAAAGGTGTGATGCGTTTACACCGGCCGCGCTGTACGTGTTGGAGCTACGAGCTGCAGGTGTTGGTGCTAGCAGCTTTAATTGAGTGACAGTCACGAGTCCATGACTTTCCGGCAAGGAAGATCTTGGACTTGTGAATCGACGATGCGAAAAATAGTAAAGTAAAGATCACGAATCCATGATGACGGATAGTAGCCTGATGCAGTATCGCCAAAAATTTCGCTTGGTAGCAGCGGTAGTATTGAAAGGGGATGACGCACACAAGCGTGCCCGTGTACGAATGTGTTCCGAACTTCGGACAAAGTCGATACATACACGGGCACGCTTGTGTGTGTCATTCGCTTTCAATGTTGGGAGCGGTGCACTTGGACACGGTGCATTTGGACACAGCCAATCACAGCACCGTGTGATTAGAGACATTTGTAGGGTCCCTTGGAACAGCGACTTGTGATTGGACTGTGTCCAATTGCCCCGTGTCCAACTGATATACACCCTTCAATGCTATTGCTGCTACCGGGGACGATTTATGGCCAAACTGCGTCAGGCTACTATTCGTCATAGAATCATGGATTCGTAATCTTTACAACCTTGCGCCTTATCTTGCTACCGGTAGCTCGCGGCTTCTCTTCGTGGCCAGCCTTTTTCTCGCCGCAGCTAATTCCGCCTTTAAGCTCAGGTTCTCTTGCAGCAGAGGTATGTTCCTCCGTTTTCCAGGAAAACCGGGTTCTTCTTTTCGGCAGTTTGCCGGGTTAGCGAGGCGCCTTTCGTTTGCTTCGAATATCCCCTTCTTTTTTTGCATGGAGATACATGATGTTTGAAAAGTATTCGTAAAAATAAATATCAATAAGGCTTCTTCAGACTACGTCAGAATCACTTTAAACTGTGCTATTTTATTCCTCTTGATGAAATACACAACCCACTAGAACCGTTTGTTGTTCAAGTAATTAGGTGTTGAGAATGAGGCACTCTTAAATCTCAGATTTACATAGGATATTACGCATAGTTGCAATGTCTACTTCATTTCATTCTGTAATCAATAAGCCACCATCACCATACTTTCTCAAAAACTATTCGTATATATAGCGCATGAAATATGTCGAAACAGTTACTTTATCCCTTTGCCATCACATTAAAATCGAGCTTCGTATTAATCAGTACATTTTATTTTCACCATGTATGCAAGCAACAATGTTGCTTATAAGAAATTGGACGATAAATCTGTGGTTTAAAGTTGATTCAGAGAATTCAGGACATTTAAAAGATATGATAAATACTGCAGAGAGAAGCTATTTCTTACTTTCTGTGCGCTTGTAAAACTTAAGGAGCCGGCAGGTTTTTAAATCTGCTAGTTCTATCTGATCTAATCAGATAGAGCTTTGTCTTCCCCTGGTTGGGATCAATCTGATGTTGAAATATTTTCAACATTTTCAACATATTGTGTGTACTGCTGGCATAGTTTTTACTATAACTGTTCAGAATGTTTCAAGTATTCCAGATACCATAGGACTTATGCTACATGAGCACAATAATCAACCGTTCTAACGCCGGGAGCGGTGCACTTGGACACGGTGCATTTGGACACAGCCAATCACAGCACCATGTGATTAGAGACATTTGTAGGGTCCCTTGGAACAGCGACTTGTGATTGGACTGTGTCCAATTGCCCCGTGTCCAACTGATATACACCTTCTAACGCCTACTTTGCACTGACATTACCATGATGTAATTGGATTGATGTCTTTGCTATATTCTATTTACAGGTTATACATTTTTGATGAGGTATGAGTTTGATGAAAAGTTGATATATGCTACCATCAGCTATGTGCCATTATCAGTTATAAGCGCGTTGAATGAAAAAAATGGTGTGTATATGTTGACACCACTGTATATGAATGTGTAAAATTTGAGCGCGATCTGTCTATGAGTTTGTTTATGGCAGTTGTTTTTATTAGTCTATCATAAGTGCTTTCTGTGATTTTTTGCAATGAATAAATCTGTTGAGCAAAAAATTTGTCTTAAATTTTGTTTTGCTAACGAAATTTCTAGTGAGCGTTGTCGGTCGCACTGATTTTATTATATTCATGCCTATTTGTTTTTTTGATATAGTATACATGGATCGTACACGTGAATTCTGGTCGATTGTCTGTTGCAGACTCGTATGTTCTTCACATGACAATAGATTAGCTGTTGTTGCCGAATATTCGCAGCGCTTTACCCATTGGCGTATTGTCTGAGATTATGGCAGGGAACCTGCTACACGCGCAATAACCTGCTACAATCGCAAATAAACCGAGACTACGGAACACACTGCCCGCTTGGAATGACGACATTCGACTTAATCATTAACGAAAAGAAAAAACTTAAGCATTATAATAGTACTTACTCTAAAATCGCATTTTGTACACACACTCACACACACACATCGCCTTAACTTAAATTATCCAGCAAAACCATTTCTTTAAAGAATCCAGGAAAGGATGTCATGATAAAGTACGATGAGAAAACATAAATTTGACGTGATTATTTCAGTACTCATCATCGACAAACACTACGACAACTAACGTGTCGAATAATATTCTTGATTAGTCAGTGTTTTCACCCGCCCAGGGCGACTGCTTCGAAGTTTCCAGATTAATGTCGGTGGGAAAAAAATAGTTTTGTGATCGGCCGCTTGTATTCGGGACGAGCCGTTTTTACCGTAACGACTCAAATTAAGACATCATCGTCCGGATGGCATTTTACAATTTTTGTCAATTCCCACTGACTAAGTGGGACAGGAAGATTCCGCAGAAATACTATTTGACTGACCTGAGCAAATTACGAATTTCTCGCCATTTTGGGCGTTGTTGTAGGGTATGAAGATAATTATTTGACCAAGACTTCCAAAGATCCTCCGAAATACGCTGTATTAGTTGCCACTGCGATAATCGATTTTCAGCAGTGTCTAATACATTCGGCGCAGGAATGGATATCAGAGCAGATCCGATTAAGAAATGCCCCGGAGTTAACACACAGTAATTTTCTAGATAATCGAAACTTACGCACAGCGGTCTCGAATTGAGACATACTTCAATTCAACAGGGCAGAGTGGCCATTTCTTTAAATGTCAAAATATGTGCTTTGACGGTTTGCTTTAAATGGTGTTTAATGCTGCGGACTCCAGCTACTTAGAGTTCGCCAAAATGTGGAGCTGCGGGATGTAAGAAATGCTACTTAACTGTTGGTAGCTAATTTGTTTCGAAAATTTGAATCCTGTGCCGCTACCTGAAACGTCGAGGTAAGTTCTCGTTCTGCATCTTGAAAACTAGTACCGTTGTCGGAATACATTGACGCCGGTATTTGCGACGCGCTACCAATCGAGCATATGCGGATAGAAATACTGTCGACATATAGTCGTATACAAGCTCCAGATGGATCGCTTTCGTAGTCATGAATATAAATGCGACAATATAGGCTTATCAGATTTATGACCTCGACCTGGAGTCGTACGTATCAAGAGCGGTCTGGCTTATTCGATTAAAGTGCACATCCGGTAAGTCGCCCATGAGCTTAGACGGAATCAATGCTCTGTTCATAAGTGCATACAACACACTTGTGAAACACTGACTGAACAATCGTTCGAACGCGAAGAATCCAATATTCCTCGCGAAGAAGAGTTATTGTAAGCTGATTCCTGGCATGGAGCGCACGTAAATGCGTATGAGAAATTATTAGTGTTACTAACTGGTGGACGCGTAGTACAATCGGATATTTCGCTTCCTCTAGAAGTTCTGACCTTCTGAGTCGTCCGCCTACGTATAAGTTGGTACTCATCTAAAGATGGGTTGAGAGACAGCAGAGGGCTGCTATTTGATAGCGATCTTACTCCATCAGGCACCTAACCTAACCTCCGGAAATAATTCGGCTTGCATATACATGATCCAAAATACTTTGGCGACTTGTATTTCGGACGGCAATAGAGCGATATGTGTCTAGCGATTGGTTGTTAAAGCCGGGCGTCTGGGACTTATTTCGGAGACTATAAATAAACCGACGAACATATCCGGTGACGCGAAATAATTTGATCCATAACGAATATTTAGTCACGAGATCCTAAGACTCAATGAGAACCGAATTGCTTACTGGAACGCTACGTCTTCTTCGAAGAGAGCGTTAATAGCAACAAATGGAATCTCTTAGGGCCACCGTGCCGGGGGCATCTTTAATTATGCCGATTCTGTCCACCATAATGGATGAGTTTGCAAATCAGCGGAATTGATGCCGCGTGATGCGCAATCCGCAGGATTGTTATTCAAGGCAATATAATGCCATGTAACCTCGGGAAGTAACGAATGGATTTAAGACATTCGATTTGCGATAAAAGTTTTCCACGTGGTGGTTTGCTTAGTCAGGCAAGTGTAATCAGTTCAACAATGGCACGTAATGTAATTCCGTTCAAGCGAGAGGCGAACGAATTGAAGGAGGCGAGCAAAGTGAATAACCGCGTACAATTCGAGTCAAGGCATGCTTATGGATTTTCGGGAGCTACTTTTGATTTAGCGGCGAGCAATGTTATGGTAACGGATTGATCGGAAGAAATGACTCGAAAGTATATTACTGCTGCATATGCTTGCGTGAATGCATCCGAAAACCCAGTGCAGTTCATGATGTAACGTATCAGAACCATGATAAGTCCAACGGCAAATTGACATAGTTTGTAATGTCAGAATTTGATTGTAGAATTGAGTCCATTGTAACAATAATTTGTCAGGAATGGAGTCGTCCCACTCACATTTTAGTAACCACAATTATTGCATAAACGTTTTTGCTACGATAGTAGTTATTCAACCTAACGGATCATAGAATTTAACAATGGTAGACAGAATTACCCTTTTCGAATGACTAACAATAAGAATGTTTTTTGTATTAATTTGAAAATCTGATCTCGAGATTCCATGCAATCCCGAAAATTTTCCATGATTCATCGAAATTGATTTCTTTGGTCTGAGCTAGCCCGTGATCGATGGCATCAATATCATTTCGTAACGCGGAAGTATTACTCGCCTATTTTCAGAGCGTGAATCCGCCGATGGCGAGCAATGCGATCAACTGATCGCAGATTTGGCGCGCGAGGATTAAATCGTTTGCGCCGAAAATACAATCATTCACATAGCTGCTGAACCGGAAGAGCGAACGGAAATCTCGCCCCTTTATCGGATGCAAGTTGTCTTAAAACTCTTAACGCTATGTATGATGCCAATGCAGTGCCGTATGTAACAATCAGGAGGCGGTAACCCTCCATGGGTTTCGACGACTCAGATCGCCATAAGATGTGCTGAAAATCGATGTCATGGTAATCCATGAGGATCTGTCTGTATATTTTTTCAATATCAGTTAAATAAACATGTTGATATTGTCTCCATTGAAGAATCACGGATACGAGCTTCGTTTGGAGCTTAGGACTGATTAATACATGATCATTCAACGAAGTACCGTTGTTTGTTCTACATGACGCGTTAAAGACCATTCGAAGTCGCGTAGTGATACTTATTTCATGAAAAACGGCGTGATGCGGTATGTACGTGGGAATTGTTGCCACAGCTATCGACAATTCTTTCCATATGCCCCGAAGTTTCGTATTTGTGAAGAAAATTTGCATATTTTTTAGCTTTGTGAGGATCGCAAGTTAGTCGACACTCTAAACAACATGAGCGCGCACTAACTCTCGAGAGTCTCCGATATCAATCGGAGGCCCTTACTTGGTAGATGTATTATATACAAGAACTGTATAAGTACTCGTTAGAGAAGGAAACGCATTTAAAAAAATTTTTTTTACTTCTTTTTCAACGTGGTCTCCTTTCAACTCGATACACTTAATCCAGCGATATTCCAACGTTTTTATATCATCAAAAAAATATGATTTGTCGAAGTCCGCAAAATAGGCCTCTGTTTCGGCGTTGACTTCCTCGTTTGACGTAAACCGCTTTCCGCCAAGCCATTTTTCCATGTTTGGAAATAAATAGAAATCGCAGGGTGTCAAATCTGGAGAATAGGATGGATGAGGTAGCAATTTGTAGCGTAATTCAACCAGTTTTGCTGTGACGATTGCGGACGAATAAGCTGATGCGTTGAGTCATGATGAAAGAGCACTTTTTTCTTCGTCAAATGGGGCCGTTTTCTCTTCAATTCAGAGTCGAATCGATCCAATAAATCAGCATAGTACTGCCCCGTGATTGTTCTTCCCTTCTCCAAATGGTCGGTGAAAATGATGCCTCGCAAATCCCAAAAAACGGTGGCCATGATCTTTCCGGTCGATGGAATCGTTTTTGCCTTCTTTGAAGTAGGTTCGCCGGGTGAAGTCCACTGTTTTGACTGTTCTTTCGTTTCTGGCGTGTAGTGATGGATCCATGTTTCGTCAACAGTGATGAAATGTCGCAGAAACTCTTTCGGATTGCGCTTAGACATGTCCAAACAGTGCTCCGAAGTTGTCATGCGATGCCGTTTTTGTTTCACTGTGAACAAATGCGGCACCCATCTCGCCGATAGCTTTCTCATGCCCAATTTTTCGTGTAGGATATTTTGTACGCGTTCAATTGAGATATTTACAATATCAGCAATTTTTCACCTGGCGGTCTGCTAACACGATATCATGGATTTTGTTGACCATATCCTTCATAGTCACCTCAATCGGACGCTCTTCATAAAAAACGGATGTTCGGCCATGCTTGAATTCATTGAACCATCTGATGATAGTCATCGAAGGTGCATTGTCCTTATAAACGGCATGCAACTTCACTTTGATTTCCACACATGTTTTCCCATCCAAAAAAAGGAATCGAATCACTGACCGGTATTGCTCTTTTTCCATGGTTGTAAACAAACACAAACTTGTTCACTTTCAACAGTTAACAAAACAAAACTACTCGATAAATCTGTTTGAAATTTTGACTGGCGTTGTTCGAAAAATGGCGTTAAACGATGGTATACAGACTTTGAGTCAGTGATGCCATCAGTCGTTAAACACGGGGGGTGTATATCAGTTGGACACGGGGCAATTGGACACAGTCCAATCACAAGTCGCTGTTCCAAGGGACCCTATAAATGTCTCTAATCACACGGTGCTGTGATTGGCCGTGTCCAAGTGCACCGCTCCCAAACACGGGTACTTATCGTACAGCCCTCGTATCAGTCGGGAGTTCGCGAGTGGCTTGTGAGGAAACGTTCTTTGCCTTGTGTTTTTTCGGGAACTTCGGTAACGCCCGATGGATAGTTGCATTATTTGCGTTTGTTGAGAGATCAATGTCTCCATGATGTCGATCGTGAATTGAAATATCCTCACGATTTACAACGACCCGAAGATGATACCGGCAATATCAGAATTATAGTGTTCAACGCTCTTCTCACTCTCGATCCGACTCGAGGGATCAAAATATGACGGCGGTGAATGGTCGGGAGCGATCTCCGTTTAATATGGGTATAGCCTCCACTCGCCATTCTTCCTTTTCTTTTGTTTTCCTTTTGTGTCGCTGGTTCGACACTCTGGAGGATCCGAGAGGTGAGGAATGAAGCTGAGTTGAGGTCTTCGGTTTGACGCACGTATATAGGATAGATTACAAGATAGATCGGAAGGCGACAATCCGAATTAGCACAATTGGAAGTTTGTACCAAATACGAATTAGCACAATTGGTTGTTTGTACCAATTTTGCCGAACGCGGCCGAATCAACGGTAGCGAATGTGAGCGTTGACGGTCGTGCTTTTTTTATTATATTCACGCCTATTTGTTTTCTCCATACAGTATACATGGATCGTACACGTCAATCTCGAATTGATCGTTTGTCATAGACTCTTCTGTCTATGTTCTTCACGTGTCAATAGATTAGCTGTTGTTATCGCCGAATATTCGCAGCGCTTTGATCTATTGGCGTACTGACCGAGATTATAGCAGGGAGGCTATTATATGTACGATCGCAAATAAACCGATATATATAATGTTCTGGACATTGTATACAAGGTCTGTAAATATGAAACCGGAATTTGCCCATAGATGGCCCTAGCTGTCAATGTAGTTACCGTCAAACCACGTCATTGGCGTCATTTCTTTATTGACATCTCTGACAAAGATTTTCAACTCACAACAATACAAGTTTCGTACAACAGCGTAGTTTGTAATAACGTTGAACATGTCGAATTTTGTGCCTGGAAACTACGATTTGCGGACAGCATTAATTTTCTGTTACCATTTGAAGAAAACTGCTGCAGAATCGCATCGAATACTTGTCGAAGCTTACGGTGAGCATGCTCTTGGTAAATCACAGTGCTTTGAGTGGTTTAAAAAATTCAAAAGTGGCGATTTTGATGTGAGAAACGAAGAACGTGTAAGACCACCGAAAAAGTTTGGAGACAGCGAATTGCAAGCATTGTTGGATGAGGATGACACTCAAACGCAACAACAACTCGCGGGTCAATTAAATGTGACACGAGAAGCCGTTTCCATATGTTTGAAAGCCATGGGAAAGATCCAGAAGATGGGAAAATGGGTTCCACATAAACTGAATGAAAGACAGCAGGAAAACCGAAAAACTACTTGCGAAATGCTGCTCGCCAGGTACAAAAGAAAGTCATTTCTCCATCGAATTGTGACTGGCGATGAAAAGTGGATATATTTTGAGAATCCTAAGCGTAAAAGATCATGGGTAACTCCAGGCGAACCATCGACATCGACTGCAAGGCCAAATCGCTATGGACGGAAAACAATGCTCTGTGTTTGGTGGGATCAGAAGGGTGTGATCTATTATGAGCTGCTAAAACCTGGCCAAACCGTGAATACTGAACGCTACCGACAACAAATGATCGATTTAAATCAAGCTTTGCGTGAAAAACGACCAGAATATAAAAAAAGGCAACACAAAGTTATTTTGCTTCATGATAATGCACCATCACACACAGCAAAACTGATCAAGGAAACAATTGAGGCGTTTAGTTGGGAAATACTTTCGCATGCGGCTTACTCACTAGACTTAGCTCATGACTTGGCACATGACTGGTTTGCCTCAAAAGAGCAACAGTTTTTTTGGCGTGGCATCCACAAATTGTCAGACAGGTGGGAAAAATGTAGAGTTAACGATGGGCAATACTTCGAATAAAATATTTTTTATCATTTTCATACAATAAACGTGTATTTTCTATACAAAAATTCCGGTTTCATATTTACATACCTGATATATTATACCAAGTATATACCTATGAAATGCGGATTTTCCTATCAGATGGTGCCACACATACGTTCTTACGCGTGGTAATTTGACATATATAATATTTTGTTTGGCTATTCCTAACCTACAAAACCATACATGTGGAAAATTGTAAGAGTATAAATATCATATTTTTTTCTGCTTTGAAAATGTCGAATTTCATACCAAAAAAAGACCATTTGCGCAAGGTTTTGATTCATTACATCATTTTGAAGAAAACTGCTGCTCAAACTTATCGAATACTTATTAGAAGCTTACGGCGAACATGCACCATCTCAAGACATTTGTGAACGTTGGTTTAATCGATTCAAAACTGATGATTTTGATGTGAAAGACAAGGCTAAGGGAAAACCACCGTAAAAATTTGAAGATGCAATGTTGCAAGCATTGTTGGACGAAGACTCCACTCAAACTCAATCACAATTGGCGGAAGTATAAAATGTGACTCAAAAAAGTGTTAGCGAGCGTTTGCACACGATGGGAAAGATTAAAAAAGAAGGAAAATGGATACCACACGATTTGACTGAAAGACAGATGGAGAATCGAAAAGTTACCTGCGAACTTCTGCTGAAAAGACATTAACGGAAGAGTTTTCTGTATCGAATCGTCACAGGTGATGAAAAATGGATATATGTCGAGAATCCCAAACGAAGAAAATCATGGGTTGATCCAGATCAACCATCAACATCGACTGCAAGACAAAATCGCTTCGGAAAGAAGAAAACCTTTATAGAAATATCATACTAAGAATCATTGATTAATTACTTATTTTCAGTATTAAAAGTACAGTATTTAGTAATATTCTGTGATTCAAATACAGCTTTTAGTACTCAAGTATTTCAATATTTAATGTTACAAATCCTACCTTATGATTGATTTCAATACTTAAATATTGATATGTAATACTTCGTCCA
>NW_022639544.1:1046169-1048655 GCF_010583005.1 Odontomachus brunneus
AGGCACAACATGATTCGGATGCAACCTTTGATCACTTAGTCGCCAAACGTGAAGTTGACGGTCGGCACACGATACGAAGACCTTTTCATCGGTTCAGATCGTGACCTCCCACTCTTCACGGCTCGTTGTCAGATTTTCCAAAGAAAGCGCGACACGTTGCTCCTGATGTTCAGGAGTCAACGGAATTTTATGGGCTGGACGATAACAACGATATCCAGCTTCGTTTAGTCGTCGTCTTGCGGTTCTGTCTGATACCTGTATGTCCGCAGCATGGAGAACTTCTGCAACAGTGCCAAAAGGTCGTTGCTGTACAGAAGCAATGACGTCCTCGTCTTGTTGCTGTGTTGTCCGTCGTGGTCGGCGATTTTCCTTGCGATGATCATGCAATGCATGATCACCGTTTGCAGTAAATTGCTGTATCCATCTGCGAACTGTCTTCGTAGAGCAGGGAATATCAGCAGCAATATCTGCTATTGATCTCCCAGACTGCCACTGTCCAACTATGCGACCTCTCACTTCGGGACACAAATTTCTATACATGACTTTATGCGCACCTACAGAAAGTCAGGAAAGAGAACGGATCGCCTTTCGCGAGTTGTATTTATATGATTCAGAGAAAAGCGTCTGCTCAGTTTCCACAAATGAGCGTTCGTTTATGTTTATGTATTGCATCGCATTGGTTGCACGTTATGTTGAATATATATATCGACGCGCGAGTTCGCTTAGGCGTGCGCACGTTTCTTAGAACATGAGAAAACGGACGATTCTTTCGTTCGTTGTTTTATATACGTGCGTCGATATATATATTCAACGTAGTATGCGACCAATACGATATAATACATAAACATGCTTTCCGTCCGCGAACGAAAAAAAGCGGACGATGATGGTAGAAACGGGTCGCATTTTTGTATCCATAGTAATAAGGAACAATAATTATTTGAAACAGGCGCAAAAATCGGCCCTTTTTAGAGTCACCAAATTTTATAACGATGGAACGATACTCGAACGCATAAAATATGAAATAATTATATCTCGCGTGTTTATGCAACAATAAAATTAAAAATACTCTTCTTCGATCGACAACCTACACAAACGTTATATTGTTGCAACATATTCTATGTTGGTTCAGAATTCTATATTAAAATAAATCTAATATTTATTTTTTTTTCAAGAGTAGCTTTTAAGAAGCATTTATCAAAGCCTCCTAAAAAGCCTTTCCCCAAGATTTTTACATTACAGTAATTTCCTTGCTAACAAGATTTTTACATTACAGTAATTTCCTTGCTAACAATGAACAATGCATGAACGTTCGAGCGAGCGAAACAGTCGTCGGGACACCGCGTATTGCTCACGTATAGACGAGACAGTGTGAGTCAAGCGTTTCTTAGTGTGTGTCACACGTATTGTAGGACGGCATTTCTGTCCAGACGTCTTATAATGCTATTTCTCTCGTTCTTACGTTTGCCATAGAGGATGGAAGATCGCCACGACTCCCACCACTATTCCCTCTCCAAGCGTCCGACGATCGTATACCGCTAGCTCCCTCCGCCACTCCGTGCTGCTCATGGCTCACCTACACGCAGCAGTGATGAGTGACGCGTTATCGTGTGCGAGTCACACGGATATTCGGACGGCATTAACGCCGGTGCGTGTACACAATATAAAGCGTCTCTCAAAGTGACAGTGACGCAGTAGGTAAGGTGAACGACACAAGAATCTGCCTAAGTAACAGACTCACATCAAAATGACGTAAAAAACTGGTCATAACTGGTCGAAAGACGTCAAGTGACTAAATAACGACGTCTTTAAAACGTCTTTTTTTGTCTTTTTTGTGGCATCTTAATGACGTTTCTGTATAACGTCTTAAAAATGTATTATTGACGTTTAGAGACGTCATAAAACGTCATTAAGTCGTCTAAAATGTCGCCATCAATCTGTGACATGAAACTATCATTTTGACGATATTCTCACGATATTTTTGATCATTCCTTGGTTATTTTTTATCCTGAATTTACTTAGATTTGGATGTCATTTTGACGTGTCTGCTACCTGGGAGAGGTCTCAGGCTCGAATCTCAGCAATGCCCATACAGCACAGAAGCTTGCAGCAACATTGCTACAACGTTGCAAGATTGCATATTGCAGTGCAATGTTGCAGAGACTTTGCAGTGACATTAATTTGCAATATTACTTTAGCAATATTGCAGTAATATTTAAAAAAATATTACGAATATAATATATTTTATTTATTTACTAGTTATTTTTGTTACTTGTATTTCAAATTCAGTAATGTTTTACATCAATAATACTTATAGAATAGTACTTAGAATAGCACTCGTTAGTGGCAATCATTAATTTGTTTTATTGCATATTTTTTATACTTCTTATATCGTTTTTTCGGAGAAAATACTTTCTTTAGATTTAATATTCGTACTTGTTTAATTTTGTGGTTGTTTCTTATTTAATTAAAATATTATATTCCTAAAT
>NW_022639544.1:1048665-1049762 GCF_010583005.1 Odontomachus brunneus
TCATTAATTTGTCTTATTGCATATTTTTTATACTTCTTATACCGTTTTTTCGGAGAAAATACTTTCTTTAGATTTAATATTCGTATTTGTTTAATTTTGTGGTTGTTTTTTATTTAATTAAAATATTATATTCTTAAACGAAATATCATTTTTTAAAATGATGAAAATAAAACTTTTATTTCGTTCAAGGAAACCATGTCATTTGATGAAACAACACTATTGTTTTAAATAATATTTTTTAAAAGTTTCTCTCAAAATTTAGTAATTCGATTTGTTTAATTTGGATTTTCTTGGATTTTTTAATTTTATTTTGTTGGATTAATTATTATAACATTTTGTTGAAAATGTAAAAGTAATTATCACTGGTTCACTACATTACATCAATATTCATTGCATATCGAATGTTGCATTGTTTCAATATCTATCAACAAATTATCCAATAAATAGCAAGTAAAAATTATATAACTATTATTTTGTTTTTGCTAGGTATGTTATAATATACTGTGAACACTATAAGGATACATTATATAAACATAAATTGTAAGAACATCGTTGGAGTCATCAGTGTCACCGCGTGCGCGCTCGATCGTCAGGTTAAGCAACAGTTTAATGAGGTCAAGATATGGATGGGGTGGCCAGCGGTATATCGCTTGGGATCGAAATTATCCTCGGATTATTTCATGATCCTCGCAGGAGGATTCATGAAAGTTTGGAATGTGTTAACAACCTTCGATATCTAGTAGTTTATGAGACATGAGAAAATTAGGAATATAAGTATATTTTTGTAAACATTATGATTTTCGCATTTTTCACCTTTGCATAATAATTCTCAGTATTTGATTACTATCAATATTTAACAGTGATTTTATTATCAGTATTCACCAGAAATTAAGTACTGGTCAAAAAATTACTGAATTACTGGTAATATTTAATCATTAATAATTTGTCAGTATTTCTTAGTATGATATTTCTATAAGGGAATGCTCTGTGTTTGGTGGGATCAAAAGGATGTTGTTTATTATGAACTTCTCAAATCTGATGAAACGATTAATGCTGCTCGCTACCGAGAACAAATGATCAATTTAAACCATGCATTG
>NW_022639544.1:1049772-1049845 GCF_010583005.1 Odontomachus brunneus
GACACCGCGTATTGCTCACGTATAGACGAGACAGTGTGAGTCAAGCGTTTCTTAGTGTGTGTCACACGTATTG
>NW_022639544.1:1049855-1051029 GCF_010583005.1 Odontomachus brunneus
TCTTGGATTTTTTAATTTTATTTTGTTGGATTAATTATTATAACATTTTGTTGAAAATGTAAAAGTAATTATCACTGGTTCACTACATTACATCAATATTCATTGCATATCGAATGTTGCATTGTTTCAATATCTATCAACAAATTATCCAATAAATAGCAAGTAAAAATTATATAACTATTATTTTGTTTTTGCTAGGTATGTTATAATATACTGTGAACACTATAAGGATACATTATATAAACATAAATTGTAAGAACATCGTTGGAGTCATCAGTGTCACCGCGTGCGCGCTCGATCGTCAGGTTAAGCAACAGTTTAATGAGGTCAAGATATGGATGGGGTGGCCAGCGGTATATCGCTTGGGATCGAAATTATCCTCGGATTATTTCATGATCCTCGCAGGAGGATTCATGAAAGTTTGGAATGTGTTAACAACCTTCGATATCTAGTAGTTTATGAGACATGAGAAAATTAGGAATATAAGTATATTTTTGTAAACATTATGATTTTCGCATTTTTCACCTTTGCATAATAATTCTCAGTATTTGATTACTATCAATATTTAACAGTGATTTTATTATCAGTATTCACCAGAAATTAAGTACTGGTCAAAAAATTACTGAATTACTGGTAATATTTAATCATTAATAATTTGTCAGTATTTCTTAGTATGATATTTCTATAAGGGAATGCTCTGTGTTTGGTGGGATCAAAAGGATGTTGTTTATTATGAACTTCTCAAATCTGATGAAACGATTAATGCTGCTCGCTACCGAGAACAAATGATCAATTTAAACCATGCATTGATCACAACCCTTATAGAAATATCATACTAAGAATCATTGATAATTACTTATTTTCAGTATTAAAAATACTGGATAATAAGTAATTATCAATGATTCTTAGTATGATATTTCTTTAAGGGAAAACGTCCGGAATGGGCCTAAAGACATGGAAAAGTGATTTTGCTATATGACAATGCGCCGTCCCACACCACAAAAGTTGTCAAGGAAACTTTAAAAGAATTGAATTGGGATGTGCTACCTCACCCGCCATATTTGCCGGACATTGCTCCTTCGGACTATCACTTGTTCCGGTCGATGGCGCACGGATTGGCTGAGCAGCATTTCGCTAATTTCGAAGAAGTGAAAAAATGGGTCGATTCATGGTT
>NW_022639544.1:1051039-1051172 GCF_010583005.1 Odontomachus brunneus
AACGTCCGGAATGGGCCTAAAGACATGGAAAAGTGATTTTGCTATATGACAATGCGCCGTCCCACACCACAAAAGTTGTCAAGGAAACTTTAAAAGAATTGAATTGGGATGTGCTACCTCACCCGCCATATTT
>NW_022639544.1:1051182-1051398 GCF_010583005.1 Odontomachus brunneus
TGGATAATAAGTAATTATCAATGATTCTTAGTATGATATTTCTTTAAGGGAAAACGTCCGGAATGGGCCTAAAGACATGGAAAAGTGATTTTGCTATATGACAATGCGCCGTCCCACACCACAAAAGTTGTCAAGGAAACTTTAAAAGAATTGAATTGGGATGTGCTACCTCACCCGCCATATTTGCCGGACATTGCTCCTTCGGACTATCACTTG
>NW_022639544.1:1051408-1058602 GCF_010583005.1 Odontomachus brunneus
TATCGATTGTTCCTCGCTGGAGGTCGAGAGCGGAGTCTGTCTTTCCGGCGTTTTCGCCCGCTATTTATACCCAAGACCTTTAACCGTGTGTAGTATCGGTGCTTTACTTTTCTGAGAAAATCGCGAGGCTCGCGATTCCTCGAATTTAATTAGGTCCCGTGCTTCCACGAATTCATCGCGGGCTTGTATTCGCCGTTGCCCCTCTTCCGAATCTCGAGGCTCGCGATTCTTCGAACTCGCGCAGGTCCGCGCTTCCGCGAATTCTCGCGGGCTCGTATTTACTATTGCCCTTCTTCCGAAATCTCGAGGCTCGCGATTCTTCGAACTCGCGCAGGTCCGCGTTTCCACGAATTCTCGCGGGCTCGAGCTTATCTCGCTCCGCCGCGTTTCTCGGAAACGCGTCGCGAGCCTCGCGGTTCTCGGAAAGGACCGTGCGCAAGGTGTGCTCCGTAAGCGTCCCTTTAACTGGGAGCGATGCACCTTGCGTGGCGTCTCGTTCTCTGAGACGCCACAGTTTGCTTTGAAAGATGAAAGTTTCTATCGTCGCGAAATTCATCTTTTGCCAGAAAGATGGGAAAAAGTTGTAGCGTCGAATGGCGCATACTTCAAGTAAATAGCTTTAACCATTTACTTCAAATTAACATGTGTTTTTCCTTAAAAAATCCGCATTTTATAGGTATATACCTGGTATACAGTATATACTTAATCGTCATCACTGTCTTTATCTACTATAGGATTTATATTATCATGCGTAAAGAATTTACTAAGAATTTCAGCAGATTTTAGGATTTTGGACAAATATCTTGCATGTGATAAATAAAGTAATAAATAATTGCTGCTATATGTGAACAACATTCATAAGCATATCTTTGAATTCGTGCAATGCCTACACTGTTTGGATTATAATGATGAAACTATCTATATAATTTTCGACCAATATGTCTTGACTAAACCTGAATTTTTAGAATATTTGTCTGATCTTTCATAAAATGCAAGTTAATAGACCCATTATCATTCATTATTTTGGCCAAATACGACGCTGCTTGTAAGAATTGTTAAGAACCTGTAAATAAAATTTTTAGATCTTCATCTTTTGGAAATAAAAAATGTCGTTGGATGAGACACTGTAAAACATAGACTTTTTAAGAAACCAACATTCCTTTTCAGTTGCGTTAGCTAAAGTGTTTACATTTACATTTCAGGGACCATAAAATAGTTTTCTTTTAACTATAAAGTGCCTATGTATAAGTATTAGTATTATAAGTTTTGATCATTTTCCAAAAATATATACTGTAAACATATTACAGAAAAAATGGTGGCGGTACAAAAAATAATTTATTAGAAACATTTTTAAAAAGTAACAACAATTTTTTTATTCTCTTCTTATTAACATAATTGATTCTCAATTTTTTTAGAATTACCTTAATACACTTATATAACATATATTTTAGCTATTAAGATCAGTTCATCCAATTTGGAAAAATTTAATTTTTTATTTTTCAAAATTTGTTTATAACTTTTGTAAAAAATTTTTTTAAGTTGATACTTAGGGTAAATAATTAGTTCTATAATGATAACATTTGATCCCCCTAATATGGACTAAATCCGAACCCATGCTTACCCTACTACGGAGGTGTATATCAGTTAGACACGGGACAATTGAACACAGTCCAATCACAAGTCGCTGTTCCAAGGGACCCTACAAATATCTCTAAGTACACGGTGCTGTGATTGGCTGTGCGCAAATGCACCATGTCCAAATGCACCGCTCCCTACTAGTCTTTTGATTCAGCTATATTGTATGAAAACTAAAGTTCTTTATAGTTACTGTAAAAAGAAAACTATTGATCTGCCCAAATTAACTGTGAGTAATTCTATATTTCTTCAAAGTTTTCTCTATAGTTTTTCTACAATTTTTTAAACAGTTTTTAATATTTCCTGAGGATAATCGACTTCATAGACAATTATTTTTAAGTAATATGTCTAAGTTAAAATAATATAATGTTAATTAATGTATAAGATTCATAATACGTAGATTAGTCACATAATTATTAAAATGTAAACAATTTAATTATTCAATATTTCTCTTGTACTCTCATACAACTGTTACCACTGTTATTGAGAATTTATAATATCGCGAACAATTGTTGTATATAATTTCAGGTATGTACTTTATAAATTACCGAAAGTGCCTGAAAGCAGTATTTCTATAATTAGAGATGGATTAGCTTATTTGTACATAACCAATAACACCGTTGATAAGGGTTGGCAATTATCTTCAAAACAAATCAGTGCAAAGAATTCTATTCCAGGAAATACATTAGCACTGTTATATAACGACGTAAGTATAACAAAATATATTATTATTAAACATATATTATTATAAAATATATTTATATATTTCATATATTTTTTATTTATTTTTTTATTTATTGAATAAGTAAGTTCCATCGAAACCACACATTTTTATATATTCGTTATATCCGTAAAAAATAAAGAAAAAAAGTGTTTAATTTCTTCTTGAATATATTTATTAATATAGATATATAGATATTAATATAGAATATATTTATTAATATATTTATTAATATAAGTTTCTTTTTCTCTCTTTTTCCTTCCAATCCTCTTTCTCTTTCTTTCTCTCTACCAATAGTATGTCAGTTTTAATTAACTAAACCCTTATAAATTGTGTATTAGAAAGTATAGGAAAAATTTACTAGTGTTACGTCCTGAAGAAAAACGTAATTTATTGAATGCTTATAATAAGCTTCGCCGTACATGAAGGTTGATGAGCTGGTTAGCGGCTGGAAGAGTTGCTTTACATGGCGTAGTAACGTACGGTGAGCAGTTCGATTTTGAGTCAGAGAATCAAATCTCTTTACTCGGGATTGGATTTCGAGCAATAAAGAAAAGGGGGATTTTGATTAGGAATGACTTAATTATGAGGTGGAAATATTAATTAGTCTTACAAGGGACATGACAGAACTGTCCCTCATCTATTTTGATGCGCTTTGGATATGTTGTAGAGCATACAAAAAATAAGACACATTTTTTTATATCGCCTCATCTCGAGGTTTAGGGGTTAAAACAGCCCCTTAAAGAAAATGAACTTTTTCATTTTTATGGAATAATTCCTAAGATATGATGTATATGAAAAAATGTTTCTTACAAAAGTTTTACAGTATTTAATACTCTTTGCAACGGCGTATTTCATTTTTTAAATGTCAACTTTTTTACTTCCTCCTCCACTTCCTTTTAAGATTTGGAGAGACAACAATTGTAGAGCATTTAATATCAAATCCATCCATATATAATAGTAAAATTGGTCTCGCTTTGATCGCTATTAATCGTCGAAAAACGACGTGATAACATTGTGCTATAGGTGCCACATGTCTAAGTAGATGGATATTGTAGATATGTTATTGCCCACATAGAACAAAACCTCTATTAGACGTCCATAGATCATCCATAGTTCCACCAGACATCTATCTACAGTGGACGACAGGTGGATCTCTAATAGATGTCCACAATTCATCGATGATGGATATTCATATAATATCCCTCATGAACGTCCATTGTACATCTATTATGGATGCGCAATAGATTTTCACGTTTAATTTTTTTTAAATTTTAGTACAACCTCTATTACATTATAGTCTTCCAAGTAAAACATAAGAATCAAAATGATATCAATTTGACGTTATTTTGACCAAATATTGAATAAATTTATGTTAAGTATCGGCCAAAAGAATATCAAATTAATATCATTTTGATTATTACATTTTACTTGAACTATTCTTAATAATACAAAAGACGATTGTAATTAAAATACATATTAAATAGAGTGAAAATTTTTTTATTTTTATTGCAACATCGACATAAAATACAGAGTACGTCAGCTAAATCCGGACAAATTTCAATTTGAATTTTCCGTCATATTTTACTTTAGCGCTAAGTTGATATTTGTGTCCAAATAAGCTAAAACAATGTTTTGAACGCACATAACTTCAAAATGACTGAGCAGTCAAGATCGAACATGGAATATAACCGAAGAATGGCGATTATTGAAAGTCTTCGGAAAGCTGGACGTACGCCGGCTGAAATAATTGAGTTCTTCAAATATCCGAGATCGAGAGTTCACTAAATTTCCGCTAAATATAAGGCTTCGGAGAAGTCCAAAGAAGGTTCCGCAAACCCGTCGAGGAAGAGCCGTTCAAGGGAGAGGTTGGCAAGGACCCTGGAAGTTGTCCAAAGGGCTCAACAGCTGATCGCAAAAGTCTCAGGGCAATCTCTCAGGAAATTGGCGACAATTTTGAGCGTGAGTAAGGCTACCATGCGCCGAATCTTCCATACATCTTCCAACAGGATAGCTTACCAATTCACACGAGTCACTTGGTCCAAAACTGGCTATCGAACAACGTCAAAATGTTTTGGAGCAAAAAGTTTTGGACTCCGAATAGTCCAGATTTAAATTCGTTGGACTATTACGGGTAATTATTGACTTTAGGGGAGACAGTTCCAATAACCTTGACCTTGACATATGTTATAGAGGTCAAGGTCCTCCTGAGTGACAAGCAAAAGGTTTTAGTCGTCGCTCGTTGTTCGTTAAAAAGTTATTAACAAAAGAATTTGCATAAAATGAGTATGTAACGATCCACATAGACGATCGTTACTGAAATCGATGTAAAGAAACGCATAAGACCGCGCATAAGAAACACGAGTGGACAGCGCGTTCTCTCAAGAAAATAAACAGCGAGACCGCTGAACATCTGCGGATCATAGCGAATCAAGCGTGATTCGCAAAGTATAAAACGCCACGAATTCTTAGATCGAGATCAGATCCGATCCGCCGCTCTTTTGAAAGAATGAGATTCCGATCATCCGCTCTTGACAGAGATTCGCAAGCATCGATTCCTAGTGGACTTCTGCTTCCGAATACGCAACAGAAATCACTCCGCCGTCGACTCACGGATACGTGACATCGACATTGTTTCCAACACCGTTCCTGGCAGATTGCTGCTCGCGGATACGCGACAGGAATCACTCTGCCGTCAGTGCACGAATACGTGTCACCGACATTGTTTTATTCTGACCGTTCCTGATGAATTCCCGTTCACGACAGGAATCACTCCGCCGTCGGCGCACGAATACGTGCCCCGACACTATTCAGAATACCGCTCCTGGCAGACTTCCGTTCGCGGATACGCGACAAGAGTCACTCCGCCGTCGGTTTACGAATACGTGATACCGACACTGGTCTGACTACTGTTTCTGGTAGATTCCCGTTCGCGAATACGCGACAGGAATCACTCCGTCATCGACGCACGGATACGTGACGTCGATACTCTATCATCTATCAATCTTAGCAGACTTCCGTTCGTGAACAGAAGTCACTTTGCCGTCGGCTCACGGATTCGTAACGCTGACACTGAGAATTACCGTAATTTAGAAGATTCCACGGCCGCCGAAGGGCCTGGAATCAACACATCGGAAGGGCATTTAATGCAACCTTCACACTGCAAACCGGATTTCGCCTTCGCCTTAGCGCGAGCGAGATCACACCGCTATCGAGTCGCCGCGTGCGAACTCATCACCGTATACTCGAAGTCTCGCTCCGTTGCAGCGCAGCTTCGACACCGCGTCATAAGGATCCGCGTCAGGAACAGACTGTCGTCGACTCGCCAGGACGACCTCCGTGATACTAGCCAACCGATCTCCGGAAACGAGATCGAAATCGTTCCGTTACCGCGACGCATAGGCGCGTCCGCGACACCGTCTTCACCGCATCCGCGATTTTGTTAGAACGAGCCGGCCCCATTAGATTACGAAGGTAGATCTACCAGTTAAAGTTCCGCATACAAAGGCGTACCGCCGCACCGCATACATTGAACCGCAACGAATCTCCGCGATAGGAGAAGAATCGTATTTCAGGTACCGTCACCGAGTCGATATCCCGCGTGCAGCTCTGCTGCAATACCACTGACATACCACCTATACTGTGCTGCATCAAATAGTAGCGAAATAGCAGAAAGAAATTGTCAACCGAAATTAAAGAGGTGAGAAGCCGAGAACGTCAACAGACGAACTCACGAATACGCGACAACAACACGTCCGTGTCCCGCGCACCGCGCACAGCATCTCGTGAGCCATCGCCTAAATAAAGCCTCTGAAAGTTCGAATACAAATTGACGAAAACCAACGGCGTCAACACTCAATATCTAATTTAAATGTACATCATCAGCTGTTTTTAAATATATGACTCAGTTTAATTATTAAATCAAATGTTTCTAAATTATTCCGCCTCTTATGAACACGCACCGGCGAGCGATCCAGAACGCGACGCATCACGGTTACAAGTATAATTTTTGGACACTGTATATACAAAAACGATACTGTGTACTGTTAACGAGCAATATCGAATAATAATTGCAATATTGGACGACTAGCGGGGGGCTATGTCCCCCGCATCCCCCCTCAAAACTAACCTAACCCAACCTATCGTCACATAAAAGTTGGACACTTTAATAAACAATGATTGACGGTTAATGTGACAATAGGTTGGGTTAGGTTAGTTTTAAGGGGGGGTGCGGGGGACGCAGCTCTCCGCTCATCGTTCGATATTTTTCTCGTGTTACAAATGTTAAAAATATTCTTAATTTGAATATTTTTTTAGTAAGTACCGCAATATCGAATGACTAACAGGAGGCTATGCCCCCCGCACCCCTCTTTAAAACTAACCTAAACCAAACTATCGTCACATTAACCGTCAGTCATTGTTTATTAAAATGTTCAACTTTTGTGTTAATGTAACAAGGTTGGTTGGGTTAGGTTAGCTTTGAGGGGGAATGCGGGGGGCGCAGCCCCCCGCTAGTCGTTTGATATTGCAGTTATTCTTCGATATTGCTCGTTAACGGTACACAGTATCGTTTTTGTATATACAGTGTCCAAAAATTATACTCATTTTATGCAACTTATTTTGTTAATAACTTTTTCACGAACAACGAGCGACGGTTAAAATCTTCTGAGAGTTACTGAGGAGAGTAACCTCTACAACATACAGGGTGTTCAAAAAGTCCCGGACCGGTGAAATATCTCGAAAACTAAGCATTTTAGAAAAAAATGTTTCAGATAAAAGTTGTGGCGTTTAAAAAGATGTATTTACTGATCACATCAGTTTGACCTTGGGTTGCGTAG
>NW_022639544.1:1065320-1066539 GCF_010583005.1 Odontomachus brunneus
GTCAAACTGATGTGATCAGTAAATACATCTTTTTAAACGCCACAACTTTTATCTGAAACATTTTTTTCTAAAATGCTTAGTTTTCGAGATATTTCACCGGTCCGGGACTTTTTGAACACCCTGTATGTCAAGGTCAAAGTCATTGGAGCTGTCTTCCCTAAAGTCGATAATTACCCTATTATGTGTAGAGCGTGATTGAAAGGTTCACTACAACAAGTAGAGACATCCTAATGTGGCATCTCTCCAGGTTGCTATTGAAGCAGCATTCTTCAATACGGACAAGCCGGCGTTGCAGAAAGCGTGCAATTGCTTCAGGCCCAGGATCGAGACAGTAATTGCGGCAGACGGTGGTTACGTTGAGTAATTTTTGTCTATAACGATTTCACAAATTTTTTTTATTATTGTATTGTCAATAACAACCAATTTACAGAGATCGTCTAATGATTCTCATCTTAAATATTACACGTGTAGGTATCCATTAATAAATAAGATTCCATTAGCGTAGAATGTGCATTAATTAACAATTTAATCAACTCATACGATTTAATCCTTTTGATTTATTAACATATTATTAACTACATATTATTAACTATATTATTAATTACACCACTTTCACCTCAATATTATCGTGTGTTTGGAGGCGTTGGTAGTATTTAGTGGCACTTTCCTTAATTATATCTTTGATCATCTTAATATGTAAGTCACAATGTAGATCAGTATCCGGAATTATTTCCACATTTCGGGAAAATTTCAGATAACGCCTACTACTCTCCCAGCAGCCACTCCGCGCTCGACGGCTAGGCTGTCGATCGCGCGTGAGATGTTCGACCTCAGGATCGTATCATTGATCGTTAAATTATTATCAAAATATTTTTTTCCTCAATAATTTTTATTTTTATAAATAAACATATTTTTTATTTGTAACTATATATACAGTGTGTCCCATTAGTTCGGCAACGGCAAGAAAACTCGGCGGGGGAGCATTTTAGAGAAAAATGTTTCAAATAAAAGTTGTAAGGCTTAAAAAGTCGCATTTAATGACAGTAGTTATTTGACCTAACATGACGGCGCCAAGGCCAGGACAAGGTCAACTTTGCTTTTTTAGACAGAAATACATACTTTTTATTACGGCATTTTATTCTACGTAAAACAGCAAACAACTTTTGCTTGAAAAAATTTTTTACACGACCTCTATTTTCTAAGATATTTACGTAAATAT
>NW_022639544.1:1066549-1066744 GCF_010583005.1 Odontomachus brunneus
TTTTATACGACCTCTATTTTCTAAGATATTTACGTAAATATCTACAAAATTATTGGTTTCAATAATTTTTTACTTGAATTCTATTAACTTTACCGAAAAATATTAAGAGATAAAAATTGCTTATTTTGTTTTCAAAAAGCTCTGAGAATTTTTTTAGAATTTTATGTTAACTTTTTAGTAGAAAATGCAAATGCA
>NW_022639544.1:1067009-1067099 GCF_010583005.1 Odontomachus brunneus
TATGTATTTCTGTCTAAAAAAGCAAAGTTGACCTTGTCCTGACCTTGGCGCCGTCATCTTAGGTCAAATAACTACTGTCATTAAATGCGA
>NW_022639544.1:1067109-1067652 GCF_010583005.1 Odontomachus brunneus
CGGGGACGTCGCCCTGTCCCTCGTCTCGTGTCGTACCTCCGGGAAGGGAGACACGGCCCGGTCCTGCGTGTTCGCAGCGGCAGCAGGGCGGTTAGCCGTAACCAGCTCCGCCCTATACTTCCCTAACTCCTCCCTTTCACACGTCCAGCCTCTCCTTTCTTTATCCCACGCCTCCCTATCACTCTCCCATTTGCGCTCCTTCTCCTTCCATTTACTCCGCTCCAGTTCCCACTTTTCTCCCTTCTCCTGCCACTCTGAGATCTCTTCATTTATTACCCTTTCCAGCTCCACGTCCTCATCCACCCACTTCTCCAGTGTCCTCACACGTTTTACTAGACACATAGACCTAGTCGCAAAGACATGGGCCATGTCCTCGCCATATGCCTGCATCTCTTCCTTCCTCCTTCCTATCTCTTCCTTCTCGGTCTTACTCATCCTCTTGCTCTTGGAGGTGACTTTCTCGATCTCTCGAGCGCATTCCTTCATGCAGTTTAAGCGCTCGAAGATGAAGTCTCTATTCCATCCCTCGTCCTCCGGATCCGG
>NW_022639544.1:1067662-1067785 GCF_010583005.1 Odontomachus brunneus
AAGGCAAGATCTGGACATGATCCAACTAGTGAAGGCAAGATCTGGACATGTTCTTGATGTTCTACTCATCTCAAATAGTCTATTTTTAAAATAATATACCCTCTATTGTTTCCTAAGAAAATA
>NW_022639544.1:1067795-1067960 GCF_010583005.1 Odontomachus brunneus
ATGCAGTTTAAGCGCTCGAAGATGAAGTCTCTATTCCATCCCTCGTCCTCAGGATCCGGCCATTTTCCTTCTCTTTCCACTTTCTTTCGCCATGGCTCGTCCTCTCCAGAATCCTCCTCCATCTCCGTCTCAGAGCCCTCGACATCAATCTCCCTTTCCACAGTC
>NW_022639544.1:1067970-1068137 GCF_010583005.1 Odontomachus brunneus
CACTAAAAACCCCTGAGTGTGTCCTTCACCGCGCAAGTAGGGCGACCCCCTGGCATCACCTTTCGGCATTCTTCGGGGGGCCGCCCTGCGCCAGCGCTATTGCGCTCCGTACCCTGGGGGGGAAAAACGGCGGGGACAAAGCCCCTCCCCGGTCGCTCCCCCCCCTA
>NW_022639544.1:1068147-1069008 GCF_010583005.1 Odontomachus brunneus
ATATACAAAAACGATACTGTGTACTGTTAACGAGCAATATCGAATAATAATTGCAATATTGGACGACTAGCGGGGGGCTATGTCCCCCGCATCCCCCCTCAAAACTAACCTAACCCAACCTATCGTCACATAAAAGTTGGACACTTTAATAAACAATGATTGACGGTTAATGTGACAATAGGTTGGGTTAGGTTAGTTTTAAGGGGGGGTGCGGGGGACGCAGCTCTCCGCTCATCGTTCGATATTTTTCTCGTGTTACAAATGTTAAAAATATTCTTAATTTGAATATTTTTTTAGTAAGTACCGCAATATCGAATGACTAACAGGAGGCTATGCCCCCCGCACCCCTCTTTAAAACTAACCTAAACCAAACTATCGTCACATTAACCGTCAGTCATTGTTTATTAAAATGTTCAACTTTTGTGTTAATGTAACAAGGTTGGTTGGGTTAGGTTAGCTTTGAGGGGGAATGCGGGGGGCGCAGCCCCCCGCTAGTCGTTTGATATTGCAGTTATTCTTCGATATTGCTCGTTAACGGTACACAGTATCGTTTTTGTATATACAGTGTCCAAAAATTATACTCATTTTATGCAACTTATTTTGTTAATAACTTTTTCACGAACAACGAGCGACGGTTAAAATCTTCTGAGAGTTACTGAGGAGAGTAACCTCTACAACATACAGGGTGTTCAAAAAGTCCCGGACCGGTGAAATATCTCGAAAACTAAGCATTTTAGAAAAAAATGTTTCAGATAAAAGTTGTGGCGTTTAAAAAGATGTATTTACTGATCACATCAGTTTGACCTTGGGTTGCGTAGCGAAGGTCAGGTCAAGGTCACATTAATTTTTTTAAATGGAACA
>NW_022639544.1:1073220-1073344 GCF_010583005.1 Odontomachus brunneus
CCTCCCCCCACCTTGAGGGCCGCGTTACCGCGGCCCCCGGGAGCGACGCCCTGAGCTTGTCTGCCAGGGCGTCCGCCTCCCTCTCCTTGTCGCGTCCGGCCAGCCCGAAGAGGAGGCCACCCCT
>NW_022639544.1:1073354-1074000 GCF_010583005.1 Odontomachus brunneus
GACGCAGCTCTCCGCTCATCGTTCGATATTTTTCTCGTGTTACAAATGTTAAAAATATTCTTAATTTGAATATTTTTTTAGTAAGTACCGCAATATCGAATGACTAACAGGAGGCTATGCCCCCCGCACCCCTCTTTAAAACTAACCTAAACCAAACTATCGTCACATTAACCGTCAGTCATTGTTTATTAAAATGTTCAACTTTTGTGTTAATGTAACAAGGTTGGTTGGGTTAGGTTAGCTTTGAGGGGGAATGCGGGGGGCGCAGCCCCCCGCTAGTCGTTTGATATTGCAGTTATTCTTCGATATTGCTCGTTAACGGTACACAGTATCGTTTTTGTATATACAGTGTCCAAAAATTATACTCATTTTATGCAACTTATTTTGTTAATAACTTTTTCACGAACAACGAGCGACGGTTAAAATCTTCTGAGAGTTACTGAGGAGAGTAACCTCTACAACATACAGGGTGTTCAAAAAGTCCCGGACCGGTGAAATATCTCGAAAACTAAGCATTTTAGAAAAAAATGTTTCAGATAAAAGTTGTGGCGTTTAAAAAGATGTATTTACTGATCACATCAGTTTGACCTTGGGTTGCGTAGCGAAGGTCAGGTCAAGGTCACATTAATTTTTTTAAATGGAACAC
>NW_022639544.1:1075603-1075772 GCF_010583005.1 Odontomachus brunneus
CTTGCCTCTTTGCGCGGCGAGAGGCGGACACAACACCTCTCGCCGCGCTCCTCCCGATGGTAGTGGGAGGTGGGTCTCCCTAACCAACAAGACCGGGGGTGGGTACATGTCACCCCCGGTCGTGGTGCCTACTGGCAGCGGTGCGGCCCTACACCGCGCCGTCTCCCTT
>NW_022639544.1:1075782-1075855 GCF_010583005.1 Odontomachus brunneus
CCATTTCCCCTCCCCGGCGCGTACCACGGAAAGAATTCCCGAGGCCGTTTGCCGAAAAAGGGGAAAACCCCAT
>NW_022639544.1:1075865-1076492 GCF_010583005.1 Odontomachus brunneus
CTGGTGTTCGGCCAGCGCCGTGGCCCCGGTCTTGGTGGTCAGACCGGGGCCATCTCCACCTCTCGCGGACCCTCCGGGGGGTGAAGTCCCCCCGCAGACCCCGCGGTTGGTGGTGGTGGGAGAGGACCGGGCCCTCCCGCGGGCAGCGGGCCTCCCTGGCCCGGAGCCGCGTTCGGCGGCCGGCCTCTACGGTGGCCCGGCGGTGGAGCGCCGAACCGACCGCCCCCCATCAACGGGCACCCGGGACCACCCATCCGGTGACCCGGGTCCCTTCCCTCCTCACGGCACACCGCGCAGGCCGCACTCTCGGTGCAAACCCGCGCGGCGTGCCCGGCTCGACCACATCGATAACAAAGCCTGTTCCGGTCCGTAGACGCGGAGCAGGCCGCCCGGACGTGGCCGAGCCTCCAACACCGATGGCACTGGAGCGGGCGAGCCGGGAGCAGTTCGACTCTCGCTCCCGCCCACCCCAGGGCCACCCTCCCCTTGGTCGCCACACTGACGGCCGCCGCAAGGGGGAGATGCGCCCAAACCGCCCCCTCCCCCCGCCAACTCCACCTGATGGGGCCGAGGCGAATTTCGCCCGGCCCGCACCCCCCCTGCTCCGCGAGAATCTCGCTCACTTCT
>NW_022639544.1:1076502-1077324 GCF_010583005.1 Odontomachus brunneus
TGTGCGTGTGCGTGTGTGTGTGTGTGTATGGATTCATAATAATACGATAACAATAACAAATAGTAACAATAACAAAAAGTATAAATATAAAAATTTGAACAATAGATTTCCACATCACCCATGAGATACTATTGTTGATGCGTTTTTTTAAGTGGTTTCTCCGGTTGGCCTATTCTACTATGAAGATGATGAAATATATGTTGGCTCGACAGGAAAACACAAAATTTTATATCATAAAATATTAGTTTGCTGTTCATTCTCTAGATAATTCCAGTTGCAAGATAATATTGAAGCAGAGCACTCTCATTATTAATAAATACCCTTTTTTTTAAGATATCAATGTTTAAATTTTTGTAACCTCACATGAGAACCTTAACGCTCAATGGATATATAGTTACAAATAAAAATGTATTTATTTGTAAAAATAAAATTTATTGGGGAAGAAAAATATTTTGATAATAATTTAACAGATCGATGATAGGATTTTGAGGCCGAACATCTCACGCGCGATCGGCAGCTTAGCCGTCGAGCGGAAAGCGGCTGCGGGGGGAGTAGTAGGCGTTGTCTCTGAAATCTGCCCGAAATGTGGAAATAATTCCGGGCACTGATGTAGATCATTGTTGCGTATATACTAAGGGGCATTAATATTGCGAAGTATTTTGTTCTGAAATGTTTGAATTATTTTAACATTGGTTTTGCTCGCGCAACCCCATAACTGAATACCATATTGCCACACTGGTTTGAGTATCTGCTTGTAGATCAAAATTTTATTCTATATTGATTCCGAGTTCCGACCAAGAAGCTAGTACAGTTTCCTATATT
>NW_022639544.1:1077334-1077950 GCF_010583005.1 Odontomachus brunneus
CAATTGAATGACCCCCTCTGTCCTGGTCAACTTTTATCTAAACCATTTTTTTGTAGATACCGTAATTTGGAAGATATTCGGATCCATAGACTAAAATGACTCACCCTGTATATTCACTTAGTGTTAGCATGATAGGCGTATGATCGGATGTTAAGTCTTCTTTACCTTCTAAGTGGAATAAATTTGGAAGTTATACTCTTTGTGACAAAAAAGTCAATCAAGTCAGGCATTTTCTCCCGGTCCGTAGGCCAATAAGTAAGTTGTCCGGTGGAGAAGAAAACGCACTTGTATTCCTGTCCTGTTTTAAATAATACTCTACCTTTTGGTGTAATAAGCCTCGAACCCCAGTAGGTATGTTTAGCATTGAAGTCATCTCCAATTATAAAACAGCTTCCTAAGTTTGTAAATAGATTGTGTTTCGAACGGCCCGAAGGTGGAGAGCGGCCGGTTTGCGAGATGCGGATAGATGTCCGCTCGCCTAGTGGAGACCGCGGGCTTCGTCGCTGGCAGTCCGCTATCCAGCGGCCCCGTGAGATGACGTGGGGTGCAAGCGATTCGCGAGGTTCTTCGGAGACGAGAGTCTTCGTCTCCGTGTGTGGTGGGTCGCCGACTCGAG
>NW_022639544.1:1077960-1079508 GCF_010583005.1 Odontomachus brunneus
CTTTTTTTTTTTTTTTTTTTTTTTTTGATATGTTCCTTCCATTTTAATTTAGTATCTAGGGTCAACCCAAGATATTTTACAGTATTTGCATATGAGACTATTGTTTGATTGATTTCAACAGGTAGATAGTTTATTTTCCTGAGCGTGAAATTTATGTGAGTAGATTTTGTTTCGTTTAGATTAATTTGCTAGTGTTTGGTCCAATCACTGATTTTATTTATTGCTCTCTGCAATTTTTTGGTAGCAATGTCAACATTTATAGAGCAATTATTGCAGTATCATCCGCGAAAGTGGCTAGCATAGTATTCCCATCTCGCGGTATATCTTTTGTATATAGTAAGTATAGGAGAGAACCAAGAACACTGTCCTGGGGCACTCCGCAGATATTTCTCTTAGCTCTGAGTATTCTCCGCCACGGCGGACTCGAAAGTGTCTTCCAGTGAAATATAATGTAATTAGATCGGCATACTGTGTTGGAAGATCCCTATATAACTTATATTCTAGTCCGCTGTGCCATACTTTATCGAAAGCCTGCGCAACATCTAGGAAAACTACTGCACAACATTTTTTTTCTTCCAGAGCTTTTTGAATCACGTTGGTGATACGATAAACCTGTTCAATTGTGGAGTGTTTATGTCTGAAACCAAATTGATGTGTTAGATTTAGTTCCCTGTTCTGTATGATTGGCATGAGCCTTTTTAAGAACAATCTTTCAAAGACTTTAGATATAATTGACAGCAGTGAAATCAGCCTGTAAGATGCTATTTCTGTGGGCGGCTTTCCAGGTTTTGAGATGACAATTACTTCTGCAATCTTCCAATGCTTAGACATATATTTAAACTTAAAACACGTATTGATAATATGTTGAAGCTTGATTAGTGCTATTTCTGGGAGTTCTTCATAACACGACCGTTATTTAGGTCGTACCGTTATTTACGCTTTCCTGATATTAAGGTTGTGTGCGATCATGTTCCTGAGTTCTTTTAAAGAGACAGGTGGTATCTCCTCTTTATCAACCTTTCTGGTGTGGGAAAAGTTTTCTACAATAGAAGTTTGCGGAAATGGCTTGAAAACATTCGCCAGGTTGTCTGCAAAAAATTTAGCCTTTAGTTTGGGTCTTCTAGTCCAATTTCCATTTGTCGTTTTTAGGGGTGGGTTTTGGATAACAGGTCTTTTTATTCTTTTGGTTATTTTCCATAAGGAATATTTTATAGTTTTTTCAGTTGTAAGTTTGCTGAGGAATTCATTTATCGATTCATTTTTAATTTTCCATAAACGTTTCTTTAATTGATTACTCAATTTGTTGAAATTGGATTTATCTTTTGGGTATCTAGTTTGTTGCCATTTTCTGCGTGCACTTCTCTTAGCTAGCACTAGCTCTTTAATTTCTTCTGGACAGTTTATTTCGCTTCTAATAAACCTTTTCATTGAAAACGTGCTTTCATTTGCTATTTGCTGCACGTCCGAAATATATTGTTCAACTTCACTGTCAATTTGATCCTTTGTTTCAAGTGATAATTATAGGTTAATGTACCCCTGTATATTCTC
>NW_022639544.1:1079518-1079664 GCF_010583005.1 Odontomachus brunneus
GATGCACCGCTTCCCAGCGCCTCCGCGCTAGGAGAAGTCCCCCTTGTCGGAGGATCAATAGTAATGAGAATCGTAACGTCGCGCGGGCGACTAAGTCTCGCGGGGACTTAGGCGCGAGTGTGACTCGCGCGTGGAGTCGCGTATGT
>NW_022639544.1:1079674-1079799 GCF_010583005.1 Odontomachus brunneus
CAGGGTGGGGCAAAAGTATCGGACCGGTGAAATATCTCGAAAAATATAAGTTTTACAAAAAACTGTTTCAGATCTTAAAAAGATCTATTGTATTTACTGATTTTAGCACATTGATCTTGGGTGGT
>NW_022639544.1:1079809-1080066 GCF_010583005.1 Odontomachus brunneus
TATAGCTTCAGTGTCGGTGAAGAAGCGAACGTGGTTCGCGTAAGTGCTGCAGCCCGGGCAGCGACTGAGTGATGGCGAGCTTATCTCGCGTGTATATGCTGCGTCTCTGGCAGCGGCTAAGTCCTGAGCGGACATGAGGGCGAGCGTGGCTCGCGCGTATATGCTGCGTCCCTGGCAGCAAGTAAGTCCTGAGCGGACGTGAAGGCGAGCGTGGCTCGCGCGTATATGCTGCGCCCCTGGCAGCAGCTAAGTCCTAA
>NW_022639544.1:1080076-1080294 GCF_010583005.1 Odontomachus brunneus
GTCAAAAATCAGTTGTTTTCACGGCTACTCACAATCAGTTTTGATTTTGAAGATCTGAAACAGTTTTTTGTAAAACTTATATTTTTAATAACATTATAATTTTTTATAACATAGTGAAATTTCAGCCAATTTTATCGAAAACCATTTTCCATAGGTTTTGTGCGGGATCCTTTGTTTCAATTAGTTTTTTTGTTGGTAAGTTTGGCAACTCCCTTT
The DNA here is from genome assembly GCF_010583005.1 of Odontomachus brunneus. Classification (NCBI taxonomy): domain Eukaryota; kingdom Metazoa; phylum Arthropoda; class Insecta; order Hymenoptera; family Formicidae; genus Odontomachus; species Odontomachus brunneus. Next base: position 1,080,293 of record NW_022639544.1, read on the forward strand.
TT
>NW_022639544.1:1080304-1086135 GCF_010583005.1 Odontomachus brunneus
GCTCGCGCGTATATGCTGCGCCCCTGGCAGCAGCTAAGTCCTAAGCGGACGTGAAGGCGAGCTTGGCTCGCGTGTATATGCTGCGTCCCTGGCAGCGGCTAAGTCCTGGCAGCAGAGTTCCTGAGTACAACGACGACTCGCGCGGAGTCGTGAGCTCGACTGTAATAAGTTCGGTCGGCGCTAATACCCGGCATATGCAATACGAGAGAAGTCTTGAAGAGAGACGTCCACCGCGGTGGAAGCGTCAAGGTAATCCGAAGTGGTCGCGCGAAACCTTCTCTCAATCCTCGATCGTATTGAGAAAGTGAAGATCCGTGGAGTTACCATACACTTCGTAACACAACGTGTCCAACGCCAACGTGTCCTTGGACACTCTAGAGGCGATAGCCCAACGTGCAAGCGCACTCTAAAGGGCTGCGAAGACCTAAACTCGAATGCCAACGTGTCTATGACACTCTGAAGGCAGCGATGATCAATGCAGATATGCACCCGTATACCTCTGGCGAGGCAGGTGCCCAACGTGCTTACGCACTCAAGAAGGCGATATGAAGCTAAGCTAGAACTCAAAATAATACCTCAGCGAGGCAGTGACCAGATGCGCTAACGCAGTCAAAAGGCTTAGAACCGTCGCCCGCGGCGTCTTATATAGGCGCCGCACCGAAATTTAACTGCTAGCGACGGCCCCGGCTCAGCGCGCTGCCGCGTAGCGGTGACGGCGTGAAGCCGCGGCGAGCGGCAGTCGCCCGCGAGCGGAACGCGCCTGGCACACGGCCGCCTGCCGCTCGCTATCCGTGCGGACGACAGCTCCCATACGGAACAGATTTATATAATCTTCTTTTGTAAGTACATTTTTGTATTTTTATATTTTTATTTTTTATATTTTTATATTTTGTATATGTCTAGGTGGCCATTAGATTACCGAGATTTTACATTTTTTATTTTTTGCCCGAATACTGATTGTTGTAACTTGCATCTCTTCGCTTGCAATTTTAGATTCCTCATGATGCTGAATGTTGCTCCTTATTAATACTGCCGAACCATCCCTTGCTTTCCCGGCCGGATGGGGGGTGTGGTAGCCGGTAAAGTCTCGAATTCTAATATTCGATTGACTCGTGAAGTGCGTTTCAGAGATAAGGCATATGTCTATTTTTCCATTCTCAGAAACAATTCAAGTTCTGAGGCATGTTGCAAGACTCTGTTAGCATTCCAATTGGCTATACGTAGAGTATGGTTCTTTATGTTTTCTTTTTATAAGTTGGTTAGTATAAGCGGGTTTGTTGCTATTGTTTTTTAGTACACTAATTTTATCAATTAGCTTTTTTATTGATTTATCTTGCTCCTCCAGCCGTTGCAGTATAAGTGTTAGGACTTCCTTATCGGTCTGTTCTTCTTTATCTTTTCTATTCCTAATGATTTGGGCATAGGTTTTCATATTTAGTTCCTCTTTGTTATCTCTATCAGCTTTGGATATGTTCGTATTTGATTTGTTTATTTCAAGGGCTGTTTTTTGTATCTTCCTTTTTGTCAGTTCATTTGTAACAGCTCTATATGTGTCACTATTAGGGACATTTATCTTCCAGATATTATTGTTATATGATGTGAATTTATTTATATCATATAACAATCATTGAATATTGTTTCATTGATAATTTTTTTGAGAACTCCATACGTTTCTACTATTAGAAACTATTATAGGTGGTGGTATATTATTTCTTATATGCTTCCTTTATCCTTGCCATGCTTTCTACGTCAGTTTGATTTTGTATTTCTACCTTACTTGAATTTTGATGAGGTGTGTCTGGGTTGCTCGTTGCCTTTCTTTTTTTGTTGGGTTTTTTCTTGCTTTTTAGTATCCAGTTAGTCTTTCTGGTCAACTCATCTTCGTCGGTGCAATATATAACATCACCTAGTTCTGCATTTTGAATAGGTGCTTCCTCGTTGCTTACTGCGTTCAACATTACAACCTTCCTTTCTAGTTCAATTATGTGTAGTTGCATGTTTTTAATGATAAGTTCAAGTTGTTTTCTTGGGTGTATATCAGTTAGACACGGGGCAATTGGACACAGTCCAATCACAAGTCGCTGTTCCAAGGGACCCTACAAATGTCTCTAATCACACGGTGCTGTGATTGGCTGTGTCCAAATGCACCGTGTCCAAGTGCACCGCTCCCGTTTTCTTACCTTGCTTTCTAATCTCGCTTTGCCATTCTTCGAAATAGCTCCTTATTTATCAAACTGCTACACTTGATGACTCAAACAATGAGTGGCCTCTCCCAGAATTCTTGAGGCCGACCTTCGAAGAGGATGGATTTTCTAGGTTGATACCTGGTCTGCCACCTGGGGTAACAACTTTCGTATATGTTTTGTCCATTGTTTGTTTGTCACCACCAATCCTGGCGAGAAATCCTGACTGGATTTCTTTCGTTTTTAGGCGCTAGAGTTTTGCCTTTCGCCCCTCATCTATTTATTGTGACCAAAGTCACACTCAGGGTTCGCGAACTAGGAAGCTAGATGATCGAACTTGGTGTTATCAGCGCGGCATTTCACGGTTCTTTATAGGTGCACATCGTCCAGCAAGATGTACCCCATCGCGACTTTACCAGCCCTTAGAACCCCGGTTTCACAAATGGCACGAAAAACGGTTTTTATATAATTTTGTACGTTTGACCAATAAACTTTTTATGAATACATTCTTTATTTTGTCCGGATTTAGTTGACGCACCCTGTAGATTCCTCACAGCACCGAACATTGCAATAAAGTTATGGGTGGGTTACCAGCTTATACATTTTAATGAACATGTTATTGTAATCTGCTATTAACCTTACAAGATAAGCTTACATTATAATATTGTCATAAGGTTAATATAATCTTCAATATTTCAGCAAACTTAGGTGTAATTATTTCGCTTTTTGTGTTGCTTGATGTTGGAGATCAGTCGGGCGATGAGAAAGCTTCTCATTTCAAGTCGACTACTCGGTCGGCTGGCTGATTGACACGCGACTCCCGCGTGATCGATCAGCGCCAGACGAGGCAGAGCCGTGTGCGGCATGCGTGTCTCGCGACACGCACCTCGCACAATCGGCTTTTCCTAAATGTTGGCGATGGTCGAGAACTTCTGGAAGCTTCGAGCCTCGAAAGGGGGGCGACCACCGGCTCGCAAATTGCTATCGCAGGAGCCAGTCGCTTATAGCACCTGAACGGTTCCTGAGTTACGTTTCCGTGCGTTTCCAGCTATTTAAGCCATTGCAATAGAATTTCGAGCGTGTTGCTTGTGTGCTCTTTTAAGGTCGTGCTGTATTCTCACCGTACGATCGGGCAAGGGGTGCTCGCCACTATTCGTGCACGCTGCTCGCTTGCGGCACCTCCGCGACGGTTTCATCGCTGCTCTTGACCGCGAACCATCGCCGGGTCGCCTTTCGCCGCGCGGCGAGTCAGAAGGGACTCATTGCGTAGTTGGGATGTTGTTACTTATGTATATTGAATAAACTAGACGTTACTTAATTATCATTTTCTTTATTCCACGCGATCGCTACTCCTCACGTGCTTCGCTTAATTACAAAAGTTCGAGCGCGGTTACCTCAAAGGTTCGCGCTTGAATATTGTGTACCCTGAAAATATTACACACTTGCAATATAGTTTATTAATAATCACTTAATTGTATATAAATATTTTTTTATATACACAAAATTTTTTATTAAGAAAGTAAATATAACTAAATTAAATTAAAATATTATTTATAAAATTAATCCTAAGTAATATTTACTACATGCTTCAAATGCTTTGAAGAATCGTAGAAACCAATATTCATTTTTCAGTCAGCGTTTTTCAGTCTAAAGCGTTTGTAGTGTCAACATCTAGATAAACACATTTTACATAAAAATTTTATGCATATATCTCTGACTTCTTTTTTATTATATGAAATATTTGAACTAAATAGTTTATTTTTATTGTTGTACTAAATAATATTATAAGAAAATTATAATTACTGTTTTGGCTGCATATGGGGATAATATAAAACATTTAGTATCAGTTGAAGAAGTAGCGCAGCAGCCAAAATGATAGACTAAAAACCTAGAGTGAAGTTCTATCTGAAGTTCTTGAGTTTGCGTCCGACCAGTACGGAGTAAATTTTCAGGTGTGAAAATAGTGAGAAATTAAACAGAAGAGCTAAATTTCACTTAAAATCAACATAAACTAACTATTAGAAGATATATAAACTATTTTGTTATTTGCTCGTTAATATAATGTTCCGTACAAGTTTTCTATAATGTTAATGGAATGAGTATGAACAAATATTTTTATGTTATTGAAAGGTTGATAGCAGTTTTATTAACCTCCGTGTAATGTTACTATCTTAGAAGTTAAGGTTGCTATAAACTTATGGCAATATTAATGTGCTGTGACTTCTATTAGTCATCTATTTAAGTTCCATGAAAAATTTAAGATTAATCTATATTACGTCTAATGCATATTTATGAGAACGTCTAATAGACAGAATGGAGGTTTGAAATATAGTACTGTGGATGTCTAGTAGATGTCTGTTGGTAGTTTCATGGATCTCTAATAAAAGTTACGAATCTCCATCATGGACCTCTCTTGGACGTTCACTAGAGGATTTTATTCTGTGTGAGTGTAGATAGAGGAATATAATAAATTGCAGAAAAATAACATATAGGCTATTGCATATATTTAATATATAATATTTACAATATATAATGTGTGTGTGTATTATAGTATATTAATCATATAATTAACTCTTACGCTGCAAAGGTTTTTTTGCAATTTCACACTGTAAAGGGGGGTCAGATTGACCCCACATGTTTTTGAGCGGGTAAAAGTCTTTGAAAAAATTTGAAAAAATTCAGGTAATATCTTCAAATATTCCAAATTGAGATCTGAATAGAAATATTGTACAACAGTTTGTTTAAATACATTATTTTTGCGAATATATAAAGTGAAAAACGAAAAATGTATTGTTATGATAAAAAAATTATAACTTTTGAAAAAAATTATCATAGAGTAAAATATTCAACGAGAAATTAAAGTTTAGTGATCAAACTTTTATAAAAAAATATAACGAATTTACCAATAACGACTAAGTGCTTAAGTTTAGGGCATGAATTGTTGCAAATTTTGAAATATCAAGTTCTGGATTTAAGGAAAAAAATTTTTTTTCTTTACTTTGCATTATATATTTTGTGTATTAGAATACAGAAATAGATAGTTTAGATGAAATATGTTCGCTTCCGAACGATATCTCTGAGCGTTATCTAGGAAGAGGAGAGTGTCGTGAGCGTGGAGCGTCAGGTAGCTCAGTGGTTTAGAGCAGTCGCCCGGCAAGCGAAAGACCCGGGTTCGAGTCCCGGCCTAGCAAGACCGCGCTCTCGATATTTTTCTCTTTCTGGAACGAAAAAGATACGCAGATCTCGAACGCACGGCGTCCCGCCGCCACCTAGTATGCCCTCCTCCTTCTATATATATATAACAGTATATATTAGTATATATACTGTATTAGAATACAGAAATAGATAGTTTAGATGAAATATGTGAAAAAAATAAAATAATAGTTAACTTTATGAAAACACGTGTATAGCGAGAAATATACTGTATTTATAGATTAAGTCTACATCCCTTATAGAAATATCATAAGCATCATTGATAATTATTTATTATCCAGTATTTTTAATACTGAAAATAAATAATTATCAATGATGGAACGCACGACGTCCCGCCGCCATTTAGTATGCCCTCCTCCTTCTATATATATATATATATATATATATATATATATATATATATATATATATATATATATATATATATATATATAT
>NW_022639544.1:1086241-1097476 GCF_010583005.1 Odontomachus brunneus
ATATATATATATATATATATATATATATAACAGTATATATTAGTATATATACTGTATTAGAATACAGAAATAGATAGTTTAGATGAAATATGTGAAAAAAATAAAATAATAGTTAACTTTATGAAAACACGTGTATAGCGAGAAATATACTGTATTTATAGATTAAGTCTACATCCCTTATAGAAATATCATACTAAGCATCATTGATAATTATTTATTATCCAGTATTTTTAATACTGAAAATAAATAATTATCAATGATTCTTAGTATGGTATTTCTATAAGGGATTTATAGGTTGTATCAATAAATATTCATATATTTTCATAAAACAAATGAAAACAAAACAAATTTTATCGAAAAAAAATTTATTTTCTTGCATAAAAAGTATAAGCAAAGTGTAAAGGGGGTCACAGGCATCCCACGGATAATTTTAACCACGTAGCGTTCCAGTACACAAAGACGCAGATATGCCGCCATGTACAAGCAACGACCTCTACCCAACATCATTTTTTACAGATAGGACCAATGGTTTGAAACTTATTGGTTTAAGAGATACGCGGACTTTTAAAATATGCTGGAGTTGATTTGATCCCTTTTACACTCTAAGGGTTAATATAATATTAAAGAAAAATCGATAAAACTTCAATACACACAGAAAATAAATGTATTTTATTTATGGCATATATTTTATTACAAAGGTGGTGCTCATGGAAATAATGCGTGATGCGAAGTGATTGTCTGCATCAAGAACAATTAATTACACTGTTCGACAAAAATCGAACTTTATTCGTGATATAAGTTCGAATAGTCATTTCTGATGTATTTTTGCCTGCTAAACACGAATCCGTCGTCCAAATTTGACTATCACAATTTTGAGAAAAATGGCGTTAAAGAGGCAAAAAATGACGATTTGGAGTGTTTTCGTGTAGAAAACGCAAGAAGTAAAACTTTTTCTACATTCCGTTAATGCTACGCAAAAATATTAAGTTTTAGCTTGAAAATGCATCTTGGCTTAGTTTCCCAATGATTCCTTTGTTCAACATATGGCCAATCAGAAACAGTCTTCAGCATCAACATCATTATACAGAACAATTTTTCTTTGCAAGAAGGTAAATAATCATTTCCGATGTATGTTTGCCTGCTGAATACGAATCCGTCATCCAAATTTGGCTATCATGTCACAATTTTGAGAAAAATAATGTCAAAGAGGCTAGAAAGCCGAGTACGGGAATCTAATTTGGTATTTTACTTCATTTTTCTTAAAATTGTGACGTGATACTCAAATTTGGACGACGGATTCATGTTCAGTAGGCAAAAATATATCGGAAAAGACTATTTACCTTCTTGCAAAGAAAAATTGTTCTGCATAATGATATTGATGTCGACGACTATTTCTGATTGGCCATATGTTGAACAAAGAAATCGTTGGGAAACTAAACCAGATGCATTTTCAAGTTAAAACTTGATACTTTTGCGTGGCATTAACGAAATATAACGAAAGAAAAAGTTTTACTTCTTACGCTATAGCGCCACGAAAACACTCAAAATCGTCATTTTGGTCTCTTTCTCAAAATTGTGACGTGATAGTCAAGTTTGGACGACGGATTTGTGTTCAGCAGGCAAAAATACATCAGAAATGACTATTCGAACTCGTGTCACGAATAAAGTTCGATTTTTGTCGAATAGTGTAATTATTTGTTCTTGATGCAAACAATCACTTTGCATCACACATTATTTCCATGAGCACCACTTTTGTAAAAAAATAGATGCTATAAATAAAACATTTATTTTCTGTGTGTATGCAAGTTTTGTATCGATTTTTCTTTAATATTATATTAATTATATGATTAATATAATATAATAACAGACACAACATCACAGACACATTATACAATAAATATTATATATTAAATATATGCAATTGTCTATGTGTTATTTTTCTGCAATACATTGTATTGCCCTATCTACAATATCATATCTATCTACAGTATCCATCTACTTGGACAGTGTAGCGCCTATAGCATGATGTTATCACGTCGTTTTTCAACGATTAAAGCGAGACTTTTACTATTATGTATGGATGGATTTGGTATTAAATACTCCACAATTAAACAATTAAATAATTGTTGTCTTTACAAAAACTTAAAAATTTTGCGAAGATAACAAGTGGAGGGGTTAGTAAAAAATTTGACATTTAAAAAAATGAAATACGCCGTTGCAAAGAGTATTAAATACTGTAAAGCTTTTGTGGGAATCGCTTCAAAATGTAGTGGTAGTTTAGGTCCAATGTAAAACGTATACAGGTGTACACAGTGGACCAGGAGGACCAGTAAAACTGGCCAAAATTAATATCTTGTAAAATATGTGGACATATGTAACACCGTTGCACTTATATAAAGTTTTCGGCATCGCTCATTCCATTTCTGATGTCAAAATTTCGAAATTCAAAATGGGGGATTAATATAGCGGATCAAAATACGAAAAGTGACCTGATTTGAATGAAACTCGGTACTCAGGGATTTTTGGGATCGCTGATTACAAATATCAACTCAAAATTTTGAAATTCAAAATGGCGGATTCAATATGGATACCAATATCTATTAATTATGTCTGGATTGATATGAAACTTGTTATTTGAAGGTTTTCGGTGTGGCAGATAATGAATTTGACACCAACTGTTGACAGTGTATTGGATTTGCCATTTTGAATTTTCAATTATTAGTGTCAAATTCGTTATCTGCCACATCAAAAACCTTCAAATATCAAGTTTTATATCAATCCGAACATAATTACTAGATATTGACCTCCATATTAAATTTGCCATTTTAAATTTCGAAATTTTGAATTAAGATTTGTAATCAGCGACCCCAAAAACCCCCAAGTACCAAGTTTCATCTAAATCAAATCATTTTTTGCATTTTGGTCCGCCATATTAAATCCACCATTTTAAATTTCGAAATTTTGAGTTCAGATTTGTAATCAGGGACCCCAAAAAGCCGCGAGTACCGAGTTTCATCCAAATCAAGTCACTTTTCGCATTTTGGTCGCCATTTTAAATTTCGAAATTTTGATATCAGAAATGGAATGTGCGATGCCGAATACCTTATATAAGTGTAACGGTGTTATATATATTTAACAAGAAATTAATTTTGGCCAGTTTTACTGGTCTCCTGGCCCACTGTGCACTATATGATGGCTTGTATATGTATAATTATGTTATATATAGCAAAAGTAGCAAAAAGTAGCAGCTTTTTCTAAAAATATATATTATACACAATATATATTTTGGAATTTGGTGTTTCCCTTTTAGAAAGTGGAATCTTAGGGAATGATCAATCGAAAGTGAGTTGTTGTGATTAATAATACAATAAGAATGTAAAGAAAGTATTATAATTTATTATGACTTCCTTTAATTTTTTATATATTTTCCATTCTTGACCTTTTCTTATCACATTAATAGACCATAAACCAGAACGGTTTATACTTGTATGACTTTACAATTGTTTAATATATGAATAATAAACGAAAAAGGTAAACATTTTAACATATTATTTTCGTACTTTACCCTATTATGGTACAAAAATGATTCTATCAAACAAATATTTCTATTATATTTACTTTCAATAGAGAGTTATAAATACGGTAATAACTTTATCTTAGATCAATGTGAAAATTGATTTATGGCCAAATTTCGAGGTACTCTGGCCCACTATGTGCTGATATGAAAATACGCCGATGTATGAGTGTACAGTAGAGTGGTCCTTATTTTTCAACTTTCAAATTTTTTCTGCAGCACCCTCCAAAAAGTTTCCATTTAACAAAAAAGAAATTCCTTCCAAACTTTTGCTCGATCAGATAACGAGAACCCGTGCTCCCGGGTCGTTAAACATTGGAATACTCTTGTATTAAGCTGTCTACGTTATCAATATGGTTTCTAAAGCATGTTCTCCACAAAAATTGTCCTAAAGGAGTTTTCTTTTTTTTTTCTACATCGTTTGAGATCTTACAGTCTCATTTAAACAATTAGATAAATTGTTGATGACTAAAAAATAAAAATAAATAGTTATTGCATTTATTGTTTAAACTACAACAAATCATGTATGGACTCTAAAAAGACTATAAAAGTTGCAATAGTATGTTTGGAGAACAATATAAGTGTAAAACATGTTTCATGTTTTTATTAATAAAGAAATTTTTTAAATTAAATATTACATAATAATTAATAACCTCGTGGCTCGTAATCTTATGCTGGGAGGGGACTATAGATGTATAATACCTAGGCCGGGGGTTTTCCCATTGTTTGTACGCGTCAAACATATAATATAAAGAAATAGCATTTCTTCTGTAAAAAGTTTGTCTTTTTCTAACGAAGGTTGTTTTATTTCCACCACTTATCGTGGTCTTGTGGCGGGAATAAAGTAGGCTTCGTTAGAAAGAAACAGACTTTTTACCGAAAGAATGTTATTTCTTTATATTATTTGACGCGTTTAGACAATGGGAAACGTTGCGAATCCGCAGCCTAAGTATTATAGTTTGTTTGAGAAGAACGTGTCCGGCAAAACTTTTACATATAAACGGGTAATTCTGGTAGAGGCACCTTTCGGTAAGATGCTTTGTTGATAAAGCTTTAGTTGTTATTCAATTTTAGTAATAAAAATATATATTTCGCTATGAGTGCCAAATATATATCGTGTTTTGAAGCTGTATTTCTTTATACACCGAAAGGACCAAAGGACCAAAAATATCATGCCAAGCGGTTGCTAAATACATGAGAAAGTCAAAAGCATTTGTAAATAAGTGAGTGAATCGCTACTTAGAGGTGAAAAATGTTGTTGACTTACCGAAACGTTGCTCTACGCAAGGATTTGGCACTTTGCATATCTTCACAAGCCATTTAAACGCTAGCAAAATGGTCAAAATTTATGAGAAGGCTTTATTACTATCTGCTCAAATGCTCAATGGTTTATAAGGGAAAACGAAAAATGGATACTACAAGAGGACAATGATTCTAAACATTAAAGTCGGCTTTGTACCGCGTGGAAATAAGAAAATAATGTTGAATTATTGGATTGGCCGTCACAGTCACCGGATGCAAATCCTATTGAAAATAGGATTTAGTCCTTGATAAAGTTTAAACTTCGTGGAAAGAAAATTTGATCGGTCAAGGAATTAGTACGACAAATTCGATTGATATGGAGATCTTTACTTCAAGAATATGCTATAAAATTAGTTGAAAGTATGCCTCGGAGATGCCAGGCAATTATTAAGGCGACTGACCAAGTTATTAATAATAAAACATCATAGTTCTAATCAAGTAGTATGTGTGTATTTTATTTCAAATCATTTCAATAAATTATTTATCAAGTTTTGCCATACACGCTCTTATCAAATAGACTATACATCTATGGTGTAGCATAGATGTATCCCAGCATAAAATTAGGAGCCACGAGATTATTAATTATTATGTAATATTTAATTTAAAAAATTTCTTTATTAATAAAAATATTAAAGATATCATATTTTATATTGTCCTCCAAACATAATATTGCAACTTTTGTAGTTCATACATAATTGTTGTAGCTCAAACAATAAATGCAATAACTATTTATTTTTATTTTTTAGTTATCAACAATTTATCTAATTGTTTAAATGAGACTATAAGATCTCAAACGATGTAGAAAGAAAAAAGAAAACTCCTCTTTTTGTGGATTTTTCGCGGGCGATTTTTGTGGAAAACACGCTTTAAAACTTTAAATATTGATAACGCAGAAAGCGTTATCAAAACTTAATACAAAGGTACTCCAATGTTTAACGATCCAGGGACACGGGTTCTCTTTATCTGATCGAGCAAAAGTTTGGCAGGGATTTCTTTTTTGCTAAATAGAAACTTTTTGGAGGGTGCTGCGGGAAAAATTCGAAAAAAAATTTTGACCAAGAGTAAATAAGGATCACCCTAGTGTACAGGGTGTTACACTTATATATAGGTCAGTACGACCTTTGACTATATAACCATGGACTGCTAGCGGCGATTCTAAGGGTCCTTGCAGAATGCCAGGCAACAGGCAATAGGAACAGAGAATAGAAATTCTGATTGGTCAATTATTTCTATTCCTTGTTCCTATTGGCTATTGCCTGTTTCTATTACCTATTGCCTGCCATTGTGTAATGGCCCAAGCGTCTGTCAACATCTTTAGCGCTGCCAGGACCAAACCACGGCAAAAGAAGGAACTCAGTAGAGTTCGCTGCAAAACAGAGTTAGCACGTAAACGCTTCTAATATCCGCATATCACATGGTGATATCCAGCAAACAGCAAACAGAACATAACTGTGATATAACACAAGAATAACATATAATATAACTACTGTTATACGTTATTAATATTGAGGTTATTTAATTTCCTTTATAACTGCGATATAACTATGTCATAAAACTGTTATGTTATTATGTTATTTAAGTTACCAACATATATAATAGCAACATAACTTTAATATAATGTTATATAAGAATTTCAATGTTTGCATTACATTTCAGTTAAGCAATATTTTTATACACAAATGTGAAATTATATTTTTGGTGTTTCTCGTATATAAAATGTGATATTAATGTGAGAACTGAGCTTTGAGAAGCAGAGACAGTAGGTAAGGGAGAGAATGGTTAAGGCGAATAGTCTGCTTAAGTATATGAATGGTGTAGGGAGAGGGCTCGAAGTTAATCTGGCCATGTTAATGTACAAAATGCTAATAAGATCAGTAGCTGACTATGGTATAATGATCTATTTCCCAGAATTGAAGGGTCAAAGAGACAAATTGGAAAAAATACAGTTCCAAGATTTAAAAACTGCTATGGGGTATAGAATCTCGATACCGAAGAATGTTATATTAGAGGAAGCGAAGATAACAGGTCTAAGGGAAAGAGCGGTAGAGTTGGCAAAAAACTTTCTTGCAAAAATGATGATTTGGGATAAGGAAGAAACAAAAAATAAAATAAGAAATTTGGAGTACAAAGAAATAATGTACAGAATGAGAAGGCCAAGAACAAAGGGACTTGTTATCACTGAAGCTTGGAGAAGAGTAAAAAGAGACAGATGTATAATAAGAAGTCAAGGATATGAACTTTATGAGGAAAGGTACTGGGATATGACAAATAAGGTGGAGACGAATTTTTGTATAGGGCAAGAGAAAACCAAGAGAGAGTTTTCGGATTATGAACTAGTGCATGAAAGTGCAAGAAGTGGCTAAAGAATATGAATTTAATATTGAGTCAATGAAGATTTTTTCACGGATGGATCGAAGAAAAAAAGTGCGAAATCTACAGGTGTTGGAATAGTAGAAGTGAAAAAAGAAGAGAGTCATTACATTAGTATTAACAATAGATGCTCGGTATATACGGCTGTGGTATTAAGAATAGCGAAATCAATCTAACTGCCAAGAGAAAGGAATTGATAAGGATGTAGTGATTTTCTCAGACTTTGAGAATGCTTTAAAGGGTATACGATCAAATTTGTTTAATGCATATAGGAATATGTATAATATAGGTATGTATGAAATTGAGGCTAGAAGAAGGTATTTTGATTGGAAAAGGAGTACGGATAAAAGGATGATGTTAGTGTAGATACCTGATCACAAAGGTATAAAAGAAAATGAGGTTGCTGATGAGTTGACGAGGAGAAGGAGGAGGAAAACACAGGAGAGTTTAAGGTCCCTTTTTTTGGATATGAAGGAGGAATACAGAAGAGAGGGAAGAGAAAGAACAAAATTTGTCAATGTTAGTGAAAGTCAGTGGAAAGGAAAAGAATATTTCAAGAAGTTCTACCAAGAGATGAAAGAAAAGCCTTGGTTTAGGAATAGGAATGACGCTAGAGGTTTTACTACAATGTTAAATAGGATAACAGCTAATCACTATAACCTTAATGAATCTCTTGGAAGGAAGGATTTTATTGCTACAGAGAAATGTATTTGTGGAGCGGAAAAACAGGACATTAATCATATACTATATAGTTGTAGAATTTATGACGAAGAAAGCGAGTTTATGTTTAGAAAAATAGAAAAGTCGGGCAAGAGAGTTATTCTGGATATTAATAAGCTAATTCAGATGAATGAATGGGAGACATTACTTATTACCTTTCAGTTCCTAAGGAAAATAGGAGTACAATTGTAATTATGATACGTGGATTTACAGGAATTTAGAAGAAGACAGTATGCTAAATGACCACAAATATCCTAGGGGAAAGTCGACAGCACGATGCCTAGGTGCCAATCTTTCAAAAAAAAAAAAAAAAAATGTTACATTGCATCCCAGATAGCCAAACCTGCGCGAACAGATTTCGAGCAGAGCTTGCTATCAACTTTTGATGGTAAATAGATAACAAATTTGATGCAGGATCTATTATATCAAATCTTGCTGCCAAATTGCCGCCAGATAAGCGACAGGGCTTGTTGTCGGATAATTGCTGCAGATTTGCAGCAAAAACCGCGCAGAGCTTGTAGCTATTTGACGGTAGATGGCAGATAGGTGGCAGAAATCGCGCAGACCTTGCTGCGCTGCAAGCTTAACGCGGTTTTTGTTGCAAATTTGGCACCAATTGTCCGAGAGCAAGATCTGTCGCCAAAACCATAGCCTAATGTAGACACAAATGGCTATGATTTTGCTGTGGGTTTTTGATCAAATTTGCTGTCAATCTGTGCGCAGTCTGCGCTCAATTTGCTTACTGAGATGTTATATTCCGTTTCATTACGGCAATGTAAATATTATATATCTGTGTTTGCTGGGTACATATTGGAAAGACGTAATAGAATAGTATAAGTAATAAAAAGAATATAGTTGTAACGACCTGGCGTTACGTGCGGGATAGTCCTTAGTCGGTGCGGTCCAAGGTTTCGCTCGGTAAATGAAAAGCAGTGGTGTAGTTAATAATAAACGTGGAACTATATTCTAATCTCAGCGCTATTTACAGATATATACATGTGAAGTTACGCCGTTGGCACGTGGTCATGTTTTTGCTCTTGTCGGGAGCCGCTGTTGTCGTCGCGTGATCAGCGATGAGCGTCTAGGCGCGCGGACGTCCGGCGGGACGCTGCCGGTATTGTTTCCCGACATTCTATCGTCCGTCGTATGAGTTCGTTGACTCGGCGGCTTTAAGCTTATTGTTGACACCGGTTTTTAACCGGCCCGGTTTAAAGGAGATCTCTGTCACGGGATATCTTGTGACTTGTAATTGTTCGCGACGTTATTCGTTAGCGGCGCGGTGTGAGGGAAAGGATGCCGACGTCGCGTATCCACTTCGGTCGGCGGAACGGTATCAGGGAAAGGATGTCAACGTCGCGTATCCACTTCGGTCGGCGGAGCGGTGTATGGGTAGAATGCCGACGTCGCGTATCCACTTCGGTCGGCGGAGCGGTGTATGGGTAGGATGCCGACGTCGCGTATCCACTTCGGTCGGCGGAACGGTATCAGGAAAGGATGTCGACGTCGCGTATCCACTTCGGTCGGCGGAACGGTATCGGGGAAGGATGTCGACGTCGCGTATCCACTTCGGTCGACGGAACGGTGCGTAGATAGGATGCCGACGTTGCGTATCCACTTCGGTCGGTAGGGTGTTTCAGGAAGATGATGTCGACGTCGCGTATCCACTTTGGTCAACGGAACGGTCTAGGATCTCTGGGAGGTTTTCGAGCTCTGGTCGGTCGAGTGCCTCAGAGGAGCTCTCCGATCAATCTCTCTCGATAGCGTTTTCGTGTCGGCTTTTATACTCATTTTTAATAAACAGCGAGGCTGTTTGTTGACCTTGCGGTTGTTCCGCGCACGGTTGTTCGGTGTTAATTTGTTTTTAACGTAAATAATGTTTCGATTGTTTTTCGTGACGATCATTTCTCTGGATTATCACATAGTAAATACGACTTCTTTTGTGAAAATATAATATCAAGATGAAATACTGCATTACAAAAGGATGTAATAATGCTGCTTATACAAAAAAAGACTATGGGGAAACGTATAGCATTATTCGCGTACGTAATATTATATTGTAATTGTAATAAGTTGAATTTTTTAAATTATATTGTGAAGTACCACATAATGATAGCACGAATTTTCAAAGGACATTTTAGAAATGTTCTTGTGATGTCTTAAAAACATAGAGGTGTTCTCTGGACGTCTTTATAGTCTCTCTGAATGTCTCTTGGAAGTCTGTGCTCTCTAAGATGTCATATTTATACTTATCGACGTAATAGTGCTCACATTTTTTCCATTAGTGACAATCAAAAAATATGAAAACTATTACGCTGGTAAATATATTTATAAACTCATTAAGTTACAAATATAATACAATACATAAATAATATGATTGTAACTATGGCATGTATTAACAGTTGTGTGAAATTAGTTTCACTTGTGTCTTTATTTAGCGTTTCATTTTAGTCTTTAAGTTCAATTATATGATACATGTAGTATTGTATTTTTATTCTTAAATGAACTGAAAACTTATAATCACGGACACACATAAAATATCTTTCACATGATAAAATAGAAATCATAAGTATGTGATAATTTACGTAAAAGCCGTTGTTTGGTCCTGGCGCTGCAGATGTTGACAGATCTTCTGCTGCAGACATAAGTTAGCGGCTAGCAGTCCATGGTTATATAGTCAAAGAGTTGTCTCGTCGGCAGACATGGCAGGCGCACGTACCGTGTCATAGTAGGCCGTGGTGAAACTGTCACGCGCGCTTTCTTATGAAGTTTACTGTGTTCTCTCCAAGTTATCACGATCGCGACGGACTTACGATTGGATTATTAATCGGTTATGACAAAAATAATAATATAGATATCAAAAAGAATGTGATAAGTATAATATGATAATGGGAGATGGAGGTTTTATTTTAATAAAAAAATATCAATCACAGTCATTTCGTAGTCCTCGACTTTCACCGGCCTTTTACAGATACGTTTCTTACATATTTATTTATAGAATTTAAAAAACATACATGTGGACATGATATATATATATATATACAGGGTGTTCGGAAAGTACCGGGACGCCCGAATATCAGGAAAAATATAAGTTTTACAAAAAAATGTTTCAGACAAAAGTTGTGGAGTTTAAAAAGATCTATTTACTGATCACATCAGTTTGACCTTGGGTTGCGTAGCGAAGGTCAGGTCAAGGTCACATTAATTTTTTTAAATGGAACACCCCATTTTTCATTGCATATTCTTATAGCACATCTCGAGAGCTTTCCAAA
>NW_022639544.1:1098189-1101557 GCF_010583005.1 Odontomachus brunneus
TATTTAGCATAGTTAGAATGATCCGATTTAGGTCAAATATGCACCGTTTTGTTCGATAACTTGTTGCCATTTTGAAGGTAATTCCATTATTACTCTCTCTCTCTCCCTTGTCCCTATTGGCAAAAAACTGGGACAGTCGATTTTCACAAGCTTCTCTTGAGGTGAATTTTTCACCAGCAAAATCATTCGCCATAGACAGGTGGTAATAACTTGGTGCCATGTTCGGACTATAAGGTGGATGCATAAGAACCTCCCAACCAAGCTCCCGGAGCTTCTGGCGAGTCACTATCAATGTGTGTGGTCTGGCGTTGTCCTGATGGAACACAATTCCTCTCTTATTGGCCAAAGCTGACCGCTTCTGGGCGATTGATTCCTTCAGACGGTCCAATTGTTGACAGTACAGGTCCGAATTAAGAATTTGGCCGTAGGGGAGCAGCTCATAGTGGATGACTCCCTGCCAATCCCACCAAGCACACAGCAAAGCCTTCCTGACCGTCAATCCTTGGCCACCGTTTGCGCCGGTTCACCGCGTTTCGACCACGACCGTTTTCGCTTGACGTTGTCGTAAGTGACCCACTTTTCATCATCAGTTACCATCCGCTGCAGAAATGGGTCGATTTTGTTGCGATTCAGCAACGATTCGCAGATGGAAATTCGGTCTATGAGGTTTTTTTGCGTTAACTCGTGTGGCACCCATACATCGAGCTTCTTTTTGTATCCAACCTTATTCAAGTGGTTCCAAACGGTCTTTTGTGCAATGTTTAGCTCCTAGGCAATCGAAACAGTGCTTACATGACGGTCGGACTCGACGATTTCTATTATTTTATCGGGTGTATATCAGTTGGACACGGGGCAATTGGACACAGTCCAATCACAAGTCGCTGTTCCAAGGGACCCTACAAATGTCTCTAATCATACGGTGCTGTGATTGGCTGTGTCCAAATGCACCGTGTCCAAGTGCACCGCTCCCATTTTATCGACATTTTCGACAATTGGCCTTCCAGAGCGTAGTGCATCTTTGATATCAAAATTACCGGAACGGAATCGACAAAACCAAAATTGCGCGTGATTGGCTGTTACAGTATCAGGACCATAAACGCTATTCACATTTTCAGCCGCCTGGCTTGCGTTTTCGCCTTTATCGAAGAAAAACTGTAAAATATGGCGTATTTTCTCTTTGCTGGTGTCCATCTTTGACGCGCGTTCAAACAATACTGGGTCAAACAATCACAAAATTATCTGAGAAGTTTTTTTAGTACGAAATCTTATCTTTCTAACGCCATCTAGCGTAAACTAGGGATGTGCAATACAATATCGATATTGCAAATATCGATATTGTATTGCACATCCCTAGTCATACAATGATGTGTTATGATCAAATTAGATAAGTTCCTCCTCTAATAGTAGAAATAGATGTATTATTAAATACATCAATCACATATAAATTTTGTATTATTTGTTCGATCACCATCTTTTGATTACACAATTAGACAATATTGTAACCATATATTTTTATGTTGATATTAGTTGCAAGAATATGCTGAGACAGATGATGAATTAGATTTTGTAGAACATTTGATTTCATCTATATCTCCTGATTCTCCGGCATTATCGATCATGTCAATACATTCGAAAGACTCAATGTCTTCTTCAATGTCGATTCCAGTGAAAAGAAAACAATCTAGGATTGACGTAGCTTTTGGGAAACAGAATTCATTTACAGGTGAGCAGTTTTTTAGTGGACTGTTTTTGAGGAGAAAGGATGTTGTATACGTTTAAAATATTTCTTATTATTACATTAAATGTAGACATTTTTATTTTTATTCTACTTATTTAAATGTATATTTAATAACCAGAACATATATTTTAGTTATATACTTACTTTTAAATTTTGATCTCACTTTTTAATCAGTTATGTTTGGTTCAAAATATCAAAAAAATAAACGAAATGTCTGTTGATCTTAATTATACACTTTTATTTTTATTATAGATGGGGGATTAAAGGCTTCTCATTTTATTAATAAACTCCTCTTTATGATTGCATAGAACAATTTACCATTTTCCACAGTAGAAAAAGAAGGCTTTCGAATATTTATGCGAACTGTTACTACCATTATACAAAATCCCTTGTAGGGCAACAGTGACGACCCTTATAGAAGAAAAGTATAAGTTTTTATCAGACATGATAAAAACTCGTCTCTCGAAAATTTATTCTCGAAAAATAAATTCTCTCATTGAACCATCAGCTGCGTTCCGACATCCAACTCCGACATACGGCGTATTGTGTTCCAGGCCTTATGGCCATTCTACAATAAGCAATAAGTTTTTAGTCGTAATAAAATAGACCAATTACAGTGGATTATTCTTCTAATAGTCGATTATGATTGGTCAATTTTATTAGGACTTAAGATTTATAGCTTATTGTAGAATGGCCATTAGACTTGCCGCACATGAATTGACATAACAGTAGCGTAAAACACCTATGTGAACCTGGCACCCGACTTCAATAAAAAATTTTTTTCATATATACATTCGATTAAGCTCGGTTTGTACCCGTTTGTACCGCCTTTTGTTTCGTTTGTACCTCAAAGGGGTAAAAGTTACAAGGGGTTAAAAAAAGACCAGCACCCCACTTTAAGAAAAAATAATCTTCCAAATGTTATTCGATTAAGCATCGTTTGTACCCGTTTGTACCGCTATTTGTTTTGTTTGTACCTCAAAGGGGTAAAAGTTACAAGGGGTTAAAAAAATTATCAACACCCCACTTTGAGATACAATAATTTTCTAAATGCTACTCGATTAAACATCGCTTGTAATCGTTTGTACCGCTTTCCGTTTCGTTTGTACCTCCATGGGGGTGGAAATACGGAATATTGAAAAACCGTGAAAGGGTAACTTTGACATGTTAAGAGATATTTGAATTCTGAAAGCGGGTGCTGTTTCGCGATCGTTTGTACCCGTTTGTACCGCTTTTCGTTTCGTTTGTACCTCAATCGGGGTGGAAATACGGAATATTGAAAAACCGTAAAAGGGTAACTTCGACATGTTAAGAGATATTTGAATTCTGAAAGCGGGTGCTGTTTCGCGATCGTTTGTACCCGTTTGTACCGCTTTTCGTTTCGTTTGTACCTCCATGGGGGTGGAAATACGGAATATTGAAAAACCGTGAAAGGATAACTTTGACATGTTAAGAGATATTTGAATTTTGAAAGCGGGTGCTGTTTCGCAATCGTTTGTACCCGTTTGTACCGCTTTTCGTTTCGTATGTACCTCCATGGGGGTGGAAATACGGAATATTGAAGAACCGTGAAAGGGTAATTTTGACATGTTAAGAGATATTTGAATTCTGAAAGCGGGTGCTGTTTCGC
>NW_022639544.1:1101676-1101840 GCF_010583005.1 Odontomachus brunneus
GTACCGCTACCCGTTTGTTTCGTTTGTACCTCCATGGGGGTGGAAATACGGAATGCTGGAAATTCGTGAAAGGGGTAACTTTGACATATTAAGAGAAATTTGAATTCTGAAAACAGGTGCTGTTTTGAAATCGCTCTTGACTGTTTGTACCGCGGTACAAACAC
>NW_022639544.1:1101850-1103242 GCF_010583005.1 Odontomachus brunneus
CAAAGAGTGATGCTACAAAAAAGAAAATTATCTTTACTTGTATGTGTAAAAACATAAAAACGTTGTGACTATTTAAGATTAGAATAAAAATTAGAATAAAGATTATATTAAAATAAGATTTAAATAATAAAATATATAATAGATTAGATAATAGATTTAGATATTAAAATAAGATTTAGATAATAAAATTTCGACTTAACTTATATGTGCAATGTTACATCCAATTAAATATTAAATATAATATTATATATACTGGAAAATTGATGTTTTAATATGATATCTGTCGGAGTCTCCGGAGGTCGCCAAAAATACATTTTCATTTTATTATAACTGAAAAGCGGTACAAACAGGCAAGAGCGATTTCAAAGCAGCACCTGTTTTCAGAATTCAAATTTCTCTTAATATGTCAAAGTTACCCTATTCACGAATTTCCAGCATTCCGTATTTCCACCCCCATGGAGGTACAAACGAAACAAACGGGTAGCGGTACAAACGGGTACAAACGATCGCGAAACAGCACCCGCTTTCAGAATTCAAATATCTCTTAACATGTCAAAGTTACCCTTTCACGGTTTTTCAATATTCCGTATTTCCACCCCCATGGAGGTACAAACGAAACGGAAAGCGGTACAAACGATTACAAGCGATGTTTAATCGAGTAGCATTTAGAAAATTATTGTATCTCAAAGTGGGGTGTTGATAATTTTTTTATCCCCTTGTAACTTTTACCCCTTTGAGGTACAAACGAAACAAATAGCGGTACAAACGGGTACAAACGATGCTTAATCGAATAACATTTGGAAGATTATTTTTTCTTAAAGTGGGGTGCTGGTCTTTTTTTAACCCCTTGTAACTTTTATCCCTTTGAGGTACAAACGAAACAAAAGGCGGTACAAACGGGTACAAACAGAGCTTAATCGAATGTATATATATAAAAAATTTTTTATTGAAGTCCGGTGCCAGGTTCACATAGGTGCGTAAAACGTACCGTAAGAATTAACCAATCACGTTAAGTATAGTGGAATCGTAAGGTCGCCATTTTTGTGAATACTCAATCGTAATTGGTCAATTCTTACGTTACGTCTTACGGTTACTGTTACGGAAGGGAGCGGTGCACTTGGACACGGTGCATTTAGGCACAGCCAATCACAGCACCGTGTGATTAGAGACATTTGTAGGGTCCCTTGGAACAGCGACTTGTGATTGGACTGTGTCCAATTGCCCCGTGTCCAACTGATATACACCCGTTACTGAAAATGTGTGTGGCCAACTTTAGGCCTAATGGCTTTCGCAGACCAACGCAGTCCGCAACGCAACACGCGATATGCGACGCAACGAGCGATATCCAATCAGTGTACTGATTTGATTCCGATAAACTGTATGCTCATTGGT
>NW_022639544.1:1103252-1104599 GCF_010583005.1 Odontomachus brunneus
CAGAGCATTGTCTTTCGTCCATAGCGATTTGGCCTTGCAGTCGATGTCGATGGTTTGCCTAGAATTACCCATGATCTTTTACGCTTAGGATTCTCAAAATATATCCACTTTTCATCGCCAGTCACAATTCGATGGAGAAATGACTTTCTTTTGTACCTGGCGAGCAGCATTTCGCAAGTGGTTTTTCGGTTTTCTTGCTGTCTTTCATTCAGTTCATGTGGAACCCATTTTCCCATCTTGGACACAGTCCAATCACAAGTCGCTGTTCCAAGGGACCCTACAAATGTTTCTAATCACACGGTGCTGTGATTGGCTGTGTCCAAATGCACCGTGTCCAAGTGCACCGCTCCCGTCGAAGCTTACGGTGAGCATGCTCTTGGTAAATCACTGTGCGTTGAGTGGTTTAAAAAATTCAAAAGTGGCGATTTTGACATGAGAAACGAAAAATGTGGAAGACCACCGAAAAAGTTTGGAGACAGCGAATTGCAAGCATTGTTGGATGAGGATGACACTTAAACGCAACAACAACTCGCGGATCAATTAAATGTGACTCGAAAAGCTGTCTCCATACATTTGAAAGCCATGGGAAAGATCCAGAAGATGGGAAAATGGGTTCCACATAAACTGAATGAAAGACAGCAAGAAAACCGAAAAACCACTTGCGAAATGCTGCTCGCCAGGTACAAAAGAAAGTCATTTCTCCATCGAATTGTGACTGGCGATGAAAAGTGGATATATTTTGAGAATCCTAAGCGTAAAAGATCATGGGTAATTCTAGGCAAACCATCGACATCGACTGCAAGGCCAAATCGCTATGGACGAAAGACAATGCTCTGTGTTTGGTGGGATCAGAAGGGTGTGATCTATTATGATTTGCTAAAACCTGGCCAAACCGTTAATACTGAACGCTACCGACAACAAATGATCGATTTGAATCAAGCTTTGAGTGAAAAACGACCAGAATATAAAAAAAGGCAACACAAAGTTATTTTGCTTCATGATAATGCACCATATACACAGCAAAACTGATCAAGGAAACGATTGAGGCGTTTAGTTGGGAAATACTTTCGCATGCGGCTTCCTCACCAGATTTGGCTCCGTCTGATTACTATTTATTTGCATCGATGGGACACGCACTTGCTAAGCAGCGCTTCACTTCTTACGAAAATGTACGAACATGGCTCGATGACTGGTTTGCCTCAAAAGAGCAACAGTTTTTTTGGCGTGGCATCCACAAATTGTCAGACAGGTTGGAAAAATGTATAACTGGCAATAGGCAATACTTCAAATAAAATATTTTTTATCATTTTCTATACAAAAATTCTGGTTTCATATTTACATACCTGG
>NW_022639544.1:1104609-1105062 GCF_010583005.1 Odontomachus brunneus
ACACTTATACAACGCGAGATACACATTACTAAAGCCATCTATTGGGAAAATAATGGATTTCTTTTTACTATACCTTATATACATATATGTACTAGATCTCTAAATATGAAATCGGAATTTGCCCATAGATGGCCTTAGCTGTCAATGTAGTTACCGTCAAACCGCGTCATTGGCGCCATTTTTTTATTGACATCTCTGACAAAGATTTTCAAATCACAACAATACAAGTTTCATGCAACAGCGTAGTTTGTAATAGCGTTGAACATGTCGAATTTTGTGCCTGGAAACTACGATTTGCGGACAGCATTAATTTTCTGTTACCATTTGAAGAAAACTGCTGCAGAATCGTATCGCATGCTTGTCGAAGCTGGGTGTATATCAGTCGATGTCGATGGTTCGCCTGGAGTTACCCATGATCTTTTACGCTTAGGATTCTTAAAATATATCCACTTT
>NW_022639544.1:1105072-1105153 GCF_010583005.1 Odontomachus brunneus
TGGAACCATTTGCATAAGGCTGGTCTCAAGAAGAAGCTCGATGTATGGATGCCACACGATTTGACGCAAAAGAACCTTTTA
>NW_022639544.1:1105163-1105534 GCF_010583005.1 Odontomachus brunneus
AGCATGCTCTTGGTAAATCACTGTGCGTTGAGTGGTTTAAAAAATTCAAAAGTGGCGATTTTGACATGAGAAACGAAAAATGTGGAAGACCACCGAAAAAGTTTGGAGACAGCGAATTGCAAGCATTGTTGGATGAGGATGACACTTAAACGCAACAACAACTCGCGGATCAATTAAATGTGACTCGAAAAGCTGTCTCCATACATTTGAAAGCCATGGGAAAGATCCAGAAGATGGGAAAATGGGTTCCACATAAACTGAATGAAAGACAGCAAGAAAACCGAAAAACCACTTGCGAAATGCTGCTCGCCAGGTACAAAAGAAAGTCATTTCTCCATCGAATTGTGACTGGCGATGAAAAGTGGATATAT
>NW_022639544.1:1105544-1106451 GCF_010583005.1 Odontomachus brunneus
CAGGCCGCACACATCATTAACGACGCGCCAGAAGCTCCGAGAGCTTGGATGGGAGGTTCTATTGCACCCGCCGTATAGTCCAGACTTGGCACCAAGCGATTATCACCTTTTCAAGCATTTGCAAAATTTTCTTGATGGTACAAAACTGGCCTCAAGAGAGGCTTGTGAAAATGAGCTGGTCAAGTTTTTTACCAATAGGGACGAGGACTTCTTCAATCGCGGAATTATGAAATTGCCTTCAAAATGGACAAAAGTTATCGAACAAAACGGCGCATATTTGATCGAAATCGGATAATCCTAACTATGTTAATTTCATCGTCGAAATAAAGCGAAAAACGCTCAGAATTTTTTACTTCACCTAATATATATATATATATATATATATATATATATAAGGTATAGTAAAAAGAAATCCATTATTTTTCCAATAGATGGCTTTAGTAATGTGTATCTCGCGTTGTATAAGTGGCTGCATTCAGGAGACTCAACAGTTGGGCAACATTACTAGATTTTCTACTGAATGACGCTCCGCTCAGTTGTTACATCTCAACAAGTTGAGGTAGCGGACGCCATATTTTGTAGCGGTTTTCATTTACGCTATTTGGGCGGAAAGTGATACAATCTAACATGGCGACGTCTAATGAGAAAAGTGATGTCATAGAAAAAAATATATGAATATAAAGGAGAGTTATATAAAAAATAATAGAAAATGCTGATTTTCATACTCGTCTGCAATCAGGTATGTAAGAATAATAATAAATTTTATTATTCGAAATAATTTAATGTAATATATTTATTATTATTAATAATCTAACCTCTCTTTTTGTAATATACTTGCATGTATTACTGACATTACTGGCATAAAAAATATTTTGATTTATTGTTTTGTTATTACTAGTATAATATC
>NW_022639544.1:1106461-1106826 GCF_010583005.1 Odontomachus brunneus
ATGGATTGCTTCGAAACAAACATCGTTTTATCGAGATGGTATCGCCCAGTTGCCAGAAAGATGGCAAAAAGTTGTAGAAAGTGATGGAAAATACTTTTATTTAAATAATTTAAATAAATTTTTTACAATAAATGCTTTGTCTCAGTATTTTTTGGGCGGAAACTAAGTTAAGGTCCTAATATTATTTTGGTAACATTTACAAGAAATATTTATAAGTGTAAGAAATACTTATACATACTTATACATGTAAAAATATTAAATTAACAATAATTAAACTGTATTACACATTGTCGTAAGTTCACAAGATAGCTATTCTGCTTAGGTCCTGTATGAACGTATAGATTTCCTGTAATAACATAACATAA
>NW_022639544.1:1106860-1109217 GCF_010583005.1 Odontomachus brunneus
AGTGTGATCTGTTTACGCTAGGGATGTTGTATCGATAAGAAAATATCGATATATCGTATCGATACATATCGTGGAACAAAATATCGATACACCAAATATATCGACCGTGAAGTATCGATACAGTGAATATCGAACGTATCAATAAAAGAATAAATGAGCTGTTCTTTTTAGCTGCACTGCTGAACTAATGCAATAAGTTAGAATGAAAGAAAGTATGTTTGTCTCACTTCAACTTATTGCACTCGTTCAGCAGTGTAGCTAAAAAGAACAGACCTAATGCTCACCACACACACTTTCTGTAACAGTAAAGGCCATGGCACACAAAATAACTGAAGCAGTAGGACTTTTGGTTCTCGCAGACCAGCGCGATGCGCGACGCGATTTGCGACACGCGACATCCAATGAGCATACAGTTTATCGGAATCAAATCAGTACACTGATTGGATATCGCTCGTTGCGTCGCATATCGCGTGTTGCGTTGCGCACTGTGTTGGCTGCGAAAGCCATTAGGCCCGGAACACAATACGCCGTATGTCGGAGTTGGATGTCGGAACGCAGCTGATGGTTCAATGAGAGAATATATTTTTCGAGAATAATAGAAAGGAACACGAAGAGTGTTAATTATTGCTTCTCCCCTCACTCCATCTTTATCATTTTCGCTCGCCCATAACTTGGTAAGTCGCGGGAGTGCCCGCGCACAAAGCGTTTGCCACGAAGCGCTTTGTACATAAGGTTATACAGTATGGTGAAATTCTTGATATAGTTTCCGAGTTTCCCGGTAACTAATTATTTAATTAATTCTTTATATTAACAACATATTTGAAGGAAATATTTTAAAGGAGAAGCAAATATGCATCGGATAGTTGTGACCATGTCTTTGTTAATCATAAAACGTTCGTTTTTTACGATGTTTCGCTTCTTCAAACTTAAGATAATGAGTAAACATAAATATAATCAGAATAATTAGAATCAATATATAAGCGAGTAAATGGAACAACACACATATTCTTTCTCTTATAATTTATTTATTCTATTTTTTTCTTTTGGAATTTTCAAATTTAGATGAAATTTCGAGTTTTCCAAAAGGTGCAGTCTTCATATTCGAGCATGCTCAGACGTAATCTACGTTAAGTATTTTAACGAGCACAATAGATGTTGGAGCACAATAGACGTTAAGCATCGTTGGATATAATAAGAAAGACAGTTTTTGCTAATCCCCACTCAAACACAAAAGTTGTTGAGAATATTTGTGTCTCCTTCAAAATATTTCCTTCAAATATGTTCCCAGATAACAAAATGTTTTCACAGTGATATCATGGTGCGCGCACGCAGTGCGTATAATCCGCACGGCTTGCATACATATTATCATATAGATGCGTCCTCATATGAGACCCATATTACTCGGGTGTATATCAGTTGGACACGGGGCAATTGGACACAGTCCAATCACAAGTCGCTGTTCCAAGGGATCCTACAAATGTCTCTAATCATACAGTGCTGTGATTGGCTGTGTCCAAATGCACCGTGTCCAAGTGCATCGCTCCCTATTACTCGCACACGTGCGACCTCACGTATGTGGTGTGACGTGGCAGCCGTGGAGGCGCCCGTCTCAAGAATCCCGTGTCGATTTGGCGAGAATGTTTTTCGCGTGTCGCGTCGCTAACGGTTTTTCGAGACCTTGCCGAATATCGCGTCCCGTCGAATATTTATTGTGAATATTTAGAACAAAGCGAAGAAGAGATTTTTGCGAGCGGAGCAGATGCGAAGGTCAGCGCGTCCCGAATTTTGTGCCCCTCGACGCCCCTTGCCGGCCATCAGGACAAGGAGCGGAGGACAACTAGAAGCGGAGGACATCGAGGAGGGAGGATGCAGCGGATGCCAATTAGCGAAGCCCTCACTCAGGTGAATCGCACTTCGTGATTAAAATATATTATCGCGAATTATCGGGCGCTCAGCAATAGAGAACATTCTATCGTTGAGAAGCTATCGTAGTTCGAACACAGTATCGCGTTTAGACGGATCAGCTGTATTTACTTGTAGCGAAGCAGCCGTCGCGAGAAACCCGGCAGAAAAAAACGGGAGAACCGGGAGAGACAACAGGCGAACTCCCGATGTCAACAGTGTCTCGAGACGAAAAGTGTCTCGAGACAATAGTACCGAAATCTGCCGATTCTCGACGATCGACGACCCCAGGACGAGGGGAGGCAGCGACGAGGGAGGATCCGCGAGGATACGCGATCCTCCCAGGAAGAATCAGCTGACAGCCTTACCGCGACCATTGCCGCGCTCAGATGAAAACTGATAGAGTCCGTCCGCCTACCGTATCGATAGTGAGTGAGAGAGAGAGAAAGAGAGAG
>NW_022639544.1:1109630-1110225 GCF_010583005.1 Odontomachus brunneus
GAGAGAGAGAGAGAGAGAGAGAGAGAGAGAGAGAGAGAACGAGGGAGCGGAGCGTGAACGCGAGAGAGCGGAGCGAGGGAGAGAGAGCGGAGCGAGAGAGAGTGAGCGGAGCGAGAGAGGGAGAGCAGAGAAAGAGAGAGGACCGCCACCGCTGCTGTCACCGCCGACGCCGTCGCCGACGCCAGGGTCGTCACCGAATTCTGTAAGATCGACCATCTGCTCCAAATTTATTTGTGTCGCGCATCGTCCCGTATCGTGTCGTGTCTCGTCCGCGGAGTGGTCGCGCGAGTAAAGGAAGGCTCGCCCGAGGAAAGCGTCCTCGGGCTTCGTGTGACGTTTCGCGAAGTGTACCGTCTCGAGAGGAGCGTTGTCGTGACGACCTCCTCTCGTGTGCCGACTACCGGGACGTGCGAGAGTCCCCGAATAAACGTCTCATTATTACCAATATCGAGTCCCGTAATTTTGCCTTCTCCTAACCCATCCCGTCTCCGACTCTAATTTACTAAGAGCTACCGGTCCCGACGGTTCCGAGACGCGCATTTTTTGGTAATAATTATCTACTCTCGCGTTTATCGAGGTGGTGCGGCCTTTCCGT
>NW_022639544.1:1110235-1111770 GCF_010583005.1 Odontomachus brunneus
GAGAGAGAGAACCGCCACCGCTGCTGTCACCGCCGACGCCGTCGCCGACGCCAGGGTCGTCACCGAATTCTGTAAGATCGACCATCTGCTCCAAATTTATTTGTGTCGCGCATCGTCCCGTATCGTGTCGTGTCTCGTCCGCGGAGTGGTCGCGCCAGTAAAGGAAGGCTCGCCCGAGGAAAGCGTCCTCGGGCTTCGTGTGACGTTTCGCGAAGTGTACCGTCTCGAGAGGAGCGTTGTCGTGACGACCTCCTCTCGTGTGCCGACTACCGGGACGTGCGAGAGTCCCCGAATAAACGTCTCATTATTACCAATATCGAGTCCCGTAATTTTGCCTTCTCCTAACCCATCCCGTCTCCGACTCTAATTTACTAAGAGCTACCGGTCCCGACGGTTCCGAGACGCGCATTTTTTGGTAATAATTATCTACTCTCGCGTTTATCGAGGTGGTGCGGCCTTTCCGTACCTGGCGCCCAACTCTCGCGAAAATCTTAGTGGCGTGTCCGGGAGCCGACGGCAATTTGCCGACGCGGCGAACAGGCGACTGTTTGCCGTCGCTCGCGAAACTCACGTTCGCGAGTACCGTCGTAGTAGGTCATATGAGTCTGCGCTGAGGACGCATCCCATATTGAACAAAAAGTACAATTTTTTGCAGTAATATTTGAGGAGCATTGAAAATTATATTATTAATAATATTTAGGAAAAATTTTTTTATTATATAATAATATTAATAAAATAAATTATTATAAAATTTTATAGTATTTTTAATGCATGTTGCATTTTTGCAACATTAATTCAATATTACAGCACAGTAATATTGAATTAATGTTGCAAAAATGTTGAATTGCAACAATGTCAATATTGCAGAAACATTGAATCAACGTTGCATAAATCTTGATATAATGTAAAAATGTCTGCGATTGTTGATTTTTCTTGACATTTCAACGTCTTATTTATTCTTATTGTTTCATAATAAAAAACTAATTCCTAATTTTCTCATGTCTTATAATTGCTAGAAACCGATGATTGTCAAATACATTCTAAAACTTTCGCGAATCCTCCCTCGATAATTTCGAATCCGAAGCCGTATACCGGTCACCCATCTACATATCCTGACTGCGTTGCTTAACCTGACGATCGAGCGGCATACGGTGATTTCAATGACTCCAACGATATTTTTACAATTTATGCTTATAAAATGTATACTTACAGTGTTCACAGTATATTATAACGTACTTAGCAAATACACGCATTAATTTGCCTAACTATTTTATTTAATATTTCTAAAGTTTATTTAGTTGTTTGCAAAATGACTTCGATTATTCCTTCCAGTTTAATGTTTTTTATGCATTTTTTGTTATCGGTACAACTTGCATCAGACTCTATATAATAGAGAATATTATGAAATAAAAGAATATTCAGGGTATGCGCAAAATTACTTAAACATATTTCAATTTTATATATAAATAATAAGAAAAATATATATAATTATGATATATTGAAATATATATATAAATATATTGTAATATAATATA
>NW_022639544.1:1111780-1114244 GCF_010583005.1 Odontomachus brunneus
GGGGGGGCTAATTTTAACGTCATTGTACGTCCCCCTCGAAATGACGAAATTTTTATTCTAAACATTTTTTCGTAGTGTGCTTATTTTTCGAGTTATTTGGCTGCCTAAGTTAAAATGGGTCACCCTGTATATTAATATAATAAAATTTTATAATAATTTATTTTATTAATATTATTATATAATACAAAAATTGTTCCTTAATATTATTAATAATATAATTTTCAATGCTCCTCAAATATTATTGCAAAAAATTGTACTTTTTGTTCAATATATATTCAACATTGCAGCAATATCTTGTAATTAATGTAGAAAAATTAACATATATTCTATGCAGAAAAAACACCTGCACTTCTATCTTCAACGTTGCAACGTTGCAACGTTGCAACGTTGTCTCATTAACGTTTTTTCAATGTTCTATGTTGTATAGGATCTCTGATCCGCAAATGAGACTGATATAACCCGTATGCGTGAAGTCGCACGCGTGCGAGCAATATGAATCTCATATGAGGGCAAATCCGTTTAGTGATTTTATATCTACAATACAATTTTAAATATAAAAATGTAAAAGTATTATTATTTATTATTGAAATTGATTATAGGTTTGTTTGCGTTGCATTTCATAACGTGCTCCTACTCGTTTCAACGCACTCTGATTGGTCCGCGTGGTGACGTGAATCAATCAGAGTGCGTTGGAGCGAGTAGGAGCACGTTGGGGTGTGCGACGCGAAACAAACCTTATATGAAATTAATACATATAAATTAATACATATATTTTTTGGTTTTGCACTAACAATAATAAGCATGTACATGCAGTTCAGTATATAATGGCTGGGTTTACATCGTGCACTTGATACGCGTATTAAATAATAACTTTCTATTAGATAATCTTAATATCGACGAAGTATATAAATAACGATATATTAAGCTGGTATAATACTGATCAAGGATACTTATTGTATCGATTGAATACGTCATCGTTGATATGCATTCTCAATATTAAGATTATTTAATAGAAAGTTACTAGTACGCGTATCAAGTGCACGATGTAAACCAAGCCATTAACTCAAGGGCTGCGTTCTTTTATTCGCAACAGATGCGGCTGATGTCATGTTATTCTTCGATTTTACCGAATGTTGAACAAGGATAGAATGACATCGGCTGCATCTGTTGCGAATAAAAGAACACAGCCAAGGAGTTCACGGCGTGATTGTACAATGCGCTACGCGTGTCTCCATCACGTCGTGTGAGACAGCGAGATAGCACTGTGCGGACACTGTGAGACGCACGCGTGAGAATAATATGAACTCGCACGAATTGTTATCTGGGTTGTTATAATATAAAGAATTAATTAAATAATTAGTTACCGGGAAACTCGGAAGTTATATCAAGAATTTCACCATACTGTGTAACCTTACAATATCAAAGGTATGTCTTTGTATTTTCACTATTTTCGTCAAGCATTCCTTAGGATATAAAATATTCTATGCAATAAATAACTTAATACATTTTTGAACATGTCGCTGCTTGCATTTTGATTTTTGTATTCTGACTTTCCGATTCAATATCCACCTGTTTGTTGCTTTATCGCAGAATATTTATTTGTACTGACACACTCTTAAATATGATTTACACTCGGAGAAGCGCGTAATAATTAATGCAATGTTGACGAGAGTCAGATTAAAAAGGTAGAAAATCGTTTGAATAGATTTGTAGACGCAATAAACGAAAATTGTCGAAACAATCGGCACCTTCGGAAAAGATAAAGACACTTGCTGTCAACCACTAACTATCGTCGCCTCTCAAATAATAATGTTTAGATCCGGCGGATGAAAAATCATGATAATCAACGGTCTTGAAAAATCTCGAGTCTGCGAGATAATTAAATTATTAAATTATCACACAGGACTGTTGCACATACGATATATATCGGAATGTCATTTCATTCGTAGCATTCATTAGTCATCATCAGTTTAATTACGATTATTTAATTTACGTTGCGTTTCTGATCCACTCTTTTTCAAGAAGTTGACTCCAAAATGGAATTGAAGCCGCCAGCCGATCGCATGAGGCTTACGACTCTTCCTTTTTCATCTTTTTCGAAATTCTGAATTTCACCGAAATTTTAAATGCTAATAAAAATAATAATAATGAAGAGATTCTGATAGAAGAAAGTTTGTTCTATTTTTCGGTTCCCTCATTATCCATAATCCAAATTATTCCAATTATATATATATATATATATATATATATATATATATACATACAGGGTGTTCAAAAAGTCCCGGACCGGTGAAATATCTCGAAAACTAAGCATTTTAGAAAAAAATGTTTCAGATAAAAGTTGTGGCGTTTAAAAAGATGTATTTACTGATCACATCAGTTTGACCTTGGGTTGCGTAGCGAAGGTCAGGTCAAGGTCACATTAATTTTTTTAAATGGAACACCCCATTTTTCATTGCATATT
>NW_022639544.1:1117992-1125324 GCF_010583005.1 Odontomachus brunneus
TATATATATATATATATATATATATATATATATATATATATATTATGTCCACATATGTGTTTTTTAAATTCGATAAATAAATATGTAACAAAAACGTATCCATAAAAGATCGGTGAAAGTCGAGGGCTACGAAGTGACTGTGATTGATATTTTTTTATTAAAATAAAACCTCCATCTACCATCATCATATTATACTTATCACATTCTTTTTGACATCTGTATTATTATTTCTGTCATAACCAATTAATAATTCAATCGTAAGTCCGTCGCGATCGTGGTAACTTGGACAGAACGCAGTAAACCTCATAGGAAAGAAAGCGCGCGTGACAGTTTCGTCACGGCCTACTATGACACGGTACGCGCACCTGCCGCGCCTGTCGACGAGGCAACTCGTCGTACTGACCTGTATGTAAGTGTAATACCCTGTACATACGTATATATGTATGTTTAAGTGTGTATGAAAAGATTAAATTTCCATAACTATTTGGGAGTAGGAGGGGAGGAAGAGATGGACCTAGTATGTGGGTCTGGACCGTTATAGGAGGCAGGAGGTGAGGAAGAAAGGGTGGCAAATGATCAGTGCTGAGATATCGGCCCATCCGTATGACTTTGCGGCACCAAATGCGGAACCAATCGTAGGAGTGGTGCGTTGTGCAAAAAATGCACCACTTACGTGTCGTGATGTAAGATAGTGTCTAGGTAGATATAATGGAACTGTACTAGAAATTGAGATTTAATATGAAAAACTAGAATCGGATCTTATTGAATCGTCACGACAAATCAAAATCACCAGTGTCGCGACAGTATGAATAGTAAAAGAAAAATAAAAGTACGACTTACTTTCGAAATACTAAGCAAATATTTGATAGCCTTTACGAGTGGTCACATGTATCTTGCCCTCTGAACGTTGTCTTCGCTTATTTTTGCCTCTATCAGTTTTTTCTCAATTCACGACCAGAGCGGTGTTCACCAGAAAAGGTTAAATTTCCATAACTATTTGGGAGTAGAAGGGGAGGAAGAGATGGACCTAGTATGTGGGTCTGGACCGTTATAGGAGGCAGGAGATGAGGAGGGAAGGGTGGCAAATGATCAGTGCTGAGATACCGGCCCAAGGAGATCCGTATGACCTTGCGGCACCAAATGCGGAACCAATCGTAGGAGTGGTGCGTTGTGCAAAAAATGCACCACTTACGTGTCGTGATGTAAGATAGTGTCTAGGTAGATATAATGGAACTGTACTAGAAATTGGACTGTACTGGAACTGTACTAGAATCTTTTCTTTAATCGCACCATGGAAGATGATGGTTGCAAAAATGAAAGACGGAGTGGCAGCGGAACGATCTCGCGCGGAAACGCTACGAAAACGCAGAAGAACAAATGTCCAAGTGGATATGTCGAAGTGTCATACGAGTCGGGATTTTTATAGGAAGCGGTCAGGTTTGGAAAATAGGAAATTTCGGAGATAATGGTTACCGAATTCTTTGAAAATGATGTGCTTGAGGAGGATGATGACTTCCCTTATAGAAATATCATACTAAGAATCATTGATAATTACTTATTTTCAGTATTAAAAATACTGGATAATAAGTAATTATCAATGATTCTTAGTATGATATTTCTATAAGGGTTGGATTGGAGGAAATTCTGAGGTTATGGAAAACTCGAAAACTCATGATCGTGTGCAGTGTAGGTGACGTAACGTGGGTGTTTCATAACTATCTTTATACAGGGTAGTCGGAAACAATCGCATTCGGTTAATATTCTCATATTTTTGAACGAATTCTAAGATTATTAGGTGTACAACTTTGCTTCCGCCGTTTCTTTCCGAAATTTGAGGTTTTATTGTAAAAAACTGGTTATACATTTATGATTCAAAGTATTGTCCATCGCTGGCCATTACTTTCTCCCATTCTTCGGGCAGCGTACGAATCCCGCGTCGAAAAAACTGGTCATCTTTTGAGGCGATCCACGAATTGATCCAATTTTTTACTTCTTCATAAGACCGGAAGTGCTGGTCAGCCAGGCCGTGTGTTGATCGAAACAAGTGATAGTCAGAGGGAGCAACGTCTGGAGAATACGGCGGATGGGGTAGGACTTCCCATTTCAACGTTTCCAACTATGTCTTGACCACTTTCGCAACATGGTGTCGAGCATTGTCATCCTGCAAAATCACTTTATCGTGTCTTTCGTTGTATTGCGACCGTTTGTCTTTCAATGCTCGGCTCAAACGCATCAATTGCGTTCGATACCGATCGATTGATTGTTTCAGTCGGTTTTAACAGCTCATAATACACTACGCCGAGCTGGTCCAACCAAATACAGAGCATGACCTTGGAGCCGTGAATATTCGGTTTGGCCGTCGACGTGGAAGCATGGCCGGGAACTCCCCATGATTTTCTGTGCTTGGAGTTATCGTAATGAACCCATTTTTCGTCCCCAGTCACAATGCAATGCAGAAATCCCTTCCGTCTTTGCCTTTCAAGCAACTGTTCACAAGCAAACAAACGCCGTTCAACATCTCTCGACTTCAATTCGTACGGCACCCAATTTCCTTGTTTCTGAATCATTCCCATGGCTTTGAGGCGTTTTGAAATGGCTTGTTAAGTCACTCCCAATGATCGTGCCAATTCTTCTTAATTTTGACACTAGTCTTGATCAAATGTCTCCAATTCTGCATATTCGAAAACCTTCTCTCTTCCACCGCTATGCCGGTCTTCGACGTCAAAATCACCGTTCTTGAAGCGTTGAAACCACTCACGACACGTTCTTTCACTAATAGCGGCCTCACCATAAGTATTTGGGAGCATTCGATGAGCCTCAGCCGCAGATTTCTTCATATTGAAGCAGAAAATTAAAATCTCCCGCAAATGACGAGAATTTGGCTCGTAAACTGACATTTTCAATCGAGAATAACTTTATGATGCAGATACAAATCGACTAATGTTTCTATGGGGTTATGTTGACAGATGCCCAAGTTTATTGTATGACATCTATGATCTATTTATTTCGACTACCATTTACCACTAAAGCCATCTATAGGAAAATGGCGGAAGCAAAGTTGTACACCTAATATTTTTTCTCTTGCAAAATGTTATCCAAGGCTTAGTTGTTGAGATATAAAGAGAAATAGCTAGCCACTCACAGGCCAGATACAGAAAGTGGGCAGGGGCGGCACAATTCACCGTCAAACACAGACGTTGGGCAATACATATGTGACAATATTCATACATCTTACAAGAAGATGCCACAACCTGCTAAATAGATTTCTGAACGAGTCATAGCACGTTTGCTAGCTGCGATGTTGAGTATCAATATCCTAACAG
The DNA here is from genome assembly GCF_010583005.1 of Odontomachus brunneus. Lineage (NCBI taxonomy): Eukaryota > Metazoa > Arthropoda > Insecta > Hymenoptera > Formicidae > Odontomachus > Odontomachus brunneus. Next base: position 1,121,316 of record NW_022639544.1, read on the forward strand.
GATTTGTTCCAATGTACCTTTGTTTGTGAGAAATTACAGTATAGTTTGGGTCGTGGGATATTTTATATTCTGCATATTACTAAAGTTGCGACTATCTTTCAGCAAGGCGTTGTGGCTGAGCGGACTGAAGCTCCCATGTCGAACATTTTTGAGCCGGCAGCGAGCGTTCGAATCCCGACGACGAGTTGTCCGTGTGCGGCTTTTTTTTCTTACCTTAGAGCATATAATTAATGTTTTCCGAATATAATACATTTGTTTTGCATGTCTTTCATTTTTATGCTATTAATCAGGGAGAATTAGATGAGAAACAACAATAAACTGTATACAAATGCTTACAAAATATAAGTCAACATATAATTTGCAAATAATATCGCTGAAATATACAGCAATCTATCTGCCGTGCATTGTTTTTTATAGACAGGTTAAAAGTATGATAACGAGAATGTACAACTATCTTGATTTATTTACAAGCAATAAAAGTATACATTTGGACATTCGAGATAATGCGATGCACATACAATCACTTTCTTACTATTTATCATCAGCACCAAAAATATTTTCAAATGTACTAAAATATATTTCATTGTAAGCAATGCAAATTGTGTCTATATTCGTGTTTGCGTTAAACAAGTTTGATACTTCCCTAATTACTCCTGGTTAATAGCATAAAAACGAAAGACATATGCAAAACAAATGTATTATATTAAAAAAAATGTTAATTACATACCTTAAGGTAAGAAAAAAAAATATCGCACCTAGACAACTCGTTGCCAGAATTCGAACGCTCGCTGCCAGCTCAAAAATGTTCGATGGGAACCTCAATCTGCTCAGCCACGCCGCCTTTCTGAAAGATAGCCATAACTTTAACCATATGTGTGATATAGTCCCGTGATCCAAATTTTATACTGTAATTTCTCACAAACAAAGGCCCATTGGCACAAACCTTGTTAGAATATTGATGCTCAACATCACAGTTAGTGAACGTGCTATTATTCGTTCAGAAATCGGTTTAGCAGGTTGTGGTATCTCCTTGTTAGTTTGTAAATTTTCAATACTTGCGTCAATGTGATTGTACACAACAGTAAATAAATTATTTTAACTTAGTTGAATATGATTATAATATAACATGTAAGGGTGAAATAGTCGATTGCGTTCGCGCACGCGAACTAGACCTAAGTGCAATATAAACTTTACAAATACGAAAAACTTTAAAAATAAGCACGAGAAGAACGAAACATTAATCGTACAAAGCATAAGATATTATAGATAAGATATTATAGATAAGATAAGATAGCGTCTTCGTAATATTAACGAGTTCATGTTTCTTTCGAGTTTATTACATCCGATTTGATCGCGAATTGTGAACGTTTGTTGCGTTTCGCACGCAAAATTCACGAAAACGGAGATTAAAGATACGACGTTTATTCGCGTTTTACAATAAATAGCGTGATTCGTAGCCTCTCTTAAAATTTTCTAATCAGTCTCGTTTGCGTATCTCACCGATATATATATCGCTCGCTTGCGTTTAACTCATAAAACGTTGCTAATACCGTAGTTTTTGAGAGCGAACTCACAAGTAATGAAGTTGTGTTAAAAACTATCTTTTTCAAGATAAACAATTTTTACAAAAAAATACAAACTCGTCGATTTTCTCAAATAATGTAAGAATATCTTATGCTTTGTACGATTAATGTTTCGTTCCTCTCGTGCTTATTTTTAAAGTTTTTCGTATTTGTAAAGTTTATATTGCACTTAGGTCTAGTTCGCGTGCGCGAACGCAATCAACTATTTCACCCTTACATGTCATGTTATAATCATATTCAACTAAGTTAAAATAATTTATTTATTATTGTGTACAATCATATTGACGCAAGCATTGAAAATTTACAAACTAAGTTGTATGAATATTGTCACATGTGTATTGCCCAATGTCTGTGTCTGATGGTGAATTGTGCCGCTCCTATCTACTTTCTGTATCTGGTCTGTGAATGGCTAACTATTTCTCTTTATACTTCAGCAACTAAGCCTCGGATAACATTTTGCAAGAGGAAAAATAGTCTTAGAATTCGCTCATAAATATGAGAATATTAACCGAATGCGATTGTTTCTGATCACCCTGTACAAGTGATTTCGTAAGATGATATAAATCGAGATTTAAGGTTCTCTTGTTTACTTAACTATTTTAAAATTCTGTTGGATGAGTGATTAGTCCTACACAATGCATTCCGAATAAAGGTGTGTGTAGCTTACAGGACATAACATTAGTTTATCTACTTTTGAGAAATCTATTTCGGGAAATGCGATATTATGTTTTGATCAGTTTTTCAAAACTCAAATATTTTATATTTATTTACATAATTATGTATTTGCAGTATAAAGCAGCAAACATTTTCTGGGTGTTATATAACGACAATCCGCCTAACAAACCCATTAATGGAAAATATGGCCACGCGAAAGGCATCGTAATGGTGAACCAGTGGTTAGGTTTTTGGCTAATACATAGTGTGCCAAATTATCCTCCCACACCCAACTGCGGCGAAGATACAAAACTGGTACGTATACAAATGTTTTGTATTTGAAGTAACACAATATTTAATTTTATCTACAAGATGTTGAACATTTTCAATGAATACTCATTGTCATGCAAACTTTAACCTTTTGTGGGATAGTGGAACATATACGTCGATGCTTTTTAAATGTTCTTATTATATTTACCTTCAACTATTGATAGAATTATATAATTTATATTTGTAATAGTATAAACTATTATATATAACTATATTGTAAATAACTTCCTGAATAACATTTTGATTAATAATTTGATATAATATATATTTAAATAGTAAAAGATAGAAATGGTTTTTTCCGGATTAATTCATTTGTAATAAATACACTATAAAATTATAAGTTTAAACAAACATTGAGCTTACCTTATTGTACAAATTATCATTTATTAAAAATTTTTCATAATACGAGGGCTGTTTGATAAGTCAGAGACTTTTTGAATTTCCCGCGCAGTAACTTTAAATGCAACACTGCTGCCGTCAACCGCCATCTATTAATAGACTACTGTTAAATGTTGAGCAAGCTGCGTCATTTAGTTTGTGTTTGACAGCCATTGAAAGCAGACAACCTCGTGAATTGTAACAAAAATGGAAAAAAGTGAATTTCGTGTGCTGATTAAGCATTATTTTTTGCGTAAAAAAACCATCACTGAAACCAAGGAAAGACTTGATAAATACTATGGAAACTCTGCACCATCAATTTCAATGGTTAAGAAGTTGTTTACTGAGTTTCGTTGTGGTCGTATCAGCACAAGTGACGCCGAACGTTCAGGTCGCCCAAAAGAGGTCATCACGCCAGAAATCGTCGATAAAATTCATGGAATAATATTGGACGATCGGAGAATGAAAGTACGTGAGGTGGCTGAGGCTGTGGGCATCTCAACTGAGCGGATACATCACATTTTACATTAATATTTGGATATGAAAAAACTATCCGCGAGATGGGTGCCGCGATTGCTCACACTCGACCATAAGCGCAACCGTGTGACCACTTCAAAGGAGTGTTTGGCGATGTTCAGCCGCAATCCGAACGAGTTTTTGCGCCGTTTTGTAACCGTGGACGAAACATGGATCTATCACAATACACCAGAGACCAAGGAACAATCAAAACAGTGGGTTTCACCGGGTGAACGTGCACCAAAGAAGGCCAAGGTAGGTCTGTCAGCCAACAAGGTCATGGCCACAGTTTTTTTTGGGATGCACGCAGTGTCATTCACATCGATTACCTTGAGAAGGGTAGAACGATCACCGGCGAATATTATTCAGAGATTTTAGACAGATTTGATATTGATTTGAAGCAAAAACGACCGCATTTGGCGAGAAAAAGTGCTGTTCCATCAAGACAATGCACGGGTGCACACGTGTGTAGTTACGATGGCAAAAATTCATCAATTGAGCTACGAACTGCTACCCCATCCAGTATATTCTCCAGATTTAGCCCCCTC
>NW_022639544.1:1125334-1125579 GCF_010583005.1 Odontomachus brunneus
GAACCTTTATTAACAGAAACGTTCAATGTAACTGCAGGTGTTACTGATGAAACATTAGGATATTGTATATAGTTTTTTTTAATGTTAGTGTACCTGTTTGTTTCTGTTAAACAGAAATAGCAATCTGCATCGTGATTTTCAGGTTCGTGCCAAATCGTGGGAGTAGAAAAACGTTGTCGTTTACCTTTGTGAAGAGAAGCAGCGCATGAAGAGCATACCCTATTTGGCGTCCAAGCATTGTTTGT
>NW_022639544.1:1125589-1130389 GCF_010583005.1 Odontomachus brunneus
CTGCGACTATTTCCTGTTTCCAAACCTGAAGAAATGGCTGGGTGGTAAGAGATTTGGGTCGAATGAAGAGGTCATCACCGAAACAAACGCCTATTTTGAGGGCCTTGAGAAAACCTATTATTTGGAAGGAATAAAAAAATTGGAAAAACGGTGGACTAAATGTATCGAGCTAAAAGAAAATTATGTTGAAAAATAAAACGCTTATTTGCCGAAAAAAATATCTTTTATTCAAAAAGTCACTGACTTATCAAACAGCCCTCGTAAAAAACCTATTATTTAAAAAAAAATGTTAAATATATTTAAATTAATTATTTTGTCTCAGCTAATGAGAGCAGAGGAAGCGGCAGTCGAAAGAAAGATGTCTTCGGCCGACGCGCGACCGTGATACACGCGAATCGCGACTCGCTGCGTCCCTCTGTCTATAGCTACAAGACACAGCGAGGTTTGATACACTAACACATGACATATCTGTGTGCTAAATCGACGCCGAAACGTGTCGTTGCTTCAGCTGCATGTGTATGTAGAGGTGAAACAACGAAGCGGCAACACACTCTTAGATTCGGTGTCGATTTGGCACACGGATATGTCATGCACATATGTAGTGTATGAAGCCTTGCTATGTCTCATAGCTATGGGCGGACGAATGTAGAGAGTTATGATTCGCGTGTGTCAGTCGCGCGCCGACCGAAGACATTTTTCTTTCGGTTACCGCTTCCTTTGCTCTCATTACCTGAGACAAAATAATTTCTCGAAAACTATCACGAATATCGCAAAACGACACAGGTCTTTCTTGGTCACCTCAATCCATTCTACGTTCTCACAAAATGTGATCATGGAGGTCTGAGACACTGTCCCACACAACAGAGAGAAATTTGTGGAATATCCCAAAGATATCCTGCCGGGATATTGCAATATCCTATAGATATCTTATAGAAGTCATGGATATGTGAGGGATATTACTAGGATATACTAATGTCCGCAGCTACGAACACGTATAGATATCGCATATTGTAGTGAAATATATTTGTGTGATATCCCTGGGATCTCTGATTACACAGCTCCACCAAAAAAAAATCGCCGGCACCCGAGACGAGAATAGGTGTCCTATATGTTTTTGGGGTCGCTGATCACGAATCTGCACTCAGAATTGCCGTATCGCATCAAAATTTTGAATAAATCGCAAAAAATCGTTCATAGGTTCATCGGTTTGGGGTTTATGGATTTGAGGTTTGGGATTTATAGGTTTGGAGTTTATGGATTTGGGGTTTCTCTCCTGACTGCCTGCCCACCTGGTCACCTGCCAGCCTGTCTGTCTGCCTTCCCACCCACCGCCTGCTCGCCTGACTGTCTGTGTGCCTGCTTGCCCAAGGGGACTCACGCTAATCTAGCACCCCGAATCGTGAGAGGCGAGGGGACTCACGCTAATCTACGCCAAGTTGTACAAGTATGTATTTGTGAAATGGATCTAGCGTTACCCATCTTAAACCACGTGGAGGTACCATTTCTTTTAAGACTTACCCGAAATGTTCGGGGGCGCCTACGCCAGGTTATATAAGTATATATTTTTATTATTCTTTTTTGTAAAATCGAGTTATCTTCTTTTCAAATGATCTTCTAACGCCTTTTCTTTTATGTTCATTTATAGTATCACGATCCAAGCTCCAGCAGTAATCTGACATCATACGTTCGTTCCATACTCCCTGGTAACGCTGCTCCATGGTTTTCATATCTTGGTGGAACCTCTCACCCTGTTCTTCGCTTACATCTCCAAGATTCTTGGGAAAAAAATCGAGATGCGAATGTAGGAAATGTAATTTCAAATTCATTAAAGCTCCAATCTTTTCATAGTTCTTTACTAAATCTCCTACAATTTCTTTAAAGTTTGGATCTTTTACATTTCCTAGAAACTTTGTAACTACTGCTCTAAAGCTTTCCCATGCAACATTTTCTTCAGCAGACATGTGTTTTTGAAACTGTTGGTCTTTTAGTAAGGATCTAATCTGTGGCCCATCAAAGACACCTTCTTTTATTTTTGATTCAGAAAGTTTTGGAAATTTCACAGCAAGATATGTAAATGCATTACTTTCACGGCTTTTGAGCGCTTTAACAAATTGTTTTATCAGTCCTAATTTGATGTGTAATGGGGGTAGTAAGATCTTCGACGGTTCAACTAAAGTATCGTGTATTATATTTTTTGAACCAGGTACCAATGCTAATCGAGATGGCCAAACTGCTTGCCTATAATGTTTGTCGCGAGCTCTGCTATCCCATTCACACAAAAAACAGGAAAATTTAGTAAAACCACTCTGTTGACCTAAAAGTATTGTTATGATTTTTAAATCACCACATAATTGCCATTTGTGTTTTTCATACTCTAATTTTTGTAAAATAAACTTTAAAATTTCATACTCTTCCTTCAAAACAACCGAATGTGCTATAGGGATAGGAGCATAAAGATTACCGTTATGTAAGAGTACTGCTTTAAAACTTTTACAAGAAGAATCAAGAAACAGTCTCCAGTCAGCTGCTACGTAACGAATGCTACTGTTAAAAGCATTTATCAATCCTTCAACGTTATTGCAGTAAACCAGAGCATTTGCAGTAGAAAAGAATTTTCTAAAATGTTTATCTCTATTACGATAAAATGATATCTTGGTTTTTGGAGCCAAAACATGTTTTTCTTTCAACCTAGAAGCTAGAATTTCAGAGTTTTCCTTAGACAATCCTAAGTCTCGCACTAAATCGCTTAGCTCATGTTGAGTAAAACAGGAATTTGTTGTTGTATTTTCATCAGAATGGTTAGGTTCATCAGAATCATTACCTTCATCAGAATCATTACGTTCATCCTGTTCACATGTTTGATCAACTGAATCGTTAAGGTCTACATTATCTGATGAACCTTTATTAACAGAAACGTTCAATGTAACTGCAGGTGTTACTGATGATACATTAGGATATTGTATATAGTTTTTTTGAATGTTAGTGTACCTGTTTGTTTCTGTTAAACAGAAATAGCAATCTGCATCGTGATTTTCAGGTTCGTGCCAAATCGTGGGAGTAGAAAAACGTTGTCGTTTACCTTTGTGAAGAGAAGCAGCGCATGAAGAGCATACCCTATTTGGCGTCCAAGCATTGTTTGTATCTTCAGCAAATATGCCATAGCAAAAATGGTACTTTCTTTTCAAAGTGTCTGTTAAAGCTTTACCATTTTTGAAAATATAAATTCCACAAACAAAACAAAAAGAATTGGGACTTATTTTACAACTAGACATTTTTTAATATCTACTTTTAATTAAATTTTTTTCATAAAAATAAAACACACAGAAACTAATTTTGTATTTTTTTGTATTTGTTAGTTTTGTATTTGTTGTATATCTAATGAAAATGAGAAAATAGATAAACTAGATAAAAATAGATATATATCAAACCCATAAGCACAACTCCACAATCCAAAATTTATGCACTTCAAACTTATAAACCTCAAACTCATAAACCCTAAGCCTGTAAATCCTGAACTGATAAAACCCAAACCTATAGAACTTAAACTCATAAACCTCAAACCTATAGAACTTAAATCTGTAAATCTTAAACCCATAAACCCTAAACCGATTGAACCCAAATAAACCGGGTAATGGTGCCAAGAGTAGCAGTTAATGGAATCTACTCACTGCTATATTGAAGAAGAAGAAAAAGATTAATCCCAAACCTGTAGACCTAAAACACATTAATCTCAATTCTCGCCATAGGGTTATGTAAAAAAACTATTACTTTTATTTTACAATTTCAACCTTATTTATCTCTAAACCTATCCATGAAAAACCTTACTTCACAAATTATAAACTTCAAATAACAGAAGTAAAAAAAAATTTATGCAAAAAAACCAATCACATGAAGCAAACTAACTTTGAAGATTTAAACATAAAAATGCATTCTTTAGTAAATGTAAATTTATATGGTTTTTCATGGATAGGTTTAGAGATAAATAAGGTTGAAATTGTAAAATAAAAGTAATAGTTTTTTTACATAACCCTATGGCGAGAATTGAGATTAATGTGTTTTAGGTCTACAGGTTTGGGATTAATCTTTTTCTTCTTCTTCAATATAGCAGTGAGTAGATTCCATTAACTGCTACTCTTGGCACCATTACCCGGTTTATTTGGGTTCAATCGGTTTAGGGTTTATGGGTTTAAGATTTACAGATTTAAGTTCTATAGGTTTGAGGTTTATGAGTTTAAGTTCTATAGGTTTGGGTTTTATCAGTTCAGGATTTACAGGCTTAGGGTTTATGAGTTTGAGGTTTATAAGTTTGAAGTGCATAAATTTTGGATTGTGGAGTTGTGCTTATGGGTTTGATATATATCTATTTTTATCTAGTTTATCTATTTTCTCATTTTCATTAGATATACAACAAATACAAAACTAACAAATACAAAAAAATACAAAATTAGTTTCTGTGTGTTTTATTTTTATGAAAAAAATTTAATTAAAAGTAGATATTAAAAAATGTCTAGTTGTAAAATAAGTCCCAATTCTTTTTGTTTTGTTTGTGGAATTTATATTTTCAAAAATGGTAAAGCTTTAACAGACACTTTGAAAAGAAAGTACCATTTTTGCTATGGCATATTTGCTGAAGATACAAACAATGCTTGGACGCCAAATAGGGTATGCTCTTCATGCGCTGCTTCTCTTCACAAAGGTAAACGACAACGTTTTTCTACTCCCACGATTTGGCACGAACCTGAAAATCACGATGCAGGTTGCTATTTCTGTTTAACAGAAACAAACAGGTACACTAACATT
>NW_022639544.1:1131469-1132625 GCF_010583005.1 Odontomachus brunneus
AAAATAATACTTCATTATACTTTTCTAAATATTTTAATTAATAATAATTTTTCACTGAATTTTTCTACTCTCTTAATAAAATATTATCGAAATATTAATGAAATTATAATGAAATTTTAATGAAATTGGATTAAAATTGTGAATGCTTTTCAAAAGCATTTCAGCAAAAGTTCATTATATTTTCAATAAATTATTTCTATCAGATATCAGAAATATCTCAATTGAGATCTTACATGCGAATTTTTGCAGAAACCACATTTGAGAATTCAATTGAGAATTCAACTGAGAATTGAATTGGGAATTCTACTGTTATCTTAACAGAAATTTTTCAGTAGGGTATATAATAATACACAAAAAATTATATGACACCTTACGCAGTATTTCGCACCATTAATTGCAATTTAAAAAATATAATCCTTGTGAATACTTGTAACCATGTCAACTTGTAGTTTGAACGTAAGAAAATAAACGTCTTTTATATAAAATAAGTAATATCTAAATAATAATAAACAAAAAATTATATGGCATCTTGTGCATCATTTTGCATCATTAATCGTAATGAAAAAAATACAATCCTTGTGAACACATGTAATCATGTCAACTTGTAGTTTAAACGTAACAAAATAAATGTTTTTTACGTAAAATAAGCAATATCTATATAATAATAAAAAAAAAGTTATGTAACATTTTATGCATTATTTTGCACCATGCATCGTAAACATAAAGGAACTTAGCAACATACAATGTTAAAGTGCATTTTAGTAGGCAAATAAACAGCGAACGAGTAGCGAGTGAACAGTAAATTCGTATGTGTATGCCGCACCGAATACAAATTGAACGTTCGTAGCATTCTAAAGGTGCATATATACTATGCGAAAAAATGGCTAACGACAACAAACGAACAACGATTTTACGAAGATTAGCAAACTAACAACGTAAACATGTTTTACATTTGTAGTTTGCTGTTCCTGCTTGGTCGCTTAGGATGTATCAATTTTTGCAAAATAACTGTTTACCTTTCATTCACCGTTTGTTCACTTGGTGTATACACATGTTTAGAATGCTACGAACGTTCTGTTCGCATTTTCTGTGACGTACACATTTGCGAATTCGCTGTTCACTCGCTCTTTGCTTGCCTAATGTATATACCCTGACA
>NW_022639544.1:1132635-1132880 GCF_010583005.1 Odontomachus brunneus
AATTCTGAGTGCAGATTCGTGATCAGCGACCCCAAAAACATATAGGACACTTATTCTCGTCTCGGGTACCGGCGATTTTTTTTTGTGGAGCTGTGTTATTGTCGTATACAGGAAAACCCCGGAAGATATATCGCACGTATATTTTACAGATATATTAGTGATGATTATGGTAGATAGTCGGGATATATCTGGGAAAATGTTTCTGATAATAATAATGACTAAATTTATACTTGGTGCTTCCCAAT
>NW_022639544.1:1132890-1133013 GCF_010583005.1 Odontomachus brunneus
GTTATTTGAAAAGTAACAATAAAAAAATCGTTACTTTCCGTTACTTTTGTAAAAAAAAAGTTAAAATCGGCATATAAAACGAATAGTAGAAGAGACATACGTACAGTACATAAATTATACATG
>NW_022639544.1:1133023-1133258 GCF_010583005.1 Odontomachus brunneus
AACCAATAAACTGGTTTTGTGTAACACAGTGTACGCAACTGGAAAGCATCACTGATTACTTAATATGCATATCAATAAATATACAGTTAGTACAAAATATGTTCAGTAAATCAATTTTATACCGATATACTAATTCATATGCATATTAAACAATCAGTATAATGTAGACATTAGTATTATATCTGAAATTATACAAAATAGAATTACACAAAATACAATAATTATATATTATAGA
>NW_022639544.1:1133268-1133366 GCF_010583005.1 Odontomachus brunneus
GAAGAATAATCAATTATGATTGGTGCAATTTCCTTGCGATCTTGCGATTGCGACTAATGTAGAATGGGCTTTAGTGGATCCGCACACGAATTGACATT
>NW_022639544.1:1133376-1133524 GCF_010583005.1 Odontomachus brunneus
ATATTTGTTTTATACAAATACTTTTATACTACTATTAAAATATAATTCTTGTGAACACTTTTAACCATATAGACTTATATAATAGTTTAAGCGTAACAAAATAAATGTTTTTTATATGAAATAAGCAATATCTACCCTACTGAAAAAT
>NW_022639544.1:1133534-1134956 GCF_010583005.1 Odontomachus brunneus
CTTTAGAGGCTTTCTACAATAAGCAATAAATTTTAAGTCACAATAAAATTGACCAATTACAGTGGATTATTTTTCTAATAGTCGACTATGATTGGTCAATTTTATTATGACTTAAGATTTATTGCTTATTGTAGAATGGGCTTTACGGAAAGCAGCACATTAATTGTTTATCATGTGCAAAATTTCATCACGTGGCATGCGTTGCCGCGTTCTGTGTACAGAAGCCATCATAGTAAAAAGTAACAATATAAGTAACGATGAATTTCGTTACTCGTTATTAAAAAAAATGTAACGCCGTTACTTTTTCGTTACTGATACAAAAAAGTAACAGCGTTACCAAATCGTTACTAAAAAAAAGTAACGAAATAATAACGTCGTTACAAGTAACGCGTTACTTCCCAACCCTGCATAAACATATCTGTTAGTAATAATTTCTCACTCAACAATGGGTGCTTTCTAATTGCATTAACATATCTTGACACATACGTACACAAAACCAGTTTATTGGTCACATATTATCTAAATTATCTTGTAAGATAATATGCAACCAATAAACTGGTTTTGTGTACGTATGTGTCAAGATATGTTAATGCAATTAGAAAGCACCCATTGTTGAGTGAGAAATTATTACTAACAGATATGTTTATGCAGGGTTGGGAAGTAACGCGTTACTTCCCAACCCTGCATAAACATATCTGTTAGTAATAATTTCTCACTCAACAATGGGTGCTTTCTAATTGCATTAACATATCTTGACACATACGTACACAAAACCAGTTTATTGGTCACATATTATCTAAATTATCTTGTAAGATAATATGCAACTAATAAATTAGTTTTGTGTAACACAGTGTACGCAACTGGAAAGCATCCAATGTAACTGTTGTATAACACACGCGTTATATAACACTTATATTGTTCAGTGAGGAATTATAACTAACATATGTTTACTGATGAATTGCTATAAGTATTACATACACACGCACACATATATATAATACTTATATATTAATCAATTAATCTAATGTTAATTTATTCACGTCATATTATCCTCATGCAATGTAAGCTGCAGTTCTGTTGGAGTCGTTTCTTTATTATTATTCGCAAGTAGTTATTATTCGCACATTTTTAGCTTTTCTGAAAAAGGAAACATTTAAAATTATATATTGGGAGTACAAATAAGTCTTCGCCGTTTCTTATAAAAAATTGGGTATTTATTGTGAAAAAACGGTACCTTATGTTTTATTCAAAGTATTGTCCATCGCTAGCCACTACTTTTTCCCATCTTTCTGACAGAATACGGATACCGCATCGGAAGAACGCTTCATCTTTTGAGGCTATCCACGAATCGACCCAATTTTTGGTATCTTCATATGATGTGAAGTGCTGCTCAGACAGGCCGTGCGAAACACGTGATCATCA
>NW_022639544.1:1134966-1136119 GCF_010583005.1 Odontomachus brunneus
TTCTTTATTATTATTCGCAAGTAGTTATTATTCGCACATTTTTAGCTTTTCTGAAAAAGGAAACATTTAAAATTATATATTGGGAGTACAAATAAGTCTTCGCCGTTTCTTATAAAAAATTGGGTATTTATTGTGAAAAAACGGTACCTTATGTTTTATTCAAAGTATTGTCCATCGCTAGCCACTACTTTTTCCCATCTTTCTGGCAGCATACGGATACCGCGTCGGAAGAACTCTTCATCTTTTGAGGCTATCCACGAATCAACCCAATTTTTGGTATCTTCATATGATGTGAAGTATTGTTCAGATAGGCCGTGCGTCATCGATCGAAACAAGTGATAGTCAGAGGGAGTAATGTCTGGTGAATACGGCGGGTGGGGTAAAACTTCCCAATTGAGTGTTTCCAAGTAGGTTTTGACCGGCGCCGCAACATGTGGACGAGCACTATCATGCAGAAGAACAATTTTGTCGTGTCTGGAGTAGTAGTGGGCGCGTTTTTCCTTGAATGCTCGGCTCAATCTCATCAATTGTATTCGGTAGAGAACCCCAGTAACGGTTTCGTTCGGTTTGAGCAACTCATAATACACGACACCAAGTTGATCCTACCAAATACACAACATTAGTTTTTTTCCATGAATATTCGGCTTGGCTGTCGATGTTGAAGCATGGCCACGTGGTCCCCATGATTTCCTCTTCTTTGGATTATCGTAGTGGATTCATTTTTCATCACCAGTGACTATACGATGCAAAAAACCCTTTCGTTTATGCCTGGCAAGCAGCATTTCACATGTGCAAAATCGATGTTCAACGTTTCTCGGCTTCAGTTCATATGGAACCCAATTTCCTTGCTTTTGAATCATTCCCAACGATTTTAAACGATGTGAAATTGCTTGTTGAGTCGCTCCTAATGTAAGTGCAAGTTCTTTTTGCGTTTGGCACTAATCTTCCTCCAATAATGCTTCCAATTCCGCGTCTTCGTACACTTTCGGCCTTCCGCTACGTTCTTTGTCTTAGACGTCAAACTCACCGTTCTTAAACTTTTGAAACCACTCACGACTTCTCTCACTTAAAGCAGCCTCACCATATGCTTCTACAAGCAATCGATGCGCCTCAGCTACAGATTTCTTCAAATTAAGGAAGTAAATTAAAAGTC
>NW_022639544.1:1136129-1137527 GCF_010583005.1 Odontomachus brunneus
ATATATAACAGATATATATATATATATATATATATATATATATATATATATATATATATATATACATATACATACTTATACATATACATATTCTGTATTAAATCTTTAAATATTCGTATTTAAAACTGATAACTATATATATATATATATATATATATATATATATATATATATATATATATATATAGAGAGAGAGAGAGAGAGAGAGAGACTGACGCTGTAAAACATTTTATTTTGATTTCATACATTTTACTTATCACCTTCAATATACACCCCTCCTCTATCCCTACAACGCTCCATGTGAATCTTCCATTGTTCGAAGCAGTGCTGGAAAGTCTTCTTCTGTCAGCTCCTTCAGGACGCGTGCCGTTTTCTCTTTCACAGCTTTAACGGACTCAAATCTTGTTCCTTTTAAGGTAGATTTCACCTTAGGAAACAGATAGAAGTCGCACGACGCAAGATCTGGCGAATAAGGGTGGATGGTCTAACACTGGGATGCTGAACTTGGCTAGAAACCTCTTGACAGACAATGCGGAATAAGCCGGCGCATTGTCTTGGCGGAGAACCCATGACTTGTCCTTCCACAATTCGGGTCGTTATCAATTCGTACAGTTTCAGCAATCGCACGAATATTTAACCGACAGTCAGATCGAATCAGATTACCGGTTTTTTCGATATTGTTATCCGTTTTTGACGTGCAAGTGCGACCCGGGCGTGAATCATCTTGAACGTCTTCTCGGCCATCTTGAAAACGCTTAAACCACTCAAAAACACGTGTGCGCGATAAACATTTATTGCCATACACTTCTTTCAATAAATTATATGTTTCAGTAGCAGTTTTTCCAAGTTTCATGTGAAATTTCACAACAATTCGTTGCTCTACTGTTACACTTAACATTTTTCCGGCGAAACAAAAAATAGAAGGAGGAGGGCATACTAGGTGGCGGCGGGGAGCGGTGCACTTGGACACGGTGCATTTGGACACAGCTAATCACAGCACCGTGTGATTAGAGACATTTGTAGGGTCCCTTGGAACAGCGACTTGTGATTGGACTGTGTCCAATTGCCCCGTGTCCAACTGATATACACCCGTGGCGGCGGGACGCTGTGCGTTCGAGATCTGCGTATCTTTTTCGTTCCAGAAAGAGAAAAATATCGAGAGCGCGGTCTTGCTAGGCCGGGACTCGAACCCGGGTCTTTCGCTTGCCGGGCGACTGCTCTAAACCACTCTAATGCGAATGAAGGCTACGGCTATACTGATTTGTTTACAGAAGCGAGAGGCACTGCATTCGAAAGAGAAGGCTTCACGATAACAGCTGTGGCTTGCTGGCGTTTGGCGCATGCGCACTTCTTCTGTAGCAGCGTCAGTCTCGTTATTTAATAGCCACACCTCGTATA
>NW_022639544.1:1138437-1138776 GCF_010583005.1 Odontomachus brunneus
GACATTTTCGCACGAAAAAAATTACGTGATGCTGATACAAAATCGCTAATATTTCAAGGTTATGGTGTTGCCAGATGTCCAACCTTCCGATATGACGTTTTACATCTGACAATTTCAACCATAACTTACTGGTAGGGCCATCTTTTGTCAAACGGCGAAGACTTACTTGTACCTCCAATAAATCACTAGTCTTTATATAAAACAACATTATTGTACCAATGTATGGACAAGATCCTCATCGTGGACATCTTATTATTTATTTATATATTACTTATACATATACATATTCTGTATTAAATCTTTAAATATTCGTATTTAAAACTGATAACAATATATATA
>NW_022639544.1:1138786-1138930 GCF_010583005.1 Odontomachus brunneus
GGAGAACCCATGACTTGTCCTTCCACAATTCGGGTCGTTATCAATTCGTACAGTTTCAGCAATCGCACGAATATTTAACCGACAGTCAGATCGAATCAGATTACCGGTTTTTTCGATATTGTTATCCGTTTTTGACGTGCAAGT
>NW_022639544.1:1138940-1139039 GCF_010583005.1 Odontomachus brunneus
TTTTCGAGTTAAGAGGCTTCAAAGTTACGCTCTTTAGCATTAGCGCACGGTCGATTAAGGCAAGAGGAAAATCATATCCGGCCGATTAAGGCAAGATGA
>NW_022639544.1:1139143-1139547 GCF_010583005.1 Odontomachus brunneus
ATTGCCATACACTTCTTTCAATAAATTATATGTTTCAGTAGCAGTTTTTCCAAGTTTCATGTGAAATTTCACAACAATTCGTTGTTCTACTGTTACACTTAACATTTTTCCGGCGAAACAAAAAATAGAAGGAGGAGGGCATACTAGGTGGCGGCGGGGAGCGGTGCACTTGGACACGGTGCATTTGGACACAGCTAATCACAGCACCGTGTGATTAGAGACATTTGTAGGGTCCCTTGGAACAGCGACTTGTGATTGGACTGTGTCCAATTGCCCCGTGTCCAACTGATATACACCCGTGGCGGCGGGACGCTGTGCGTTCGAGATCTGCGTATCTTTTTCGTTCCAGAAAGAGAAAAATATCGAGAGCGCGGTCTTGCTAGGCCGGGACTCGAACCCGGGTC
>NW_022639544.1:1141943-1145553 GCF_010583005.1 Odontomachus brunneus
TATATATATATATATATATATATATATATATATATATATATATATCACTACTTTGACCCTTTATATCTTGGGAAATATTGACTTTTGGGACTTGGTATAATGATAACTTTTTATCAGCATGGTGAAAACTAAAACATAGTGAAATTTCAGCCAATTTGACCGAAAACCATTTTCCATGGTTTAGTGCGGGGTCCTTTCCGCGGTTACCGGATTTCGATTCGGACTCACCAACTCAAATTGGGCGCCAGGTGCGGTAAGGCCGCACCTCCTTACTAATTCGTGATCATCAAAATCTCTAAGTTGTAGTCTGCCGTCGATATCTCGGGGACTTAACGGGACCGGTAGCTCTAGTTTATTTTGAGTCGGAGATAGGAGTGGGATCTGGGGAAGAAAACAGACCTCGATCGAGAAAAAGAAAAACAGGTGGTTTAATCCCACGGTAAGGCTCTGCTTTTTTATTGTATCGGACACCCACGCTCCGATAACCACCACTTTACATAAATCTTCCGTCCGACCTGTTAACGGTACGGTAAGGATCTCACGAGACGCTAGCTACAGTTACGGTATATTCGGATTCTTAATCGGCGCTGAAGTTCGCGCGGCCACTCCTCGCTACGGACGGACAACGCTGGCATGCAACACCCGGAACGAGACGGTATACCAACACGAGTGACTGGTCTTACAATTTGACGAGACTCGCTCCTCACTCTGGCCCGGTTAGGGGATGCTGGTCCAGCCGCTACCCGTCGTCACAGACGTCGTCGTCGTCGTCGTCGTCGGCGGGGTTCTCGCCCTAGCTTCCGCCTCGCCCTCGATACTTCAACCGTCGACCGAGAGTGACACACAGGAGAGCGATCTCGCACACGAAAAATATACTGTTTTCCTAAGCCGATACAGGTCGCAAAACGATAGCGGTGGTTCTCTCGGTACAAATCTGTCGATCTTCCTATGACGAGCCTTTTTCTAGGCGCCTGTCATTGCCGGGTCTCTCTCTCTCTCTCTCTCTCTCTCTCTCTTTCTCTCTCTCTCTCGGATAAAGAAGAGAGAGTGACGTGTGTTATATCGCCGAAATACTAAGTTTTCAACGGTAAATGTGAGAGAGGTCGTAAAAATAAGTGTTCAAGTTACGCCGTCATAGACCAGGAATTACTATGAGGGTTATCTAATCGGGATATGGCGATCTGTGAATGTGAACAGTGAATTTCGTGTTTGGATCATCGAAGTCTCGCAAAACAGGTAAACATTATACGTGGACACAAAAGTGCTGACGTGTGAAAGTGGATTATATGTGACTGAACGCTGACGCTGATAACAGCGGTTTTCAGTTGGTAATTAACGGCATGTTCGATGAATATGTAGAGTATCGATGCTCGGCATGTAGGAAGGCAGTAAAGAGCAAAGTCGTCAAATGTAAATCTTGTGTAAAGCTTTTTTACCATCCAGGATGTGTGAGTAAGCATAAAACTCTCGATAAAAACCAAAAATACGTGTCGTGTAAGGGTCAATATGAGTAGTTTTTGGTTGAAAGTGAGCAGGAAACAAGCATGAAAAAAACGCCAGTAACAGAAGGAAGAGATAGGACATCATCTACAAGATCGTTTAGTGGAAATAAAGGGTTAAACATTGATGTAAAAGTAGACTGGATAATAAAAACTGTAAAAGAAATAAAAAATGAAACGGCTTGTAAAAATGAAATTGAAATAATGATTAGAGAGTTCAAGAAGAATTGGGGATTGTTAAACGAGAACTGGAAAACTTGAAGAAGATGATGCAGGGAGTAGCATGTGGACTACAGGAAGGATTGCAGAGAAGTTAGAGTGAAGCGGTTAAAGAGAAGAAGAAAGGAAACGTTATAATTGTTAAGCCGAAGATTCAGCAAGAGAGTGAAACTACTAAAAAATTGATATAAGAGAAAGTGGATATTAAGAGTATGGCTATAGGAATAACGAAATTAAAAAAAGGAAGCAAGGGAACAGTGATCATGGGATGTGAAACCGGAAAGTAGATAAAACAATTGAAGGAGACAATTCAAGCTAAGCTGGGAGAAAATTATAAAGTAATGGAGTCGCTTCAATCAAAATCAAAGATAAAAATTATCAATATAGGTTTAGAAGAGATGATAATGAACTTAAAAATACGATAAAGAAACAAAATAAAATGGATTCTGTAATTATGCGGATTGTGAAGAGAATGATAAAAAAAAAAGAAATAATCAATCAGAAAGAAGAGGAAATGAGGAAGGATCAATAATAATGGAAGTAGATGAGGAGACGCACGAGTTGATATTGAAGAGAGTAAAACTAAATGTAGGATGGAAGAAATGCCCTGTATTTAATTACATCAATGTTAAAGGATGTTTTAAATGCTGGGAATATTATCATATAGCAAAAAATTGTACGCGAGAGGAAATATGTTATAAATGTGCAGGAAATCATAATTCGCGTGATTGTACAGCGACAAAGAAAAAATGAATTGTATGTTCAAAATTCGAACTATAAATAAGTTATAATCTAAAAATAAGTGACGAACATGACGCCCTTAGTACGGAATGTCCGACTTTTAAGAGGGTGTTACAGGAGGAGAAGAGGAGAGCTGACTGAGAGGACGCTAAATAGCAACTACAGGGAGAACCGGAGCTAATACTACATATGAATGCGCAAAGCTTAATGGTACGTAGAGATGAGATACAACATCAGATTATGAAGAAAATAAATCCTGTGTTCCTAGCATTATTGGAAACCAGATTGACCGAAGATATCGAAGACAATGAAGACAGTGAACGTGCCGTTATAGTATGATTAGATGTAATGCTGAGAGGAGAGGGAGTTTTATATGTAAGGAACGATATTAAATACGATGTAGTATTAATGAAAAAATTAGAATCAAATTGTTACTGTGTGGTGGTAGAAGTGAAAGAAAAATTATATAAAGGAGTGATAATGGTAATATATCACTCACCGAGCGCATCGCATGGAGACTTTATAAGATTTTTATAGGATATAGTAGAGGAGCAAATAATAAAGGAAGAATGTATGGTAATAAGAGATTTTAATATTGATCTTACGATGAACTCGTTTTATGCAAAAAAATTACAAACGACAATGTTAAGCTTGGGTATGAAGCAGAATGTTAATGAACTGACGAGAAAGACAGTCAGACAATTATAGAATTGATCTTCGCTAATAATAATAAGATAGTGAGGATAATTCATGAATCTAAAATTACGGACCACGCGTGGCTAAAAGTTGAGTTGAGTGTGAGTAAAATTGAAAATAAATATAGAGAATTTAGTGCTAGGAATTACAAAGAGTTTGATGTATTAGGACCTTAACTTAGTTTCCGCCCGCAAATGTTAGATGGCAATGCAAACAGTTCTAGTAGTCATTACTAACGAAACAGGAAGTTTGTGATTAATTTCGACATTTCTCGATAACATTCAGTCAGCATACACAATTATTTTCCTAAACAACAATTTCTTTTGCTTTGTGAAAAATGGAACGCGATAAAGTGTTTTTTCGACATGTGCTTTTGCACTATTTTGATTTGAAAAAAAGTGTAGCAGAAGTTCATCGATTACTTGAAGAAGGTTATGGTGATCGAGCTCCATCAC
>NW_022639544.1:1145652-1146330 GCF_010583005.1 Odontomachus brunneus
TTGAGTGGTACACGCTTCCGAAATGTTGAAGAAGTGCGAGAATGGGTGGACGAATGGATTGCTTCGAAACAAACATCGTTTTATCGAGATGGTATCGCCCAGTTGCCAGAAAGATGGCAAAAAGTTGTAGAAAGTGATGGAAAATACTTTCATTGAAATAATTTAAATAAATTTTTTACAATAAATGCTTTTTCTCAGTATTTTTTGGGCGGAAACTAAGTTAAGGTCCTAATAAATGAATTTGCTATATTAGTGAAAAATAAAATACAGGTAAACCAAGGATATCAGTGTGAATGTATGAATGTCAGTGAGAGAGCGAAAAAGCTTGTCGATAGTATGGTGGATGCGTTAGATGTAACGGCACCGAAGAAAAGTTTAGAATTCCGAAAGTATGGGAAGGAAAAAAATGGTTCTCAGGTGAAATAAGAGAGGCTGCGCGTAGAAGAGATAAGGCATATAGAAGGGCATTGTATGACGGTACCGAACAAAATTGGTTGCAATAAAAATTGAAAGAAACGCAATAGTAAAAGCAATCAGGAAGAAGAAGAAAGAATACTATGAAAATATGATAGATTTTAATAAAGAAAATTCTACTGCTACGTGGAAAACCTTGAAAGAAATAATTAGAGGCGAGCCAGTAGGTAGAAAGAAAATAGGAAGTATAGATTTTGAGATTTT
>NW_022639544.1:1146340-1147204 GCF_010583005.1 Odontomachus brunneus
AAATTGTACGCGAGAGGAAATATGTTATAAATGTGCAGGAAATCATAATTCGCGTGATTGTACAGCGACAAAGAAAAAATGAATTGTATGTTCAAAATTCGAACTATAAATAAGTTATAATCTAAAAATAAGTGACGAACATGACGCCCTTAGTACGGAATGTCCGACTTTTAAGAGGGTGTTACAGGAGGAGAAGAGGAGAGCTGACTGAGAGGACGCTAAATAGCAACTACAGGGAGAACCGGAGCTAATACTACATATGAATGCGCAAAGCTTAATGGTACGTAGAGATGAGATACAACATCAGATTATGAAGAAAATAAATCCTGTGTTCCTAGCATTATTGGAAACCAGATTGACCGAAGATATCGAAGACAATGAAGACAGTGAACGTGCCGTTATAGTATGATTAGATGTAATGCTGAGAGGAGAGGGAGTTTTATATGTAAGGAACGATATTAAATACGATGTAGTATTAATGAAAAAATTAGAATCAAATTGTTACTGTGTGGTGGTAGAAGTGAAAGAAAAATTATATAAAGGAGTGATAATGGTAATATATCACTCACCGAGCGCATCGCATGGAGACTTTATAAGATTTTTATAGGATATAGTAGAGGAGCAAATAATAAAGGAAGAATGTATGGTAATAAGAGATTTTAATATTGATCTTACGATGAACTCGTTTTATGCAAAAAAATTACAAACGACAATGTTAAGCTTGGGTATGAAGCAGAATGTTAATGAACTGACGAGAAAGACAGTCAGACAATTATAGAATTGATCTTCGCTAATAATAATAAGATAGTGAGGATAATTCATGAATCTAAAATTACGGACCACGCGTGGCTAAAAGTTGAGTTG
>NW_022639544.1:1147214-1160881 GCF_010583005.1 Odontomachus brunneus
AAAGAAAATAGGAAGTATAGATTTTGAGATTTTAGGCGATATTGAAGAGTGCAATATAGCTGATAAATTTAATTTATATTACATACAAAGTATTAATAGTATAGTAAACTCTATAAAAGTTAATAGATCCGGCGATGATTTATTCGAGTATTGGATGAATATAAATAAAAAACTGTTTATATTATCGAAGACAATTAGGAAAAACTAAGGAATTATGAAAAACTTTGAGATTATCAAGCTAGAACAGTTAGAGAAAATTGTTATGGGATTGCCAAAAAAGAAAGGTACGGATGAGGAAATAACTAGTGATATATTGAAAGCAGCTTTTCCTGTAATAAAAGAGGAATTTGTGAATATAATAAATCATTCTTTGAGGGAAGGTCGATGTCCAGGAGGTTGGAAAACCTCTACGATAATACCGATTCCAAAGATAGATTGCGACGATATTCGCAAGGTTTACTTGCGAGCGACGGCAGACAGTCGCCTGTAAGTCGCGTCGGCAAATTGCCGTCGGCTCCGGTTCACGCCACAAAACTAAAAGCGGTAGTTGGGCGCCAGATGCGGAAAGGCCGCACCACCTCGATAAACGCGAGATGCGGTACTTTACACAAAATTCGAGTGTCCCGAGAACCGTCGGGACCGGTAGCTCTGGGATTTTAAAGTCGGAGACGGGATGGGTTCAGGACTCAGAAAATGACTCCACGCGTATTCAATAGTAATGAGTTTATTTGCGGGACTCTCGCACGTCCCGGTACGAAGCGCGGCAAGATTCATAAAAACAGTCGCGAGACGCGAGACGGTATTGAAATCGCGATAATGGAAAACCCGTGGACGACTTCTTCGGATGAGTTTTATGACACGCGCGGCCGCTCCACGGACGGGACAACGATGAACGAGATGATAACGCGAACGCGACAAAATACGGACAATTATGGAGCAGATGGACGGCCTTACAAAAATCGACGGCTCCCCTGGCGACGGATGTCGGCGGTGGCGGTATCCTCCTCAGTCGCTCGGGTAGTCCTCTCTCTCTCTCTCTCTCCCTCTCTCTCTCTCTCTCTCTCTCTCTCTCTCACACACACACTTTCGGCACGCACGGTAAGTTTTCGGGATCTATCGAAATTCGTCCGGTCGCGGCGACGATCGCGGTAAGGCTAGCGATCCGTTGGCTTCCGGAGGATCGCGTATTCTCGCTGATCCTTCTCCGTCGCTTCTCCTCTTGCCTTGCGATGCTCTGCATTCGGGAATCAGCAATTTTCGGTACTTTCGTCTCGAGACATTTCCTGTCTCGAGACACTGTTGCCGTCGTAGATCTGCTCGCTGTCTCTATCAGCGCTTCCATTTTTTCACGCTGTGATCCTCGCGCCGGCTGAGTCCGCTTAGCGCCCGCTGAAAGTAAACACAGCTGACAGTTTCGCGTCTAATTGCGGTAGCTGTGCTCTCGATATAGAATATTTTAGTCGTTATAATATTCAATAGCTGAATGCTCGGGAATTCAAAAATTTTCTAACACAAAATTTTATGAGAGCGATTCACCTGAACGAGAGCGATTAGCCGTCGGCCGCTGCTCCGTTGTCCCTCGATGTCCTCTACTCCTTTGGTCCTGGTTCGCTGGCAAGGGGAAGCCGAGGGGCACAAAGTTAGGGGCACGCGATAACCTTCGAATCTGCTCCGCTCGCAAAAGTCGATGCCAATATTTGTCCTAGAGACTCTCACAAACAAAAATACGCCGGGACGCGATAACCGGTAATATTCGCGAAAATCCGTTCGCGACGCGATACGCGAGAAACAATCACACCAAATCAGTACGGTTTTTCTTGGGATGGGCGCCTCTAAGGCTACCACAAGATAAAGCGAAAAGAGCGAGCGAATATAGGCCTATTAATATATTACCAATATTTGAGAAAGTGTCAAAATTAGTAATAAAAGAGCAACTTGAAATGTATTTGGAATATAACGAGATTATAGCAGAACATCAGTCGGGATTTAGAAAATATTATTCGTGCGAAACAACGATTCAAACTGTCATCGACGAATGGAAGTTAATAGTAAGCGAAGGAAAAATGGTAGGAGTAATTTTGATGGATCTTAAGAGAGCGTTTGAAACAAAAGACAGAGAACGATTATTGGAAAAAATGTATCAGTATGGAATTAGAAGAATGGTCCTAGAATGGTTCAAATCATATTTAAATAATAGAAAACAGTAGGTGCGATTCAATCATACATAGTTCAAATGATTGACAACAGAATACGGAGTGCCACAAGGTTCTATGTTGGAATCTTTACTATTTATACTATGTATAAACGATATAATCAAAGTCTGTCCAGAAGGGTGCAATATAAAAATGTTTGCAGACGACACGCTTATACACGTAAGTGGAGAAAGTAACGCGGATATAGAAATAAAAATAAACACGGTTTTTTATATAATCGAAAATTGGATGAATATAAATAAGCTAAAAATGAATGCTGATAAAACGAAATATATGATAGAAGTATTCGAAAAGAATTGAGAAGTAATACTAGTTTGAAATGTCTGGAATTGAAATAGAGCGTATAGAAACTATGAAATACTTAGATATAATTATTGACGACAGACTTCGATTTCAAGATCACTGCGATTATATGTTAAAGAAAATAGACAAGAGAACGAGTTTTTTAAACAGAGTAGGTAATTATATATCGATGTATAGTAGATGTATTATATATAAGATAATCATAGCTCCGCACTTTGAGTATTGCGCGACGCTATTAATAGACATGAGCGAGACGCAGATAACCTAATTACAGAAAGTACAAAACAGAGCTATGAAGGTAAACTTCAATGTGATAGATACACCAAAGTGAAAGACATGCTAAAAGCGTTGCAATATCTATCAATAAGACAAAAGTTACGATATAATATATGTATATTTACTTTTAATATATTAAACGATATGCTATTGGCTCAGTTAAGAGATAAGATACAGATTGTAGGGGATGAATGCGCAAGAGAAACGAGACAAGCGGGTAATATTGAACTTCAGTTTAGAAAAACAAAGAGTGCACAGAAAAGTCTATTTTATGAGGGAGCAAAAATATATAACGCGCTACCAGCGGAAATAAAACATTGTGTTAGGCTTGATTTGTTTAAAAGAAAGTTGAAGACACATATTTACAACACTGTAAATTATGTAAATTAAAATGTCTATGTAAATAGCTGAGAAAGCTAAATAAAAGATTATTAATTAATCAATCTCTCTCTCTCTCTCTCTCTCTCTCTCTCTCTCTCTCTCTCTCTCTCTCTCTTTGTCACCCGATATCGTTCCTTTCACGTACGGTATTCTCGAAATTGCTCTAGTATCTCTGCGCGGCGACGGTCGCGATAAGGCTGTCGATACGTCGGCTTTCGGAGGATCGCGTATCTTCGCCGGTCCTCCTTTGTCACTTCCCTTTTTGCCCATAGATGTTTGTCACTTGGGAATCGGCAATTTTCGGTAAATTTGTCTCGAGATATTACTTGTCTCGAGACACTGTTGCCGTAATGGATCGGCTCGTAGTCTCCATCGGTGCTCCAGTTTTTCACGCTGGGATCCTCGGGATGGTCTCGTTCTCCTGCCGTACCCGCTAAGCGCCGGCTAAAAAGTAAACACAGCTGAGCGGTATTACTTGCTCTTTCGGTCGCTGTGCTCTCGTTATCGAATCTAGTCGTTATAATATTCGGTAACGTCGAGCGATCGGGAAACGCGAGAACTTTCTAACGTCAAATAACTTTTTTTTTTTTTAAGTGGAGAAAATGCTTTATGCACACCCCCGGACGAGCGTTGCCTGGGGGTAGTGTGGGACTCCCCAATCAAGGGTTTATCCACTAAAAACTCCACTGTTTCCATTCTCACTTCTTCTAGCTGTGCTCTGAACGTCTACTTGGGTATTGCTCCAAGCCCAGCCGATGTCCGCATTCCGCCCTTACCTTCTTGCCCTCGTGCCTTAGTTATATTTATACTACTCTTTCTCTATCTCCTAATAATCTCTCTATCTCTCTTTCATCTTCTAGCTGCCTACCGCTTTCTTCCTCTACTTCTCTTATTATTTGCTCTGCCTTTTCTCTGTTTCTTTCGCCACCTCTTTCCTAGTCAACACCTCTTCAGCGAAGCTGGGGACTGCCTTCCATGCTCTTTTCTCCTCTATCATTTGAGCACTATGCCCTTTATATTTAGGAGGGTGCTTCCAATATACGTCCTAAGTTTACGTCTGTGGGACTTCCACGCTGGGAACTCCCTCAAGGTGTGGTCCGGGGAATCATCACATTCCCTACAGTAAGGGCATAGCGCGGATTGAGTTTCCTCAATTTTGTACAAAAATGTGCCGAAAGATCTGTGTCCTATAAAGAGTTGAGTTAGGTGATAGCTCAGCATTCCGCTCTTCTTGTTTATCCACTTGTCCAGTACTGGCACTATTGCTTCTCGTACTCGTATCCCTTTAAGATTTTCTGCCGAGGGTAACATTGCCACTGTCTATTCATTATTACTGTTGCCGCGTCCCATATCTTCTGCTTACTTTCTTCATTGAGTTCTGCCTATTCTCTATGCAACTTAAGTCGTTCATAGACCCGACGCTGTCTGGCCGACAATAATTGTACGGCGATAATAACATAGCTGCTTCGTAAAGATACAGTGCGATACCCATTGACCACCCTCAAAGTCATACCTCTTTGTACTCTTAAAAGTGGAACTTTGTAGATCGATCTGATTTCTAACTGTTGGCTCCACACTGGCGCAGGATAAAGCATAACAGAGTGAAGCATACCAATATACACCCTGCGTTTGGTCTTACACGGACCCTGAAGATTGGACATGAGCTTCCATAGAGCTCGAAGCACTTTGTGCGCCTTATCCTGTATATATTCAAAGTGTGGTTTAAAGGTTAGCCTTCTATAAAAAATGACACCTAAGCATTTCAAACTATCGGCTACTTCAATACCTGTTCCTTCAACTAATACTTCAATTTCCGGCATTCGACCTTTTCCACCAAACAGAGTTGTTTCGGTTTTATTCGTTGCTACCTGTAATCCTAAATGTTCAATCCTTTTAATCACCGCTGCAACGCTCAATCCATTAATCAGAGCCGCTGCTGTTGGATGCCTTGCTAAAGACTATAGTATCATCCGCGTAGCATATGACGTGACAGTCATGTAGTTTAGCATTAAGAACATAATCATAAGTTATGGTCCATAATAGTGGTCCCAGGACTGATCCTTGGGGTACACCTGCGTGTATTTCTCGCAAACATATTTCACCTTCCACGTTTATATATCGAATATATCTCTCGGATAGATAGTCCTGTATAATACGTATAATATATTCCGGTATACCCTTTCTTCTAATTTGTTCTATAATCTTTGGCCAGAAAAGAGAGCCGAAAGCATTCCTTATGTCAATGCTAGTTGCTGCCACGTATTCCTTATTTTCTAGCGCTGAGCTGATATAACTCTTCATAACTTGCGTAGCGTCTATCGTGGAGCGTCCTTTCCTGAAACCAAATTGCATTGGTGATAGATCTTCATCCGGGAGGTTCCGTAAATGTTCTTTAATTCGTCTCTTTACTATGCGCTCGAAGACTTTGCCTATATCATTAATGAGGCATATAGGTCTATATTTTGAAGGCTTCTTCGGATCTGCATGTTTTGGAAGTATAAGATTCGCCATCTTCCATTCATCTGGGAAAATGCTTTTCTGTAAACATTTGGTGAATATAAAGGCTACAAGATCGAAGGTCTCAAGAGTAGCTCGTTTCTAAAAGTTCATTCTAACACCGTCCGGGCCTGGGGCTGGCGCGCGACTTACGGCCTTTAATTGCCTTCTTCACGTCTTTTGCCTCTACTCCATGATTCATTCCACAGCTGTTCAGCGTCCCTTAGCGCCGGCATCTCATCGGTCATTGGTTTAGGGAATAGTTCATTCAGCACCTTTTCTAAAACTTCTCCCGGGATACTTTCAGTGGAAGGGATGGTTCCCTTTCTCATTCGCTCCAGCACTACTTTATAGGGCCTTCCCCACAGATCCTTATTGAGGTCTTCAGAGGCTCTTCCCACGCCTTCTTCTTTGCTTTGATGATTTACCGTCTAAATGCTGATCTAGACTTCTTATAGGCAACGCTAGCCAATGCAATTTGGGTTTCATGACGTCTCCGTTCACGTAACCGAATGAGTGCTCTCCTAGCTTGTAGACATCTGTGCTTTAGTGTTTCCATCTCCGGTTTCCACCAATATACATTCTTCGGTCCAGAACCAGATTTGACTTGCAGAGAGGCAACATCGCACGCATCTCTTATGATAGTAGTCAAGAACTCCACTGCGTCTATGGCCGATGTATCCTCGGTAATTTTAATACCCCACAGTCCCACAACAAGCATTAAATTTATCTTCATTGAACTTATAGACAGCCCATCTCGGGTTCAATCTAGTATTGTTTCCAGCATTAAAGTATAGAGGTCTTTGGGGGCATACCGCATATTGTACATATAAGTGATCCGAGAGAGACTCTTTATCCTCAGAACTGATCCTCCAGTCTCTTACTCGGTCTACCAGGTCTGGTGTGACCCAAGTGAGGTCTACTATTGACACGCTTTGTGGACGGTCACATGTGAGGGCTTCCTCTTTCGTAATCAAGCGCATATCTAGCGCACCCATTGCTTCCAACAAGTACGGTCCAAATTTGAAATCCGTGTTGCAACCCCACAAACATATTTGCGCGTTGAAGTCACCAGCTAGTATTATAGACTTCCCAGAGTTCTGCCTTATGAGGTCAGGTATCTTCTTCAATGCATCACAATAATTACCAATATGAAGATTTGGGAAAAGGTAGACCGACATTACCAAAATATTACCGCACCTCGCCATAACTACTCCTCTATCCTGATGTACTAGTATGCATGTGAACGCTAGTTTTTGGTTTCAAGTGATCGCTGCTAGATCTGTGCGGTCGCATATCCACCATGGTGATTTCGGAACGTAATTAGGTTTTGAAATTACGTCCAGTGCAATACCTTCCGAACTCATCGTCTGAAGAAACAATTCCTGTGCAGGACTGCTCTTGTTAAGATTCACTTGTAGGCAGCTAAACATTATCGGGATCAGTATTTATTACCGGCCACCGATCCGGTTTTTTAAGGTTTACCTCTGTATACAGTGGGCCTCCCATTCTATGAGTGGCTTTTCTTCCTTTTTCTCTGCACAGTGTGCAACTTAGCGGTCTATCACACACAAGCGTTGTGTGTCCTTTTTCCCCACATTTATAGCATGCCCGTTCTATTATCTTGCTACGACAGATGTATTTAATATGGCCATACTCTCAACACTGATAAAATTGTATGGGACTTGCTTTAAGAAGCTGCACTTTCGCTATGGTCCATCCAATACGTATCTTGCCTATGTTATCAACCTTAAGAGCCGCTACAATTGGTAGTTCCACCCATGCATTTCCTAAACCTGACCTCGTTTGTCTCATAGGATTGACTCGTACTTCTTGATACTCGTACTCCCCGTATTGTGCGACCTCCGTTACTTTTTCCACAGTCGCAGAGTCATCCAGTCCTATGATTCTCAATTCCCCTTTCTTCGATGGGCGAGCTATAATAGCATCTTCTTTAAGCATTTCTCGTAGCTGTACAGCGAGTTTACCTGCTTTCTCTTTACTATTTTCGCCAGAGACTTCAATCAGAAGCCCTCCGTTTAGAGGACGTCGAATTTTGGGGGTCTCTATGTCCAAGGCATCCAAATTGATATTTTCTTTTGCCTTTTTAAGAGCCTCAGCATATGAGAAATTTTCCGATCCTCCAGTTGTGATTGTGACCGCCGCGGTATTTGGAGTTTTCCTCATAGGCTTTTTTGCTGACAAATTAGTCCTACTCACCTTGTCAACAGTAGTGGACATTCCCTCTGTCCTTGACTTCGTGTTCTTAGTTTTGTTACGACCTCCTTTAGCTATTTGCCACTCTTCTTTATAGACAGTATTTATAGCACCATCTCCTTTATTAGAACCTTTCGTTAACCTTCTTACGGCGGGAGTGGTCGATATATCGACCAGCAGTCAGGTTGGCGACTCCATATACTAAGTGCGCAACTAAGTTTCCGACATGGATAGCGCTAAAGACACATGTAGTCAACATACATGTCTAAAGTTGTGTTTCTTTTATAGCTTGGACATCTGTCAACAACAACCAGTCATAATACCAACATATATCGCAACACAAAAATATTTTCTCTAACAATAAAGATGTCGAGTTTTGTGCCAAATAAACAGCATTTGCGGGAAGCTTTGCTTTTCTGCTTTAACTTGAAAAAAAATGCAGCTGAAGCACGTCGTTTGCTTGAGGAGGCCTACGGCGAACATGCACCATCGAAAACTACCTGTGAAGATTGATTTAAACGCTTCAGAAGTGGCGATTTCGACACTAGGACAAGGAGCGCTCCGGAAGACCAAAAATAATTGAGGACGCCGATCTGCAAGCGTTATTGGATGAAGACGCAAACACAAGACCAACTTGCGGAGGCATTAAACATGACTCGCCAAGGTATTTCCAAACGTTTACATGTCATGGGAAAAATTCAAAAGGAAGGAAAATAGGTGCCGCATGAATTGACTGAGAGACAGATGGAAAATCGGAAAACCACTTCCGAAATTTTGCTTTTGCGGCATGAAAGAAAGAGTTTCCTGCATCGAATTGTTACTGGCGATGAGAAGTGGATATATTTCGAGAATCCCAAACGCAGAAAATTGTGGCTTTCATCTGGCGAAGCATCAACATCGACGGCACGGCCAAATCGTTTCGGAAAGAAGACAATGCTCTGCGTTCAGTGCGACCAGAAAGTAATCGTGTACTATGAGCTGCTGAAACCGGGCGAAACTATTAATGGGCATCGCTACCGACAACAACTGATCAATTTGAACCATGCATTGCTCGAAAAACGGCTAGAATGGGACACAAGACACAAACGAGTGATATTGCGGCACGAGAACGCTCCGTGCACTTCCATCGTCCAGGACACCATCAAAACGCAAAATGGGATTTGCTACCGCACTCGCCGTATTCACCAGACCTGGCCTCTTCTGATTATCATTTGTTCCGGTCGATGGCGCATGGTTTGGCTGGGCTACACTTGGCCAATTTCGAAAAAGTGCAAAATTGATTGGATGAATGGTTTCGGTCCAAAGACGCGTCGTTTTATCGTCGCGATATTCATATATTGCCAGAGAGATAGCAAAAATGTGTAGCTAGCGAGGGACGATACTTTGAATAAACCATTTTTTATATTTCTCTTGAAATTTTCCATTTTTAATTGATCAAAAAAACCCGGAAACTTAGTTGCGCACCTAGTAAGAAATTCATTACATTTATAGCTAAATTTCGCGTAAAATAAGAAGTCGATTTCAATTGAAATTCATTCCCGCCGTTAAAAGGTTAACGGAGGAGCACTCCTTATGTCCGAGATTATTTTTGGTTTGTGTCTACTTTTGTCAGCCAAGATTAAGTCCGACTTATTGGCTTCATTCCTTCATTTGTCATCTCTTCGGCTTACACGAAGCTCTCTTCTTTTTGTCACTAAAGCTTCAATTTGTTGTGAGATTTTATTTTCCTGATTTCCTTCCGTACCTGAGGAAGGTAGGCACACGATTGCCGACGCAGGCGTTGGAGCGACTTCCCCCCCATGAGCCCTCTGGGGCAGAGACACAGATACCCCACCAGGCATGCGTGACTCAGTGCTCTCTCCCTCCGTTATATCTTTGCTACCTGGTTCAGGTGGAGGAGATATTCCCGTCACAAAACTAAAATCCGGGATAACCGTCACCTTCTCCATTTTACGCTTTCTAGGCGGTGACGCTACTCCCGGGCTCACGCGTTTAAGGTTACTGACTAACCTTTCATTTTCCCTCGTCAGCTTTTGTATTAGGTGTACAACTTTGCTTCCGCCGTTTTTTTTCCGAAATTCGAAACTTTATTGTAAAAAACTGGTTATACATTTATGATTCAAAGTATTGTCCATTGCTGGCCACTACTTTCTCCCATCTTTCGGGCAGCGTACGAATCCCGCGTCGAAAAAACTGGTCATCTTTTGAGGCAATCCACGAAACGATCCAATTTTTTACTTCTTCATAAGACCGGAAGTGCTGGTCAGCCAGGCCGTGTGCCATTGATCGAAACAAGTAATAGTCAGACAACGTCTGGAGAATACGGCGGGTGGGGGTAGGACTTCCCATTTCAACGTTTCCAAGTATGTCTTGACCACTTTCGCAACATGGGGTCGAGCATCGTCATGTTGCAAAATCGCTTTATCGTGTCTCTCGTTGTATTGCGGCCGTTTGTCTTTTAATGCTCGGCTCAAACGCATCAATTGCGTTCGATACCGATCGCATGTGATTGTTTCAATTGATTTTAACAGCTCATAATACACTACGCCGAGCTGGTCTCACCAAATATAGAGCATGATCTTGGAGCCGTGAATATTCAGTTTGGTCGTCGACGTGGAAGCATGGCCGGGAACTCCCCATGATTTTCTGCGCTTGGGGTTATCGTAATGAACCAATTTTTCGTCCCCAGTCACAATGCGATGCAGAAATCCCTTCCGTCTTTGCCTTTCAAGCAGCTGTTCACAAGCAAACAAACGCCGTTCAACATCTCTCGGCTTCAATTCGTACGGCACCCAATTTCCTTGCTTCTGAATTATTCCCATGGCTTTGAGGCGTTTTGAAATGGCTTGTTGAGTCACTCCCAATGATCGTGCCAATTCTTCTTGATTTTGACACGAATCTTGATCAAGTAATGCCACCAATTCTGCATCTTCGAAAACCTTCTCTCTTCCACCGTTATGCCGGTCTTCGACGTCAAAATCACCGTTCTTGAACCGTTGAAACCACTAATAGCGGCCTCACCATAAGTATTTGAGAGTATTCGATAAGCCTTAGCCGCAGATTTCTTCATATTGAAGCAGAAAATTAAAACCTCCTGCAAATGACGAGAATTTGGCTTGTAAACTGACATTTTCAATCGAGAATAGCTTTATGATGCAGACACAAATCGACTAATGTTTCTATGGGGTTATGTTGACAGATGCCCAAATTTATTGTATGACGTCTATGATCTATTTATTTCGACCACCACTTACCGCTAAAGCCATCTATAGGAAAACGGCGGAAGCAAAGTTGTACACCTAATAAGAAAATTGGCGATCATTATATTTGTGGACAGGGGAATCCGATATATAAAATTCAAGCGGACTCACCATGCGAAGTCCATCTATTCATGACTTTAGAAAAGACGGTAAATTGTCACACAAAATATATTTTCGCTAACCACACAGTAGTCCTTTATAGAAATATCATACTAAGAAATACTGAAAAATTATTAGTGATTAAATATTACCAGTAATTCAGTAATTTTTTGGCCAGTACTTAATTTCTGGTGAATACTGATAATAAAATCACTTTTAAATATTGATAGTAATCAAATACTGAGAATTATTATGCGAAAGTGAAAAATGAGAAAATCATAATGTTTACAAAAATATACTTATATTCCTAATTTTCTCATGTCTCATAAACTACTAGATATCGAAGGTTGTTAACACATTCCAAACTTTCATGAATCCTCCTGCGATAATTTCGATCCCAAGCGCTGGTATACCGCTGGTTACACCCATTCATGTCCTGACCGTATTAAACTGTTGCTTAACCTGACGATCGGCGCGCACGCGGCGACTCTGATGACTCCAACGATGTTCTTACAATTCATGCTTATATAATGTATCCTTATATTGTTCATAGTATATTATAACATACCTAGCAAACACCAAATAATAGTTATATAATTTTTACTTGTTGTTCATTGGATAATTTGCTGATAGATATTGAAACAATGCAACATTCGATATGCGATGAATATTGATGTAATGTAGTGAACCAGTGATAATTACTTTTACATTTTTAACAAAATGTTATAATGAATAATCCAACAAAAGAAAATTAAAAAATCCAAGAAAGTTCAAATTAAACAAATCGAATTACTAAATTTTGAGAGAAACTTTTAAAAAATATTATTTAAAACAATAGTGTTGTTTCATCAAATGACATGGTTTCCTTGAACAAAATAAAAGTTTTATTTTCATCATTTAAAAAAGTTTTATTTTCATCATTTAAAAAAATGATATTTCGTTTAAGAGTATAATATTTTAATGAAATAAAAAAAAACCACAAAATTAGACAAGTACGAATATTAAATCTAGAGAACGTATTTTCTCCGAAAAAACGATATAAGAAGTATAAAAAATATGCAATAAGACAAATTAATGATTGCCACTAACGAGTGCTATTCTAAGTACTATTCTATAAGTATTATTGATGTAAAACATTACTGAATTTGAAATACAAGTAACAAAAATAACTAGTAAATAAATAAAATATATTATATTCGTAATATTTTTTTAAATATTACTGCAATATTCTAAAGTAATATTGCAAATTAATGTCACTGCAAAGTCTCTGCAACATTGCACTGCAATATGCAATCTTGCAACGTTGTAGCAATGTTGCTGCAAGCTTCTGTGCTGTATAGCCATTGCTGAGATTCGAGCCTGAGACCTCTCCCAAGTAGCAGACACGTCAAAATGACATCCAAATCTAAGTAAGTTCAGGATAAAAAATAAC
This sequence comes from Odontomachus brunneus, assembly GCF_010583005.1. NCBI lineage: Eukaryota > Metazoa > Arthropoda > Insecta > Hymenoptera > Formicidae > Odontomachus > Odontomachus brunneus. The sequence goes on from NW_022639544.1 coordinate 1,159,892, forward strand.
CAATAAGGAAATAAAATAACCAAGGAATGATCAAAAATATCGTGAGAATATGGCCAAAATGATAGTCTAATGTCACAGATCGATGACGACATTTTAGACGACTTAATGATGTTTTATGACGTCTCTAAACGTCAATAATACGTTTTTAAGACGTTATACAGAAACGTCATTAAGATGTCACAAAAAGGACGTTTTAAAGACGTCTTTATTTAGTCACTTGACGTCATTCGACCAGTTATGACCAGTTTTTTACGTCACTTTGACGTGAGTCTATTACTTGGGCTGATTCTTGTATCGTTCACCTTACCTACTGCGTCACTGTCACTTTGATTGAGAGACGCTTTATATTTTGTACATATGGTATATCCATATACGAAAGCATATGATTTATTTAAAAGAAGAGAATAGATTCTTTTAAAATATATGTTTCAAAAAGTATGTAGAACGTATATTTAAAAAATATTTACATGTTTTAAAAGTAAGTAAATTAAATTATTTTGTAAATTTAAATGAATTTTTTTCTAATAATAAAAGAAACGTTAATTTGAAACATAAAAAAATATTTTTAATATTAGAAAATAATTTATTCAGATTTATAAAATGATTTACTTGTATTTTATTTACTTTTAAAACAAGCAAATATTTATTTAAACAGTTTTTATATTTAAAAACACTAATTTTCTCCTTGTAAAGAAATCATTTGTTTATTCTTATATATATAGATATTTTAAATCAATGAAATCACTTTTCTCATTTATAAGTTCATAATTTTACAGCTTATTTTACAAATTTAAAAAAATATTTCTTTATATTTATTATATATTTTCTAAAATTTAACAAATATTTTTTTAAGTTAAGAAATTATTTGTAACAAAATATATTTCTTTCATTTAAAGAATTTTTTTTAAGGTACATTACCAATTTAAATTTCGATTTTCTTATTTTTTTATTAATTTAATAATTATAAATAATTATATTTATTTTTTTATA
>NW_022639544.1:1160891-1161014 GCF_010583005.1 Odontomachus brunneus
GATGTTTTGGGTATGACACGTGTGTCAGCGAAATTCGTTCCAAAACTGCTAAATTTTGATCAGAAGATCCTAACCAAAAACAATACTATCATCATGCCTCAGCCACCGTATTCACCAGACTTT
>NW_022639544.1:1161024-1163055 GCF_010583005.1 Odontomachus brunneus
ATTCTGCGTAAGTATTTTATCACTGGACGAAATATTACATATCAATATTTTAGTATTGAAATCAATTATAAGATAGGATTTGTAACATTAAATATTGAAATATTTGAGTGCTAAAAGCTGTATTTGAATCACAGAATATTACTAAATACTGTACTTTTAATACTGAAAATAAGTAATTAATCAATGATTCTTAGTACGATACTTCTATAAGGGGAGATTGCATTAAAAGAAAAAAAATGCATGGTTATATTCTACCCGGAATGAACAAAATATACATGTTCAATGTAAAAGTAAAAATTATTACAACAAAATCAAGAATACGGGAATAATAAAATTCAAAGAGGAATGCAAATTATTAATAAACGAAATAACAATACAATCACAAGAAGTAATAGAAGATAAAATAATAGAAACATATATACCGGAATATAATATAACCAAAAGAACAAGTAGAAACTATAAATAATACAATACCGCGATTAAAAATGAAAAAAATTATTCAAAATCCGACAGAATTAATCGACTTAAGTAGGGAATTAACACAAACGCAAAAAGAGTTAGAGAACTCGAGTATATTTACAAACTATAAACATTTAGTTTATACTACCGAGCGGCATAATTATCATAATCATAATAACAATTGTAATATTTTTATTAAGAAAAATAAACAAATTAAGATACCTCCACATACGACAAGATCTCGAACAAAAAGTAAGGATATCTCAACAAAGACCATCTGTATCTATTATTGGGTGTACAACTTAATTCGGTCTGTTTTTTTGCTTGAAAAACGCATTTCTTTGAATGATAAAATGAATTAATACATTATTGAAAGTATTGTCCATCGCTAGCCACTACTTTTTCCCATCTTTCTGGCAATTTATGGATTCCGTCGCGGAAAAAGCGTTCATCTTTTGAAGCCAAGAATGAATCGTGCCAATTTTTGATACCCTGTTCTGAAGTGAAGTGTATTCCAGTCAAAGCGTTCTGCATCGATCGAAACAAATGGTAGTCGGAAGGGGCAAGGTCTGGGCTATAAGGCGGGTGAGCCAGAACTTCCCATCCTCTATTTTCCAAATAGTTTTTAACCGGAACAGCAACATGAGGCCGAGCGTTGTCATGGTGAAAGATTATGGACTCGTGTCTGGTCGCATGTTCTGGACGTTTTTCAGCTATAACTCGCTTTAAACGGATCAATTGTCGCCTGTAGAAGTCTCCCGATAGTTTGACCAGGTTTTAGCACCTCATAGTGGATCACACCTTTCTGATCCCACCAAATACAGAGCATTACCTAGACATCATGGGTATTCGGCTTCGGCGTTGATGTACCCGGTTTACATTGGCCGGGCTTTATATACGATTTTTTGCGTTTCGGGTTGTTGTAGTGAATCCATTTTTCGTCCCCGGTAATGATTCGATGCAGAAAAGACTTATTTTTGTACCGTTCAAGCAACATTCCGGATATGCAAAATCGTCGTTCGATATCTCTCGGTTTCAATTCGTATGGGACCCAATTTCCTTGCTTTTGGATGTATCCCGCGGCTTTGAGTCGTTTCAAAATAGCTTGTTGAGTAACTTCCAATGTTCTTGCGAGCTCTTTTTGCATTTGATACGAATCTTGATCGAGTAATGTTTCTAATTCTTCATCTTCAAACTTTTTCGGTTGACCCGAACGCTCTTTGTCTTCAACACTAAAATCACCACTTTGAAATCGTCGAAACCATTCTCTGCAAGATTTATCCGACGGTGCAGATTCACCATAAACTTCCACAAGCATTCGATCCGCTTCAGCTGCACTTTTCTTCCAATTGAAACAGAAAATCAAAACTTCCCGCAAATGGTGCTTATTTGGAACGAAACTCGACATTTTCAACGCAGTAAAAATTAAACTTGTTGTGCAAAACTCAAAGGCTTGTAAACAATATTTGGTTGACAGATGTTGACACTTCACGATACAGCAAAAATCAGCTGTCGCCGTCAACCATTTATAGCACCTAGAGCCATCTTTTGAAAACGGACCGAACTAAGTTG
>NW_022639544.1:1163065-1174171 GCF_010583005.1 Odontomachus brunneus
ACGATACAGCAAAAATCAGCTGTCGCCGTCAACCATTTATAGCACCTAGAGCCATCTTTTGAAAACGGACCGAACTAAGTTGTACACCCAATATATTAGGTGGTAAATTTAGTTCCTGTGGCTCACAGTTAGATGACGTTAGTTGTAGGTGTAATTTATTTTGACATCTGAAACTAGCTGCATTTTAGAGATTAGACATTTGTCAATAAAATTCAGTGCGAAGATATTCATTTAAGCGAGCAGTGCTATTTTTTCTTTTGATTAAATATGGAACGTGATAAGTTGTTTTTTCGACATGCTGCTTTCGATGTGCTGCTTCATTACTTTGACTTGAAAAAAACTGCAGCTGCAGCTCATAAATTGCTTTTCGAAGCTTATGGCAATTATGCTCCATCGGAAAGAACACGCCAAGTATGGTTTCAGCGATTTAAGAGTGGTGATTTTGATGTCAATGATAAAGAACGCTCAGGCCAACCGAAAAAGTTTGAAGACACCGATTTGCAGGCATTATTGGACGAAAACTCTACTCAAACGCTCCAAGAATTGTCTGCAGCATTAAATGTTACTCCGATGGCTGTTTCCAAACGTCTACATGCAATGGGAAAAATTCAAAAGGAGGGAAAATGGGTACCACACGAATTAACCGCAAATGCCATTGCGAATCGCTTAAACATCTCTATTTCTCTGCTCGCCAAGCAGAAAAAGAAGAGTTTTTTTGTGGCGCATAGTGATTGGCAATGAAAAATGGATATACTTCGATATTTCTAAACGAAGAAAATCATGGGTAGACCCTGGCCAACCATCGACATCCACACCAAAGAGAAATATTCATGGCCACAAAGCAATGCTTTGCATTTGGTGGGATATGCACGGCGTCGTTTATTATGAGCTACTCAGACCGAACGAAAGTATCACGGGGGATCGATATCAATCACAATTAAACCGTCTGAATGAAGCATTGTTGGAAAAAAGGCCAGCAGTAGCCAGCAATCGACGTAAAGTCATGCTTTTGCACGACAACGCTCGACCACACGTTGCCAAAACCGTCAAAGAAACACTGATGCAGCTCGAGTGGGAAGTTCTTCCGCACCCAGCGTATTCACCACACTTAGCTCCTTCGGACTATTACTTGTTCCAATCGATGCAGCACGGCTTGGTGGATACACACTTCAGAAATTACGAGGATGTGCGAAAATGGATCGACGAATGGATTGCATCAAAAGACCAATCGTTCTATCGTCGCGGAATCTACGCGTTGCCCGAAAAATGAGAAAAATGTATAGCTAGCGAGGGAAAATACTTCGATTAATGTATTTTTTGCTTTTGATGTCGAAATAAATGAGTTTTAAACAAAAAAACCGCAGGAACTAAGTTTACCACCTAATAGAAAGCGAAATTAGTGAAATTACTCCAAGATTACCATTACACTGTAAACTATCCATACCTACTATACCCTCACTAATACGTAGACATAACATAGAGCAATTATAAAACGATTATAGAATTAAGCAAACGATTATAAACAAAAAATTGTAAACGGGAAAAAAAACAAATGTATTTAGGATTAGCGAAAACGACGCGGTTTCTTTTTTCAAGGGGGAGAGATGTTATGTGGAACAAACCATGATGAAACGTTAAAAGATGTTTCAGCCGAAATGCATGTGTTGCATAAACGAACACTGCGCAATATAGCAAGCAAATCAAAAGTGCACACGTAGCATAAAACATCACGTTACACTTTTGATCTGTTGGGTAATTAGGCCGATAACCTAATACCTTAATTTCAAGAATAATATATAAAGAGTAGGACCACCTACTCGCAGAACTGTCCAGTCTAAAAGCGCGCGCGTTACGTATCTCACATATATGAGATACCCGACTCGCGAATAGTGTGAGTGTCCGTCATAACGATAACGCGATACGTTAATCTAAACAGTGTAGTACAAGTTAAACATACACAAGTGTACATGTAAAATACAGTTATATCAAGAGTTATAAGAAAAAAAGTCCAAATAAATCAAACCGAAACTTTATTAAATTTGACGACTATTATTTACTCCGCAACCATCCCGCTCTGTCTGCACGATTAACTCCCAACTACCCAGTTGTGCTCGGCGCCACCAAAGGCACAACAGTAGTAAGAAAGAGAATTGTCTTCGCTCCTTCTCGCTCCTTCTCGCTCCGACTCATTGCATTTACGTGTGTCCGAGGATATTTTGGCTTTCTCGACATCGATTATGATATATCGTAGCTATCAAGATCTCCTATGTAAAGTTTCTTATCAAATCAAGATGTTTATATCAATATACGTTCAGAATTTTCTACATATAATGAGACAAGTATGTTAAAATCACAAAACATGCACATAGACTTTTTTACGGTAGCGATGATTTGTGACAAAATACGAAATAAATATAAGACGAACATTTAATGCAACGTGCCAGTACGTCGCACGGAATAAAAGTAACATATAAGTGGCAATTTTCTGATGAGCATTCTACTTAATAGGATACCTTTAACCCATTTCTTTATCGTTATATTCCCACCCGATAAAAAATTTTTCATATATAATTATATATAATTATATAAAATTATATATAATTTGACAAAAATATATAAAAATATATATAATGCGTGATGCAATTATATATAAGTTTCTAAGACTTTATACATAATTTGTATGATGTTGCCTGATGTCATCTGGATATAATTATATATGAAGATATATATCTATATAAAATTGTATTATAATATACTGTGAACACTGTAAGTATACATTTTATAAGCATAAATTGTAAGAACATCGTTGGAGTCATTGGAACACCGCGTGCCGCTCGATCGTCAGGTTAAGCAACGCAGTCAGGATGGATGGGTGACCACTTCGAATTCGAAATTTTCGAGGCAGAATTCGCGAAAGTTTTAGCGTGTTGACAATCTTCAGTTTCAGCAGTTTATAAGACATAAAGAAAATTAGGAATTAGTTATTTTTATGAAACAATCTAGTGAGAAATGACTTATTGATCGACGTCGAAAAGACGTTAAATCGACGTCGAAATGACGGTCTATTAGACATTTAAATGTGGACCGTTTTTAGGTCGATATAGATCTTAATCTAGATTAGACGTAGATGATAGATAGACGTTTCATATAGACATCTAGTAGACGTCGAATCGACGTAACCTTTCTCGCTGAGCAGTTAAGTAAGACTTTGCTTATAATTTCTAGGAATCAGCACACGTCAAAAAAATATGACTCTGACAGTACTTACTGACAAGTAGCATACGTCGATAAGACGACTCAGATAGAAATTAACTAAGAACCACCATACACGTCTAAATAGATGCATGTGGTAATTGTGTGTTGTAGTGACAAGCAGCACATGTCAAATAAGACGACTGTGGGAAGTCACGTAAAAAAACAATTCATGTGTCAGTAAATACTGACAAACAGTACACATTTGGAAAAGACGCTTCTGATCCTAATTAGTAAAATTTACATACCATTTTGGTTTCGCTCTTTGCCCCCGTATTAATCTTATTTTTCCTTCTTTCCTATCCCAACTGTTTTACTGCTCTCGGAAACTGATTATTTATCATCTGTTGTCGTCTGCTCAGAAGTGTCACATATAAAGGGACGTCTACATTGGAAATAAGCAGTAAGAAGTAGGAAGTAAGAATAAGAAATTGCCTAATCATAGTTGATTATTCTTCTCACATTCGACTGTGGTTGGTCAATTTCTTACTCTTACTTCCTACTTCTTACTACTTACTTCCAATGTAGAGGTCCCTTTAGACACGTGCCGCAGGCTGCACGTGCGTGCAGCGCAAATACAAGCTAACAAGGAGATGCCACAACCTGCTAAATTGATTTTTGAACGAGTCATAGCATGTTTGCTAGCTGCGATGTTGAGTATTAACATCCTAACGGGATTTGTGCTAATGGGTCTTTGTTTGTGAGAAATTACAGTATAAAGTTTTGGTCGTGGGACTGTATCGTACATATAGCTAAAGTTGCGACGTTCCTTTAGCAAGGCGGCGAGGCTGAGCAGACTGAGGCTCCCACGTTGAACGTTTTTGAGTCGGCAGAGAGCGTTCGTATCCCGGCGACGAGTTGTCCGTGTGCGGTTTTTTTTTCTTACCTTAGGGCATGTAATTAATATTTTTCGAATATAATACATTTGTCTTGTATATGTATTTCGTTTTTATGCTATTAATCAGGGATAATTAGATGAGAAACAACAATAAACCATATACTAATGCTTGCAAAATATAAGTCAACATATAACTTGCAAATAATATCGCTGAAATGTACAGCAATCTACTTGCCGTGCAATGTTTTTCATAAGCAGGTTATTAAAAGTATGATAACGAGAATGTACAACTATCCTGATTTATTTACAAGCGATAAAGGTATACATTTGGACATTCGAGATATTGCGATGCATATACAATCATTTTCTCCCTATTTATCATCAGTACCAATAATATTTTTATATGTACTAAAAATATATTTCATTGTAAGCAATGCAAATCTATATGTCTATATTCGTGTTTGCGTTAAACAAGCCTGATATTACCCTAATTACCCCTGGTTAATAGCATAAAAATGAAAGACACATGCAAAACAAATGTATTATATTCAAAAAATATCAATTATATGCCCTAAGGTACGGAAAAAATACCGTACACAGACAACTTGTCGCCGGGATTCGAACGATCGCTGCTAAAAATGTTTGACGTGGGAGCCTCAATCTGTTCAGCCACACCACTTTCCTGAAATATAGCCGCAATTTTAGCCATATGTGGAATACAATCCTGTGATCCAAACTTTGTACTGTAATTTCTCACAAACAAAGGCCCAAACCCCGTTAGGATATTGATGCTCAACATCGTAGCTAGTGAACGTGCTATGACTCGTTCAGAAATCGATTTAGCAGGTTGTGGCATCTCTTGTAAGAACCGTGTATATGTGAAGTGCCCATCACGAACTACAGCGCTTCAGTAGCGCTACAGTTCGTTATGGGGTATGTTCGAGAAGCATACTACCAACGCTACCGCGTTCTTCTATCATTCTCACTCTTTAGAAATATAACAAGGATATAATGAGGCGGTAACGCTTAATAGCGTTATTAGCGAGTCTCCAAACGTATCCATAGCGACCAATTGTAGCATTAGCGCCGCTAACATAGTATCCGTGAACTAAACTGCTCTGTTTTATCTACATCTTAGCAATAAATAATAGCAATTTTCCATGACAAATTGTTCGCGCTTTTCTAAAGCTTCGAAACATATTTCTGAAGATTGGACATTATTTTTTAGAACATTTTGTACTACACAGATATTTTCTTTTCTTTATATGCATCAAAGAAATTTTGTATAATCTACGAATTGTTCTAGCAAACAGTAAACTTAAAAATTTTTTTTCGATTTCGATTAAAAGATTATATCAGCGCAGTGTGTTTCAATAAGTACTTTAAGCGTGCAAAAGCGCTTTCCGATCGGTTCAATCTTAACGACGTAAAAGCGATTACAGTTTTACAGACACTCCGACATCCCCTTAACGGTACGTAGATTAAATGAGATCCGATTATTCTTCTATTTAATGGTACAACAGGTCATTTACCAGATATGTAAATATAAAACCGGAATTTATGTATAGAAAATACACGTTTACTGTTTGAAAATGATAAAAAATATTTTATTCGAAGTACTGCCCATTGCTAGCTATACATTTTTCCCACTTGTCTGACAATTTGCGAATGCCACGCCAAAAGAACTTGCTCTTTTGAGGCAAACAAGTCATCAAACCATTTTCGTACATTTTCGTAAGAAGTGAAGCGCTGCTTAGCAAGTGCGTGTCCCATCGATGCAAAATAGTAATCGGACGGAGCCAAGTCTGGTGAGTAAGCCGCATGCGAAAGTATTTCCCAACTAAACGCCTCAATCGTTTCCTTGACCAGTGTGTGTCCTTTTGCTGTGTGTGATGGTGCATTATCATGAAGCAAAATCACTTTGTGTTGCCTTTTTTTATATTCTGGTCGTTTTTCACGCAAAGCTTGATTCAAATCGATCATTTGTTGTCGGTAGCGTTCAGTATTAACGGTTTGGCCAGGTTTTAGCAGCTCATAATAGATCACACCCTTCTGATCCCACCAAACACAGAGCATTGTCTTCCGTCCATAGCGATTTGGCCTTGCAGTCGATGTCGATGGTTCGCCTGGAGCTACCCATGATCTTTTACGCTTAGGACTCTCAAACTATATCCACTTTTCATCGCCAGTCACAATTCGATGGAGACATGACTTTCTTTTGTACCTGGCGAGCAGCATTTCGCAAGTCGTTTTTCGGTTTTCCTGCTGTCTTTCATTCAGTTCATGTGCAACCTATTTCCCATCTTCTGGATCTTTCCCATGGCTTTCAAATGTATGGAGACGGCTTCTTGTGTCACATTTAATTGATCCGCCAGTTGTTGCGTTTGAATGTCATCCTCATCCAACAATGCTTGCAATTCACTGTCTTCAAATTTTCTCGGTGGTCTTCTACGTTCTTCGTTTCTCACGTCAAAATCGCCACTTTTGAATTTTTTAAACCACTCAAAGCACTGTGATTTACCAAGAGCATGCTCACCGTAAGCTTCGACAAGCATTCGATGCGATTCTGCAGCAGTTTTCTTCAAATGGTAACAAAAAATCAATGCTGTCCGCAAATAGTAGTCGTCGACATGTTTAACGCTATTACAAACTATGCTGTTGTATGAAACTTGTATTGCTGTGAGTTGAAAATATTTGTCAGAGATGTCAACAAGGAAATGGCGCCAATGACGCGGTTTGACTGTAACTACATTGACAGCTAGGGCCATCTATGGGCAAATTCCGGTTTCATATTTACAGATCTGGTAGAGAAGAGGATGTGTGTGTGTATGTGTGTGTAGAAAGTTCCATCTGAGAATTCCTGAGTCTTGAAATAAAAACTTATTATATAATCAGGACGGTATCAAAAGTTATTTCGTGCTGTGCCAAGCAAATAAAAGAGGGGAAAAAATGGTAAAAACCGTTTATTGAATTACAAAAAAAATAGGATAAAAGGAAATTAAAAAGCAAACAAGTTAGAATATGGAAAGTGGTAAGAAGTGGTGAGTAGTAAGAAATATGTGAATACCCAGTGAAAACAAACTAGTAAAAATAATGTCACATTGTCGTCAAATTGATGAGGAGTGTGATATTAAGAAGAGTAGTCGATATAACGACAGAAATGACCGCAAAATGTCCCATACATTGATAGTTACTTTGATTATCAATTTGATGGCTATCTGATGTCAAAATAGAAAATTGTCTAATGAACTAAGGCCGATATTTATAGTCCGATCTTATATTTAAGATTGTCTTAAGTAGTGTCTTAAGATGTCATAAGATATCATAAACCAATCACGGAGCCGTATTCGCATGTGACAATCTACAGGCGAAAGAAAACGGATCGTCACGACGATAAAGCAATAAATTGTTTACGCCGAACAACCGCGAGAAAAAAGCGCCGAACATTCGCGAAGCAAAGCGCCGAACAGCCGCGAAAACAAAAACAAAAACAGCTTCGCTGTTTCCGAATTTCGCGTATAAAAGCCGACACGAAATTAACGTTGAGAGAGATCAGAAGAACTCCACTGAGACGTTCAACCGACTAGAACTCGTTGCAAATCTCTACACCTCACCGCTTCTTAGACATCCCGTCGACCGAGTTGGATACGCGACGTCGACATCCGCTACCTAGTCCGTTCCCGTCGACCGAGTTGGATACGCGACGTCGACCTCCGCTACCTAATCCGTTCTCGTCGACCGAGTTGGATACGTGACGTCGACATCCGCTACCTAGACCGTTCCTGTCGACCGAGATGGATACGCGATGTCGACATCCGCTTCCTAGACTGCTCCGTCCGCTAGACTGTTCCGTCAACCCGCTGATTTATACCGCAAAAAGCATCGAATATGCGACCGAGATCTCCAACACATCGGAACGCTCTCGGATACACGTAACCGACGCTAAGCGCCTCATCGCGCCAGCGAACCGCTCCGGCACTGTATAACGCAACTCGCGTATACAAATCGTGAAGCAAATTGCGACAACAACCGTTCCAAAACCGGCTCGATTAAAAGTCGGTATCAACAAACGTTTAAATCCCGCTGAGTACACAGACTCACAAAGCAGACGATAGAAGATCGCGAAACGACACCGACCGCGTCCCACGAACCGCGCGCGGACCTGAGCGCTCGCAGCTGTCATCGCGACGTAAACTTAGGCTCACAACGTGAGCAAAAACGCGACCACACACCAACGGCGTCGCTCTATCTGTATATAGTTTGTAAATAGCATCTATCCTAGAATATAGTTTATACTTATTACTACCTATACCACTGCTTCAAATTTATTGAGCCTAACATTGGACCGTACCGACTAAACTATCCCACGGAAGACGTTCCGCACGGAACGCAAGAGCGTTACGAGTGAGTCCCAGATACGCACATTGACAAACGGACACATCCAGTTATATGTCGTTGTTTATAGAGACTCTAGAATATCTTTAATTATACGGCGTTGTGGTTGGCTGTGTCCGTTTGTCAATGTGCGCATCTGGGACGCTCCCAAGCGTTACACGCATCTTAAGACATTACTTAAGACGGTTTTGAAATAAGATTCGATTATGAATACCCGCCTAAGTAACAATAACAATGAACTAAGTAACAGTAACATAAGATCAATGCTATAATTTCCCACTCAATAATGTAAATGTAATATAATACCCCAGCAAACATAGATATATAACAATTACATTGCCGTAATGAAACGGAATGTAACATGCAATGTAACATGTTTGTACCCGAGTAGGAATTTAAAAGAGGGCTTGTAAAGACCCTAGATAGTTTTTCCCCATTTCTATTCAGACGTTATTCAGGCAAGCCCGAATAGGCCCTGTACAGAGATGTAACGCTTTTGTAAGTCAGGGCCCGATTTGTAAATCTGACGAAACCCTATTCTGGCACGGGAGCGTCCGATTGACCACGGTACGATTGGACACAACCAACCGATGAAAAGAATTATCTAGTGAATTACTAGGTCGAACCAATCATTACAATCTGTGTCCAATCGTATCGTGGTCAATTGGGTCCCACCCTCTGACACGCCTATGTAGGCTATCTGGATACAACTAAGTAGAAAAAAATATTCTTTTACGTATGAATATGTGTTACTTTTTTTCTATTAGATAATAATAGAAACTATATACAATAATAGAAACTATTCATAAAGGTCACAGCGCTTGCTGATTTTATTTGAAAACTTTGGATTACTTGATTCCAATGCTACATCACATTTAAAACTTCTCACTGACACTGGTGGGACTTGAACCTGGACTCTGCCTGAGATATCTCTGGATTATGAATCTGTTGCCTTAGACACTACGCCACTTCTTTAATCGATATAAGTTTCTTACATTTTGTCCATATTCCCTTATAGAAATATCATACTAAGAATAATTGATAATTACTTATTATCCAGTATTTTTAATACTGAAAATAAGTAATTATTTATTGATTCTTAGTATGATATTTCTATAAGGGTTGTCCATACTGTAAACTAAAATTCTGTAAGACTTTAAACTATTTCAAGAATTGAATAACGAGACCCTGACTGAATTATATAAGTACATATCTTATTGTGTTGATGTCTACGGGCATCCACATCTGTGCCTATTTTGAGCCTATTTACGAATTTTTCTTTAGAAATCCTTTTGCTTGACCATATGTAGGCCTAACGATGGCAGGACTTATTAAGGGCATCCCCAACAGCGCCTATTCAGGGTCTGTTTAAGAAATTCTACTCAGAATTTGCCTTTGTAGGTCCTTTCTAGGCACAACAGTGGTAGGCCTTGTTAAGGGAATCCCAACAGTGCCTATTCAGGGCTTGTTTAGGAAATTCAGAATTTGCCTTTCTAAGCCCAACGATGCCAAGCCTATTTTAGGGTATGCCTATCTAGGCCCTTTACGGACTTGGGGCATGCCCCCGATAAAATCCTACCCGAGTAATAAGTTGTATAGACGTTTGTTGTAATTTTCTACTCACATGTGTTACAGTTATATAACGTGAATATAACATGAAAGTAATATGTGACTAAAAAGTTATATAAAAGTTATATGTTATTCATTAGCGAATTACACATATATATTTTTGTTGAATTCCAACGATTTATTCATTAGTATGGTTCAAATAAGTGATAATATATGATTATTTTGTCTAAATAATAAAGAAAAAACTGGCATTTCATATTTCATGTCATTTCACTTATTCGTGAAACTCGCGTGGTTTCGATCCTGTGTCAGGTGGTCACCCATTTTTACATCATGTTGTTCAATATTTAACTTCAACGATCGTACGGGAACTAGTGATGCCGATGCGCTATAACGATACCTTGATATATGATATTTACAATATACTCTTATATCGTTCAAAAAATGTTATGACATATTTGTTGGTAAATATTTGACACGACGTAACAACAATCACAATACGATTAATATTGATACAATGTTGTACCAGTAATCAAATTTTAACCTACAACGTACTCGCAAAGGAGAGAAATTATAAATCTTGTCATAAACCTTAAACAGATATCGGAAAATATTTCCTGCAAAGTTTAAGAAAAAAAAGCCTAATAACTTAACTTTATGATGAAGCTGGCAGGATAAACAAAAATAACAACTTAATTAACAACTCAATTTAGTTTTCATAATAATTAAGCAAATAGACTAAAGATTTTAATAAAACATATGCATAATATAACTTACAAGGGAACTAACAGAACTGTTCCAAACCGATTTTGATCCGCTTTGGATATGTTGTAGAGAATCAAAAAGTATTCGACACGTATTTTTTTATTAGCTGAATGTTAAGTTTAGGGGTTGAAACAGCCCCTTGAAAAAAAGGACTTTTTCATTTTTATTGAATATTTCCTAAAATACAAGGTATATGAAAAAATGTTTCTTACAAAAGTTGTATAGTATTTAACACTCTTTGCAACGATATATTTAATTTTTTCAAAAACGTCAAATTTTTTAACCTT
>NW_022639544.1:1174181-1198298 GCF_010583005.1 Odontomachus brunneus
ATTTCCTAAAATACAAGGTATATGAAAAAATGTTTCTTACAAAAGTTGTATAGTATTTAACACTCTTTGCAACGATATATTTAATTTTTTCAAAAACGTCAAATTTTTTAACCTTCCCAACTCGTTACCTTTGCAAAATTTGTAAGTTTTTGTAAGAACAAAAATTGTAGAGCATTTCATGCCAAATCGATCCATATGTAATATTAGAAGCTAGTCTCGATTAAATTGTTGGAAAACGTCGTGATGATATCATGCTATACGCGTCACGCAAGTAGATGGATATTGTAGCTAGATACGTTACTGTAAGTAGGGGAATATAATAAATTGTAGAAAAATAATACATAGACAGTTGCATATATTTAATGTATAATGTTTACAATTTATAATGTTATTATAATATATTAAAATAATATAATTAATATATTAAGAAAAATCGATTGAGGATTTGCATACACAGAAAATAAATGTATTTTACTTATGACACATATTCGTAACTGCTGATTATATCTGTGATTCCCTCCGTCAGGGAGTGACAGGAATTGTGATCGTTTAGGGTCCGACGTATTAAAAGTTCACAAGCGTGCACAGCAAAAAAAAAGGAAAACTTTATTTCAATGGCCTCTCAAGGCGTTGGCTGACAGCCGGTACAGAGAGAAAAAAAACAACACTAACTAAAACAGCAAAGGGCGCGAGAGAGGTGCGCGTCGCTACCAATCTACAAAACAAAAAACTGCGTTCTCCTCATGCATGCGTGAAGCGCGATAAGCTCCATCTTTCTTCACCCCGCTCGATTTGAATCGAAGCACGGATTAGGTTTAACATTCCCGCTGCTTGAATGCTTCACGCATCCATCTATCAAGTTTAACATTAAACATAAAGCCTTAAAACGATCTCTGGATAGAGCTTTGGTATAAATATCTGCTCGTTGCAGATGGGTCGGTATGTAACATATTTTCAACTCACGCTCCTCCACTTTTTCGCGCAAGAAGTAATATCGGATATCTATATGCTTCGTTCTTTTATGATAAACTGGATTTTTGACTAACTGAATCGCTGACTGGTTGTCTACGTAGAGAACAGTAGCTTCTTTGCATTTACATCCGATATTATTCATAAGCTTACGGAGCCACACAGCCTCCTTTGCCGCCGTTGCGGCCGTCACATATTCGGCCTCGGTTGTGCTTAAAGTTACCGATTTTTGTCTCTGTGATGACCACGTAACCGGACCGCTCGCAAGCATAAAGACATATCCAGTTGTTGAGCGTCGCGTCTCGACATCGCCCGCAAAATCCGCGTCCGAGTACCCTTCCAGTATGAGCCCGTTCCCGCTGCATTTATACGTGATTCCTATCTCTGCAGTTCCAATCAAATATTTGAAGACACGCTTTATTGCGTTCCAATGACTTTGATTATGTTTATTTAAGAAACGGCCAAACATTAACCGCGAAAGCAATATCGGGTCTCGATACCACGGTTAGAAACATTAAACAGCCCACCGCTTCTCTGTACGGGACGTTCGCGATCTTTAATCCGTCTTCTTCTTCTGTAGGAACAAGTGTCGCGTGCGGGGCTGCGGGTATACATACTGGATTAGCTTCATGCATGCCGAATTTCTCGATGATTCGCGCTACATACGTTCTCTGATGAATCCGCACCGACTTATCGATCCGATCGCGCTCTATTTGTAAACCAACGAACGTGGATGCATCTCCTAGAGTAATTTCGAAAGATTTACTAAGTTCATTTACAACCATGTTAAGAACTTCGCGAGATTCGCACGCAATCAGTCCATCGTCCACGAACAATGCCAGGTACACACGTACTCTTTCTATCCTACCATCGAAAATACATTTATCGGACTCGCATGATACTAGATCAAACTTTCGCAGAAAACTCGTGAATTTAATGTTCCAACACCTCGCGGTCTGTTTGATACCATAAAGAGACTTGTTCAAACGACACATTAGTGTACTTGAATCTCCGTCAGCTTCCAGCCCGTCTGGCATTTTCAGATAAAGCTTCTCTTCTACCTCTCCATACAAAAACGCTGTCTTTACATCAAATTGAATCAATTCGAGGTCAAGTTGCGCCGTCATAGCCAGGAACACTCGTAAGGAGTCGAAACGTATCACTGGAGCAAAAGTCTCGGTATAGTCGAGCTCTTCTCTTTGTTGGAACCCACGCGCCACCAATCGTGCTTTGAATCTTCTCATTTGTCCAGATTCATCCTTAAATATTTTAAACACCCATTTCGTGTCCAAGAGCTTCTTACTTCGGTCCATCGAGACAATTGACCATGTCTCATTTCGGCTATGCGCTTCCAATTCCTCGCGGATTGCACGTATTCATTGCTCAGAATTTGATCCATTTATTGCCTCTGTGAAGGTCATCGGAGTGTACTCGGTTAAATTTATTTCGTACCTTTTCGGCGGTTTGATGCTTGCACGATTTCTCAACGTGCTTCGTCTATTCATTTCTTGTCTCGAGGCCACCGGTCGTTCTTCTTCTTCATCATCATCACCCGTTGAGTCATGTTCGTCCTCTTGTTCCGGATTCATTCCGCCGCCACAATTTTCCTCTTCCATTCTTTCAACTTTTGGCAAACTCACTAGCTTATCTTCATCGTTGTTTATCGACGGAATGTCTTCGCTGGTCTGTTCATGGAAAGTGACGTGGCTGGACACGGTTACTGACCGTTTATTGGGATCAAACAATTTATAATTGGTCGAATCGTTCTCATAACCGACCAACACTAATCGCTTCGCTCTTGCGTCGAGTTTCTTTCGCATTTCTTGTGGGATATGTGCATATGCGATGGACCCGAATACTCTAATATGCGATAGGTCGGGTTTCCTGCCGTGCCAGATCTCAAATGGTGTCTGCCTAGGATTTTTACTTGGAGAAGTACGATTCAGAATGTAGACTGCCGTGTTGACGGCCTCAGCCCACAGCGCCTTCGGTAAGTCCTTCTGCATGATCATCGTTCTTGCACTTTCCATAATTGTCCGATTCTCGCGCTCCGCCTTTCCGTTCTGCTCTGGAATGTACGGAGCCGAGTTCTCCATTCGAATCCCGCGCGACCTGAGGTATTGTCGCATATCTTTATTGCAATATTCAAGGCCGTTGTCAGTGTGAATAACTTGCAGTTTACGTCCGAATTTGTTTTCCACCATCCGATCAAATATTTTGAATTTTTCATAAACTTCGCTTTTGTGCCGCATGAAGAACACGTGTCTATAACTTGATGCCTCATCCACGAACGTTACAAAAAATTTTGCGCCACCTATTGATGGTATTGGCATCGGTCCGCATACATCGGAATGCACAAATTCGCCTGGGCGGTACCTCGTTCTATCACTCGCGTTTTTGAATGGCCGCTTATGCGACTTTCCGATCTGACAGGCGTCGCAGAAAAAATCTTTCGCGTTTGCAAGTTTTATTCCATCAACTGTATTATGTTCCACCATCTCACGCAGCACCTTTTGATTCAAGTGACCGAGTCGCTCGTGCCACGTCTTAAGGCTCGTCAAACTGTTTGCTTCCGGAGCCGCGCGCGTACCGCTCACACGGAAGAACATTCGGTAAACGTCATTGTCTTGTTTCACTCCATTCGCGTAGATTAGACCATCCTTTACAAATGCTACACGATTGTCCTTGAACGACACCTCGTAACCGCCACTTGTAACAACGCCGACCGAGATAAGATTCTTTTTTAAACTGGGCACGAAAAACACGTTTCGAATTGTCGCTCTTTCCCATTTTCCGTTCACCAGTCTCTCGATGTGTACATTACCGAATCCGCGCACGTCACACTCTGCGTCATCACCTAGTTTCACTTTCTCTCCGCTTATCGGCCGATAATCAGAGAGCCACTCTCTGTGGAAAGTGACATGGCGAGACGATCCACTGTCGGTCAGCCAAACATCACTTTCACCAACTTGCTGTAGCTGCCGCGCTTCCTCTTCAGATGGCATTGAATTCGTGTTACTCGTCAGCACGAAAGCACAATTTCCGGATGATCCATGCGAGGAAGTTTGCGATTCCTTACCTTCATTATCGCGCTTTTTCTTTCTACATTCTCAAGCGTAATGTCCCTTTTTACCACAATAATAGCAATCACCGTTTTTCTTTTCCTTCCTTTTGTTTTGGCTCGCTGAGGGACCTTCCTTTTGTTTTTCAGAGTTTTTCTTCTTGTTCACACTAATCGTGGCAAGAGCGCTCGCCACATCGTCCTCTTCAGAATGTTGACTCTCTTCTTTGATGAGCCTTTCTAACAAATTGTCGAGTGTCTGCTTTTCTCCATCTACGCTGTCCCACGCTGTCCTAAATGCGCCGTACTTGTGCGGGAGGCTACCCAGAATCTTCGCCATTATCGACACATCATCAATGTTTTGGCCAATGTCCTTTAGCTATTGCGCAAGATTTTGTACCTTTGTAAAATGCTCGACAACGGAATCCCCGGAAGCCATACGATACTCGTGATACCTTTGATTCAACACGAGTTTATTTGATGCCGATCTTTGTTCGTGTATTTTCGAAAGTTTCAGCCACATCTCGTTCGCCGTTTCGCATGTAATGAGCGACCTGAGCTGCTTTGCCTCCATTGACGAAGAAATTATGAACATTGCTTTCGCGTTCTCGCGTTCCCAGGTGTTCAATGCCGTCTGATCCGTGTTTGACGGTCTTGTTTGCGTACCATCGACCATCTTTAACAGGCCGTTCGCGATGAATTACTTCGTGACTTGGAATTTCCAGGTTGTGAAATCATTTCCGTCAAATTTCGGTATGTGCCGAGTTGTTATTTCATCCGACATTTTGTCCGCTTACGTTTTGAACCGACTTTGTTATTTTCGAAGACCGCACGATCGAGTGTCTAGACTGCTGCGTATCGGCCGACCACGTTTCCGCGTACCGAATCCTCGAACCACACGCACTGCTTCTAAAGACTACACAACGTTTCTGGGCCCATAACCTGTTGATTATGTCTGTGATTCCCTCCGTCAGGGAGTGACAGGAATTGTGATCGTTTAGGGTCCGACGTATTAAAAGTTCACAAGCGTGCACAGCAAAGAAAAGGAAAACTTTATTTCAATGGCCTCTCAAGGCGTTGGCTGACAGCCGGTATAGAGAGAAAAAAAAACAACACTAACTAAAACAGCAAAGGGCGCGAGAGAGGTGCGCGTCGCTACCAACCTACAAAACAGAAAACTGCGTTCTCCTCATGCATGCGTGAAGCGCGATAAGCTCCATCTTTCTTCACCCCGCTCGATTTGAATCGAAGCACGCATTAGGTTTAACAGTAACAAAGGTGGTGCTCATAGAAAAAATTTGTGATGCAAAATAATCGTTTGCACCAAGAACAAGTAATTGTAGCAGTAATTGTAGTTTTGCCACAAACATCGTGTTGTACTTTAGGATTTTTTTTAAACAAAAATCAACCAGTGTCTCGAACTCTGGCGATCTAGTCTGTAAATATCCACTTTTAAACTATGCAAATTTAAATAAATTTTGAAACCTGGGTGACGAGAATTGATGATGTGTTAATGACTGCAATTTCAAGATATTGTTCCTATTATGAAAATCAATTGCAAGATCGAGTAGCATAACATTATCAGAGAAATATTTCATAAAATTTTTCCACAAGCGGAAGCCATATACATCTAGTGATTGTATTTTTCCCGTTGTACCAGCCGGAATTGTTAGAATCTGGTTTACTTTCGGCAATTATGTTGGGACAATGTCCACTTCAAAAATCTAATAATAATACTGATTGTGGCCCGACGTTCGGAAAGAAAACTTTTCTCAAAAAAATCAGGTTTTTACATGATTTGATGTTAATTTATCTAATTTTGAAGCCATTACATAAATGTTAGGAGCGTTAAATAATGATTGCTGTACTCGTGGACCAAACGTTTCTGTAGATACATTTAATACAATAAAAAAGGCGACAATAATCTACCATCAGCAGAAATAGCATCGACAACCACTATAAAATATTAAAAATAGATTTTATTCGCTTCGCGCAACAGAATCATGTGATCATCATGCGAAGTTCAATTTAGTCATTTCATCGTATTGCAATCGTGCAATGTAGACTCTATCAGGGTTGGGAACGTTACTTTTTAAAAGTAACGCGTTACCGTTACTTGCGGTAAAAAGTAACTCGTTACTCGTTACTGATTCTAAAAAGTAACGCGTTACCGTTATTTAAAAAGTAACGATAAAAAATCATTACTTTCCGTTACTTTTGTAAAAAAAAAAGTTAAAATCGGCTTATAAAATGGATAGTAAGAGAGGCAGTACATAAATTATACATATATAAAGACAAAATATAAGATATTTAAGCGGAAAGCACACATTTTTGTGTAACGACATAAAACTCATTCTACATTAGTCGCAAATCGCAAGGTCGCAAAGAAATTGACTAATCATAGTCGATTGTTCTTCTGTTGCAATCGAAGAATAATCAATTATGATTGGTCAATTCTCATCTTCAACATAATCAAACAAATCAACTGTTTCTGCATGTGGAATCTCATTTGGATCATAAAGATCTAGTGCTTGCTCCTCTTCTATTTTAAATTCGTTATCAATTTCTTTCAGCATGTATTCAACCTTCTCTTTCATTTCTATTTCCTCTAAAGTTATCGGACTTTGTGGAAGATCTAAAGCAGAGAATGTTGCATACAGTAACAGTATGACATTCCATGCATTAAATAACATCATTCTGGAACAGATTGAAAATAAATATTTGTCTCCACCTGTGATTATATAAAACTGATATAAAATTGTGATTATGTTTATAAAAAATAAAATATACTTTATAATTAATATTATGTCTTCTTATTTTTGACGTTATTTTCTTCTCTTCTATCTCTTGATATCAGATATACAATGCATCTAAAAAAAATTAAAAAATCAAAACGCAATTATAAACGCATTATTTACGTTATATTTGTTGCGATAATAGGGAGACGAATGTATAAAATGTTCACATAAAATGACACTCAAAATTTGAGAATGATTAAGAATCTAAATTAAATATTTAATTTATTTTAATAAAAAAGTAAATTATAAAAATCAAACGTTAAAGCCAAGAAATGTTGTTATTTAACTATATCGTATATATACCATACATTTAAATATCATACATTTTTATATAGAAAATAGAAATATTAACCTATTTATAACTTTTTGTTGAGACTATACAGATAAAGCATCCTTAACAAACATATTATATAGTTACTGTTTCGCTAACAAAAAAAAAAAAGAAACAGTGTACACATCTTCGATTGACATAATTGTATTTCTTTTTTGTCTAAAGTAGCATAAGAATTATTTTTTACGTTTCAATATTGATCCATTAATAAATATATTCTACAATTTAACTATTGCTCTATTATCTCCTTTTTCGTACAATACTAACTGGACAAATTATTATAATTTCAATAATATAAAAGTGAAGATTGGCAAGCGTAAAATAATAATATAAGTTAATAAATATTTATATAATTTCATTAAATTATGATATATAATATACGATTACTGTATAACTACTGTATAACTACTGTATAATGCACAGTTCGTATATAACACACATTTCTTTACAGTACGAACTCATGAAACGAAATGCACGTTTTGAAATGTACATTTACTATATAGTATATACTATATAGTATATAGTATATAGTATACATTTACTATATAGTATATAGTATATAGTATATTAGAGTCCAGGGTTGGGAAGTAACGCATTACTTGTAACGACGTTACTATTTCGTTACTTTTTTTTTGTAACGATTTGGTAACGCCGTTAATTTTTTGTATCAGTAACGAAAAAGTAACGGCGTTACATTTTCTTTAGTAACGAGTAACGAAATTCATCGTTATTTATATCGTTATTTTTTTACTATAGTGACTTTTGTACACAGAACGCGGCAACACTTGCCACGCGATGAAAGTTTGCACACGATAAACAATTAATATGCTTTTCGTAAAGCCCATTCTACAATAAGCAATAAATCTTAAGTCATAACAAAATTGACCAATCATAGTCGACTATTAGAAGAATAATCCACTGTAATTGGTCAATTTTATTGCAACTTAAAACTTATTGTTTATTGTAGAAAGCTTCTAAAGCGTGGTCTACAATGAGAACTTAAGCCTTAAAATTTAAGCTTTAAACTCTAAGCCGTAAGAAACTGATCAGTCACAGTCAATTATTTTTCTTATAATTGACTGTGATTGGTCAATTTCTTACGGCTTAGGACTTAAAGCTTAAATTTTATGTCTTAAGTTCTCATTGTAGACCACGCTTAACCCTTTGCGACATACATTTCTCTATCAAATTAATTTCACAGATAAATGTACCTTTAGGGGTTTTTGGTAATCGCTGATTACGAGTTCGAAGCCAGATTTTCAAAATCTAAAATGGCGGATCCAATATGGCGGACGAATTTTAGAAAATTATAGTATTTGTATGAAACCTAGTATCTAGTGTTTTTTGGTTCGCTGATTATGAATCTGATCTCAGATTGTCGAAATTCAAAATGACGGATCCAAAATGGTGGACAATGTTAAAAAATGGATAAAATATCATGAAAATCATTACTCGACGGTTTTTAGGGTCGTTAATTACGAATCAAATATCAAATTTTCAAAATTCAAAATGTTTGATCCAATACAGAAGACCAAGAAATAAAAGAATGTGTTTTAGGTCTTCAAAATTAGTTGGCGGAGATCTTTTTGCCAGCTGATTACGAATCTAAAATCAAGAGTAAATTTTTTGATCCAATGTAGTGTGCTAAACATGTAAAAAATGAGTCTTTTCAAAAGGTATAAAATATTCTCTCGCTAAAATCTCGTTTTAGCGTTACCCAGAGCTAACGATGCTAATTTTGAAAATTCAGCGACCCAAAACACTAGATACTAGGTTTCATACAAATACTATAATTTTATAAAATTCGCCCGCCATATTGGATCTGCCATTTTAAATTTTGAAAATCTGATTCCGGATTCATAATTAGCGACCCAAGAAACCCTTAAATCCCAAGTTTCATAGAAATCTGATAATTTTTTAAAAATTCGTCCGTCATATTGAATCCGCCATTTTGAATTTTGAAATTCTGACTCCAGATTCGTAATCAGCGATCCCAAAAACCCCTTAGATCTTATTTTCAGCTTATTAATTATTGTTGGTTAGTCACAATTACATTTATTGTATAAAAAAGCAATATTTTTGTAGTCTGTTTATTTATAAAATACATTTCCTCAACAATAAGAATGTTTTCAAAATTTTTTAATGACAACTGATGTTCTACATAACTGATAATGTGCTTTTTACTGTACAGATGTGTGAAAACTATATAAAAAATATAAAAAACTAAGGGAAAAAAATGTCCAGTATACGGTACACTATGGTTGCGTTTCGTTTCACGCATTATGCACGCATTTCCTACAATATACGTAACATGAACTGTAGATAAACGCGCACATATGCGTGAAACGGAACGCAGCCTATGCCGGAAAGGGTTAAAGGACGCCGCACACGAATTGATATAACAGTAACGTACCGTAAGAATTGACCAATCACTTTGAGTATCGTCGAACCGTAAGGTTGCCATTTTTGTGAATACTCGATTGTAATTGGTCCATTTTTACGGTACGTTTTACGTTACTGTTATGTCAATTCGTGTGCGGCGCCCCTTAACCCTTAGGAACTGACCTCAGATTGTCGAAATTCAAAATGGCTCGCAATCGCAAGATCGCAAGGAAATTATCTTCCAGAAGAAGTTTGTACTTCTTAAAGCAGCAATATCAAACGATTACAAAAGGCAAGCTGTGGAATACTAGAGAAGCGGTAAAACAAGACCAAGATCATTGGAACCGGTTAAAAACAATTATAAACAAGTAACATCGCTACGACAATTACGATTATGGGAGAAGTATATCAATGCAGGTGATACCAGAAGAGAAAAATTGCAAAAAATTTCTACATTAAATAATTTCAATGAAGCGCTCTAAAGAGGAATGATAATTCATGATATTAATATCGGTCGATGGGCTTCTCGAGCACAACATAAATGTGCCAGGATTCATAGCGTCACATATGTGGATACACAGGTTCAAAAAACAACATAATATAGTATCTCGTAAAATAACGAAATTTGTCACGAAAAAATCTTTGTTATCAAAATCAAATTTGGAAGAGAAGTGCGAAATATTTACAAGAAATGTAAAATATTTTCTTAATCAATATGGAGTAGAAAATATTTATAATTCGGATCAGAGTGGATTCCAGTTAGAACTTCACGCTGGTCGTACTTTACCAAATAAAGGTGCAAAAACAATAGAATCTGCAGTACAGTCTGTATCAGCAACCACGCACAGTTACACAATACAGCCGACTATTTCTACTCATGGTAGATTATTGTATGGTAGATTATTGCCTCTTTTGATTGTATTAAAAGAATCCACAGAAATGTTTGGTCCACGAGTGCAGTAATCATTATTTAACGTTCCTAACATTTACGTAATGGCTTCAAAGTCAGGAAAATTAACATTAAATCATAAAAACTTGATTTTTTTAAAGAAGTTTTCTTTCCGAACGTCGGGCCACAATCCGTATTACTATTAGATTTTTGGAGTGGACATTGTTCCAACATAATTGCTGAAAGTAGACCAGATTCTGCAACAGATATATATTTTCTAACAATTCCAGCTGATACAACGAGAAAAATACAACCACTAAATGTATATGGCTTTCGCTTGTGGAAAAATTTTATGAAATATTTCTCTGATAATGTTATGCTACTCGATCTTGCAATTGATCTTCATAATAGGAACAATATCTTGAAATTGCAGTCAACACATCATCAATTCTCGTCACCTAGGTTTCAAAATTTATTTAAATTTGCATGGTTTAAAAGTAGATATTTACAGACTAGACCGCCAGAGTTCGAGACACCGGTTGATTTTTGTTTCAAAAAAGATCCTAAAGTACAATGCGATGTTTGTGGCAAAACTGCTATAATTACTTGTTCTTGGTACAAACGATCACTTTGCATCACACATTTTTTCCATGAGCACCACCTTTGTTACGAATATGTGTCATAATTAAAACACATTTATTTTCTGTGTATGCAAATCCTCAATCGATTTTTCTTAATATATTAATTATATGATTTTAATATATTATAATAACATTATAAATTGTAAACATTATACATTAAATATATCCAACTGTCTATGTATTATTTTTCTACAATTTATTACATTCCCCTACTTACAGTAACGTATCTAGCTACAATATCCATCTACTTGCGTGACGCGTATAGCACGATATCATCACGACGTTTTCCAACAATTTAATCGAGACTAGCTTCTAATATTATATATGGATCGATTTGGCATGAAATGCTCTACAATTTTTGTTCTTACAAAAACTTACAAATTTTGCAAAGATAACGAGTTGGGAGGATTAAAATATTTGACGTTTTTGAAAAAATTAAATATACCGTTGCAAAGAGTATTAAATGCTGTATAACTTTTATACGAAACATTTTTTCATATACCTTATATTTTAGGAAATATTCAATAAAAATGAAAAAGTCCTTTTTTCAAGGGGCTGTTTCAACCCCTAAACTTAACATTCAGCCGATAAAAAAATACGTGTCGAACACTTTTTTATTCTCTACAACATATCCAAAGCGGATCAAAATCGGTGAGGACAGTTCTGTTAGTTCCCTTGTTAGTATTTATTTTCACGTTAGAAAAGAAACAATTTTCTAACAAAAATGTATATCTTATAAAAAATGTATTGCGCATCAAATAAATGAAAACTTCACCTAGATCTTTCAGAGCCTAAAAGAATACAAACAAAACTAATATTAATAATATTAATAATCCTTCAAGGTATAGGTAATGAAACCGTATAATATATGTTAAACATCAGAGTCATGAGACTTATTAATTCTTCTACCACTGGCAGTTGGCAGAAACCAACGCTTAATTTTGGCTTCAACGTTAATGAGAAAACTGTCAGGAAATATTAACTTAACTGCACTTACACTACACTATGCACTACAAAACATCGAAGATTTCTCTTAAGATAATAACAGAATGGATTAAATAATCTTATCAAAATGTAGTCATTTTGATATCAAGATGACATGGATTAAACTTTTCCCACATACTACAATTATCATCTAAATATATATTTCATCTAAACATATATTTCTAATCATATATCATCTAAACATATATTTCTACTTTATTCTATCTAAACATACATTTCTATCTTATTCAATCTATCTGGTGTCAATTTTTCATCAAAATAAATTACTTTTCTGACGCAATGACAACTAACGATGGTTTTGATGTCATATTGACATAATTTTGTAGCTGCTTTCACTGGATAGACACAAAGAACTAAAATCTCTCTCTCTCTCTCTCTCTTTCTCTTAGTTGCATTTAAGAACATTACCCAGGTGCCTTCCCAGGCAGCAAGCTGGCATTATCTTGACGTCAATATGTCGTCATTATTGGTCAGTAACGTTATTTGTACTTTAAGGACGTGTATTTAAAATGACCTTATGATTACGTTTAATTTACCATATCATTGACGAATTTTTTTTCGAATAAAAAGATAAGTTTGCTATTCTTGTAGATATATTTTCATATAATAAGAACGTTGCAACGTTGCATATTGCAGTGCAATGTTGCAGAGACATTGCAGTGACATTAATTTGAAATATTACTTTAGCAATGTTTAAAAAATATCACGAATAAAATATAATATTTTTTTTACTTACTAGTTATTTTTGTTACCAAATGAGCAAATAATATTTTAAAAAACATTTAAAAGACATTTTTAAAACGTTAAAAATAATGAAATAAGTTCTCTTTTTTCATTAAAATAACGTTTTTTAAGATTTGAAAGAATGTTTTGTATTTTTAATATTTAATATAAAACATTTACTTTAACATTTAAAAAACGCTTTTCTAACATTTCTTTTCTTAAAATTTTCTTTAACATTTAGCATTTAAAAAATATTTCCTAAATGTTAAAACAAACGTTTATTAAATATTAAAAATAAAAACATTTTTCCAAATGTTAAAAAACGTCTTTAATAAAAAAAGAGAACTTACCCCATTATTTTTAACGTTTTAAAAATGTTTCTTCAAATGTTTTTTAAATTGTAATGTTTAGTAATGTCAACACCTAGGTAAACATATTTTACATAAATATTTTATGCATGTATCTCTAACTTCTTTTTTATTATATGAAATATTAGAATTATAAATAATTTATTTTTGTGCTTGTACTAAATAATATTATAATTAAATTATAATTAGTGCTTTGGCTTCATATGTGGATAATAAAATACACTTACAAAGGACATGAGAGAACTGTCCCTCACCAATTTTGATGCGCTTTGGATATGTTGTAGAGCATCAAAAAGTAAGAGATCCATATTTTTTTTATATCGGCTTATCTCGAGATTTAGGGATTAAAACAGCCCATTGAAAAAATTTACTTTTTAATTTTTATGAAATAATCTATGCAACGGCGTATTTCATTTTTTTCAAATATCAAATTCTTTACTGTCTTCTCTCTCCACTCGTTATTTTCGCAAAATTTTTAAGTTTTTGTAAGGACAAAAATTGTAGACCATTTAATATCAAATCCATCCATATATAATAGTAAAAGTTGGTCTCACTTTAATCGTTGGAAAACGACGTGATAATATCGTGCTTTAGACGCCACACTGTCCAAGTAGATGGATATTGTAGATATATTGCTATAGGTAGAGTAATATAATGAATTGTAGAAAAATAACACATAGACAATTGCATATATTTAATATAATATAAATATATACGAACGTATGCATACTTATCCATAATGAGATATAATAATATGTAATTACACAGAATGTGCGATTTGCGAATTTGTTATTTTGTATAATTATGTATACTAATGTATAAGTATGCAGAAGTATATATAATTATATGTAAATATGTAGAATCATGCATATGTACATATAATCAAAGCATAGGGCGATGTAGACACGAACAGTGTTGCCGCACGACAGCGGTCATCTTCGGAAGTAAACCATTTTTCTTTACACGGAGTTTGGTCTACCGATTCACGTGCGCTCATTAGTTTACAGAGAATAATTCATTCCTCGTCAACTATTGCGAATTTTGCAAAATGTTACATGACTTTTCTATTCAATTTAATTCGTTCTATCTTCACTCGAGCGGCTGTATGAAATATAACAGTACTTGTATAAGTCAGCAAGATATCGTATGATATATTAGAATCATTATTAACTCTCTTAGTGTCAGTGATCCAGTAGCTACCAAGACTAGGACTAGGACTACCAAGCGGAACAGGTGAGGTAGTTTAAGTTCGAAACTACGGAGGGATATATAAAATAATTTTTTTTCTCCATGCGTATTGAGAAACTCTCAATAAGTCCTTCTTTAAGTTTTAACATAGAAGAAACGAAAAAAGTTACTATTTATAGCATCAAAAGGCATTTGTAATATCGAAAATTATGCATAATTATGTATAATTTTATCTATTTAGATATAATTATGTATAATTATATATGGACAAATTTCATATATAACTTTGCATAATTTTGTATAAGCATTTTTGCAAAATTATGCATTTTTCATCAGGCAGACAGCACAAACTGCTGAAAGATATCTTAAAGACGTCCAAAAAAGATTCAAAATAAATAAGGACATTTTTTGGACGTCTTTAAGACATCTTTTATTAGATTGTGTTGTCTGGGTTGATAGAATGAATGTGGAACTGTTTTTATTTTTTGAAGCAACTGTAGCACTATGAAAGCAAAGGTGCTAAGATAACTTTATTATAGAACGTGTAAATGTTTATCAAATGGTGTAGACAAAACAGTTTGCTTTATCGATACCGCTTTATGGACACTGCTTAATTGGTTCTTGATGCGGATCCAAGTCGCAAACATGACTTCATCAATGCGTCTATGATCAATATATTGACCATAGACTGATGTGGTCCGCTATTGTAATGTAGAAAAAATCTGGAAAAAGATATAATATAATAAAAAGAAACGTATGCTTTTATTCGTCCGGATATATTTATACAATTTACAATATACATTTACAAGATACAATAGATTCCATTAAGGGGACTGGAGGGTCAGGTTGCCTGAAAATCGTGCTTGTTTTTTGACAATCTTTTATGACAAACTGAATGAATATGCGAAAGTATTATTTTGATGTGTATTTATACAACATATAAAGAGAAGAAAAATATAATTTTGATGATTAAATACTCAATAAAAGTGTATGATACATGAAGTTAAAATATATTTCGTTTTTCTTTTTAAGGTCGTCATTTTGCAGTAATATCTTAATTTTTGGTGGTTTAATTAAGTTCAATTTCCGTAAGCTTATCGTTATCGTGTCAACCACTATAATAAAAATTGAGTAAAAGTTAACAAAATTTCAAATATCTTAATGGAATATTATTAAATTTTCAATTCTTTTATAGTAGAAAAATTAATATTTCAAAATTAAATATTTTCACGAGTTTGTCAGTAGTTTACACGATAACGACAAGCTTACGGAACTTTTCTATCTAAAAGTCAACTTAATTAAACCACCGAGAGTCAAGATATTACTGCAAAATGTCGACTTTGAAAAGAAAAACGAAATATATTTTAACTGCATGTACCATGCAATTTATATTGAGTCCACTTATATTGAGTATTTAATCATCAAAATTTATATGTTATATAAATACACGTCAAAATAACACTCGCATATTTATGCAGTTTGTCAAACATTGTGAAAGAACAAACACGATTTTCAGGAGGGCGGAAGGGAGAGAGAGAGGGAGAGGCAGAGGGAGGGAGAGGAGGAGAGGGAGAGATGGAGAGAGAGAGGGGGAGAGAGAGAGCTAATATTAATATATTAGTAACATATTATTAAATAAAAAATAAATAATTAAAGAAATACAATAGTATTGCAAAAAAAATTATAATAACTTACACAAAAAGCACTTGGCGTGCCTTTTTTTATAGGCAAACGATTCTCTTATTTAAATAATTATCAAAATATTATATTGATAATCGATATAATATTAAAAAAAGCATACCAAGTGCTTTTTGTGTAAGTTATTATAATTTTTTTGAACGTTATTGTAAGTTATTATAATTTTTTAAAACATTATTCTAAATTATTATAATTTTTTTCAATATTATTGTATTTCTCTAATTATTTTATTTTTTATTTAATAATATGTTACTAATATATTAATAATATATTTAATTTATAAATATATTATATATAACTAAAACCACATATGTTTATAAAACTAAAAACTGAAATGATTAATCATTCGTCATCATTACTTGGCGTAAACTTCTTGATGTCATTACTTTTGTAGAGAGTATAAAATTACCTTGTATTTTTCAATAGAATATTTGCGAAAATACAAGTGATCTGAATAAAGTTGTTTTAATAATATTTTTTTAAATATCATTTAACTGAGATTTTGTTGTAATTTATTTATAACGATATTTTTTTGTAAAGACTAATAGTGCTAACACGCGTACACTTGGCTTCTTTTTTATATTATTAAAAAAAAAAATAATTTTGTTTTTATATCACATCTTTTTTTACAAAATAATATTAATCAGTAAAAACGAGTTTTTTTTGTTAATAACTTTATATGTTGAACTTGGACATTGTAAATATTTAGATGTACATAAAAGGCAGGTTCTTTAAATTTTATTTCAGAATAATTCATTTTTATAAAAAATATGTATCTGTCTGTCTCTCTCTCTTTCTCTTTCTCTGTCTCTTATTATTTATTATTTATTTATCTATTATTATATTATTTATATTCCAACGTCTATATAGCTTATTTAATTTAATAAATTACGAGTCGGTAAATCGGTAATCTTAATATATGTACGAAAATCTTTGGAGCATATGTTGCATAAGTAGCATTAAAAGAATGGGCACGCCAAGTGTTTTATGTGTGCGTGTGAAACTTTACTCTGGCACGCTAAATGTTTTTTGTGTGCGTGTGAAATTTTATTTAACTTTTTCCAAAATTTTTACTTTTGTATGTTTACTAAATAAGCTTTTGAAAATTAGTTTTTTCCAAAATTTGTGTAATTATCAGAAAATAAAGTCAATAGAATCCTAATATAGTGTTCATATATATATAAAGTAGTTATAACAATATTTATTGTGTATGAAATTAATTTTACTTGGCGTAAACTGATTGATATCATATCTTTTTGTAAGAATTTTACTAATAACTTTTTTAATAATGTTTTTTGTAAGCGAAGCAAAGTGCGTGCATTTGGCTTCTTTTTTTACCTTTTTTTAAAAAGATAATTTTTATATATTATCTAACGTTTGCAAGATAGTCAAAAGTTTTGAAACCTGTTGCTTTTCTTTGTTCTATTTTTGATGAAGACTAGATTGCATCGACAATCAATGCAGACAGTGACGATGATTAAGCTTCGTCTCTTTTTTCATCGTGATTCTCAACTGTGATTTTATTTAAATCAGTTAGATGATTATTTTATTTTGTTTCTTTCTTTCAACTCTTGATTTGTACAATTTTTTTTTTTAAATCGCTTGTTTTTAATAACTTAGGATTCGAAAAAAAGAAATTTTTGTTGCATTTGTTAATTGCACACTGATTACAAAGATCTATTAATATAAATGCAATAAAACCAATCTTAATTGGATGTAGAAAGGACCAAAATATCTATCTATTAATAAGTGGTGTCTACCAAAGATCGGGTTTCGGACATTTATTCTTATAAAAGAACGTGGACAAGATATCTGAGAATATGAAGAGTATACGTTAAGAGCAGTTTTACGATACTTTAAAAATTTAAGTTTTCGAAATTGATATTCGTTTCCTTAAAAAAAAAAAAAGATTATTTAGATTTTTTGTATTTATAATCATATTGTACCGTCACGAACATCTCCGTTAAAATAAATATTATATATAAGTATGTAGTAATGTTGCATATAAAATATGATGGTGGTGATTCTACAGAATGTTGAAAAAATCGCGTTTCGAAAATTGAAATGTTTTTTTGGACACCCTATAAGTGCCCAAAATCAAACCATATTTGTCTGAATCTCCAAAAGATATTTTACTTTCCGTATTTTTTTTCCAAGCCATGGCTCCTCTCGTTTCGAAGGAAAAAATTTTTCTTTATTTTTGAGTTTGACGACATAACTCTAGAACCACGGTTCCAGAAGTTGACATGATGGGTAATTTAATGTTATCATAATGTAACTTATGTGTGTAAATGAGTGTAATTGAGTGTGTAAATGATGAGTGAGATATCGTTGGGGTCGTCTTACCATAACGAAAACCGGCCACGGCCTTTCATGAAATTCTCGCAGGACGTAACATATATTTTATTGAATTATCACATAAATTTATCGTCAGCTTAAAGA
Source organism: Odontomachus brunneus (assembly GCF_010583005.1). NCBI lineage: Eukaryota > Metazoa > Arthropoda > Insecta > Hymenoptera > Formicidae > Odontomachus > Odontomachus brunneus. Next base: position 1,192,677 of record NW_022639544.1, read on the forward strand.
GAGATGTCTACTGACATCGAGCCTAGTGATTTCGCCTCCTAACCCATCCCGTCTCCGACTTTAAATTAACACGAGCTACCGGTCCCGACGGTTCCGGGACGCGCATCTTTTGTGACAATTATTTATTCTCGCGTTTATCGAGGTGGTGCGGCCTTTCCGTACCTGGCGCCCAACTCTCGCGAAAATCTTTGTGGCGTGTCCGGGAGCCGACGGCAATTTGCCGACGCGGCGAACAGGCGACTGTTTGCCGTCGCTCGCGAGAAGTTCCGTTCGCAAGTACCGTCGCATCACAAAGTCGATAATATATGAATGGAAACATGGCAGCATTATATATATTATAAGTTATTTCGAAAATTATGTATGCATTCCTAAAATATAAATTAAAAGAAATTGATCACTTGTTAAATATAAGTAAATAAATAAATAAATAAATAAATAAGTAAATAAATTTAATTTTTATATTTCTTTTTTACAATTGTAATATTGACATCAAATAAATGTCTTATACTTTTTATTTAGTATATTTTGTATTAAATATTTGATAACATTTAATACAAAAAAAATATTGGATATTATAATATTTATGAGTTATGGGGTTTCATAATTTTTATTTTACTTTTGCTGCAGAATTAGTTTTTGTCATTTTAAACAATTTTATTATAAAGTGCTGTGTGACTAGAACCTCCTTCAGTTATATTTTTTAAATTCATTCTGTTTAATAAAAATATGCTTTTGATACATTTTATATAATAAGTAATATATTTTTAACACAGAATATGTTTTAAATTGAAATATTTTTAGGGAAAAATATATGTGGATTCAACTACGACTCTAGGAAATAAGTCCGAGTACGATTATCCATCATCTGGTAAAAATTATGGACAAAGTTTCTTATGTATCTCCGTGGACTTTGATCAGTTTGATCTGATTGGTAGACAGCTAATGTACAATCAAATAACAGTGTTCAGAAGAAATGTTCCCGATGAGTACGACAGATTATTTCCAACACTCGCAGATGCAGCTAGAGAGAAGAAGATAAAACATCCACCTTTCTCTAGTAAAATAATGTTAAAATCATCTGGTTACATGCAATTCTGGTCGTTCGCTAAAAGCGATAAATGGCAAAAAGGTAATTTTGACGTTGTTTCTAAAATGATGTGTTTTAATATACAGGATGACCCAATATAATATACAAACTTTCTTTCGCATCTTTTTTGTGGAAATGTAGAACGGATTGAGAAATACGTAGATATGTAGAACGAATAGAAAATACCGTTTACCTATAATGTAATATCCATACCGTTTTGCAATATTTGCAATAAATCTTGAGATATTAATTAACGAAAATTGATGAATGATTCCGCGCGATATGATAAATAAGCTATGTTAGCGCCGCACAGTGTGACAAAAAGCATATTTGGTGGACAAAATTCTGCCTACATCACAAATCTACATCGATTTTGGTGAAACTTTTTTTAAAATACTCGTAAATAGTTCTACTATAATTCTCATTGCCAAAAATTTGAAAAAAAGTAAATATAACTTTTTGAAAAAAGTAAATATAACTCCAGAAAATAACCTCAAACTCCATTGTTACCCCGAATCACCTCAAACTTCTCGAATTACCTCAGAAGAATTATTTCAGACTCCATCACTCCATAACGGGGTTTTGGAGTTTGGGGTTATGGGATATAGGGTTATGGTATTTTTAACTTATGGATAATCAGGTTTATGAGTTATGAGACTATAAGGTTTAGACTGATGGAGTTTCGGACCATAATGTTATGAAGTTTGAGATAATTCGGGGTAATAGGTAATGGAGTTTAGGATTATTTTTTGGGGTTATGTTTACCTTTTCAAATTTTTGACAGTGAGATATAGTAGAAATATTCACGAGTATTTTAAAAAAAGTTTCATCAAAATCGTTGCAGATTTGTGATGTAGGCAGGATTTTGCCCAACAAATGTTTTTGGCTCACTGTGCGCCGTCTGCCATTGTACTTATATTAGTATAATAGGACAAACTGAATAAGAAAGTCCTGTATTATTTTGCAAATGACCACACAGATTCTTAGATATTAATTAAAGGAAACTTGTATTGTATACAACTATGTAACAATTTTCTTTCATTAACAATTAAAATTCTACGTGGCTAATTGCAAAATGATGAAAGGCTTTTTGTTCAATTTGATCTAAGCACACATCGCCATTACAGTTTATCTATCATATTGCGTGTGATAATTCATTAATCACCTTTAATTAATTTTCGATAATATCGGTTATTATCATGAATATCGCAAAACAATATAGGATTTTTATGTTCATCTTAATCCGTTCTACGTTTCTACAAAAATTGCGGAGAAGAATCTAGAACACCTTGTATATTGTGTTTAAATTTTATTTTATGCACTTTAAACAATCTCTTAATAATACCTTTATATGTAGAATGCGACAAGAAACAGTTAATGATATTAATTTTTATATATAAAAATAGTAATAAAAGTTTGTAGTGTTGATTAATAAGTGACATTGAAATGTTTGACATTTTTTAACGCGTAACTTGATCATCCAATATATATTGTGACGTAGCGACTTCGCCAATCACTTATTTACCGCCCAAATTTGGCCGGGGAGGCGAGGAGAGTCGAACTCGCGTTTCCTTCTTTCACGGAAAGGACGGTCAAATAAATTTTTGTCCCGTGCGCCTTTTGCGTACGAGATCTCGCACATAAAGTTTTAAGGAAGTGTGGCAAGTATACGAGGGATGAAGAGTCAGCCACGGCGTGCTTTGGGCACTGGAAACGAGTGAAGGGTGTGGGCGCAGCCGCGAGGGCGAGCGAGGCAGAGGAAGGATTCATCCTGCACCTAAGACAGGCGAGGAGCCCCGTGCTATCGACCGCAGATCGCGATGAAGTTGAGTCCTGGAGGACGAGTTCGCGGAGAACGCCCTAAGTCAAGAAAATATTCAGGAGTCGCCGGCCGTGATCATGAGTCACTAAAGATGCCATCAAACGACCAGTGTCCACCCCGAACATAAAAACTATTTTTTAGAAGCGGGCCCCGGAAGGTGCCAATAGATCCGAGGGCTCCTGACAGCCATTCGGAAGTAGCGGCAATCGGCGGCAAGGATTGGAAACCGTGAAAATACGGTGCTCATGGAAAGCGCGACACTGTGCGATGCGGCGCGATCTCGAGCTATTAGAGAAGCAAGAGCGACCGAAAAATAGCGAGTCAGCGACCCGAAAGGCAGGAAGGACGAGTGAGATCGGCACAGGAGTTGGAGCAGATCTACAGCCACATATATTATATATAAATCTCTAGGTTATTGTGTAATTGAGTTCCGAAATGGCTATCGTTGTTTCTTGACAACTCCTGTAATTAAGGGGGAAAAGCACTACAGAGAGGCACAAAAATCGAATTTTTTTACTTTAATTAATATATAATTGGTACTATGTATGTAGAATATACTCCCAAAGTTTGGTTTTGAAATTTAAAATCTAAATGGTCGTACAGGACCATTTCTCGTACGCAAGTACGAGCACGTGAGGTAAGGTCTGAGCGCATAATGACTCACAACGGCTTTGTTCCGAAAAACCCGTTTGAGAAAACGGAAAAACCATTTTAAGAAAGATCTATTAGAAAAGTGCTTAGGTGGACACACAAAAAATGCGAATAAAAGTTTTAATAGTACGATTTAGCGGTTAGCTCAAAAGCATATACATTCTGGCCTTAAAATCATCGAAATCATCGCCTATATTGCCGCTGGGATATTTAATAAAGATTACTTTACTGTTTTGAAGATAATGGAAATTAAAATGGGCCTCTTTGTAAGTTATATGTTGATAGTAAAGACGCCGAGCGAATAAAGAAACAGGAACGCCGCAACCTAAGTTGCAGTAAAGAGACTCGAATAGCAAGTAAACAACACCAACTTGAGCAAAATGATTTGTTTGAAGAAGCGGAAGGTTTACTGTATGCGGCAGGAATAGCGGATTAGCAGAAAACAGCTGTAAGTTTACAATTTTCTATACCTGAAACTTTAAACGTGTTTTTCTTGAAACGACTTCTTCCAAACTGGTGTGCAAGATGATTTAAAACCTATTTGACCAATTGAGTTGGCCTTTTACATACATTTAGTTTGTTATATTTACTAATTGATAAACTTATGAAATCCATAACATTATTTATTTAAACAATTTTTTCGCATACATAAAATAGATTTTTATTAGTAAAAATCGAACTTTTGATTCAAGGGCTGTTTTTTTGTCTATTACAAATTTTTTTTTCAACTTGTTTAAGTTTATCGACAAATTATGTCTATAAGGAGTAAAAAATTTTTGGATGTAGTTCCGAAAAGTACCTTCAATGTTTTTGAAACTTAGTATTCTTACGTATTTTGACGCGATGATTACGAATATCATAATGAAAATTGACGATTATTTGATTTTCATAGTAAAAACCATGAAAAACCCATAAAAATTATAGTTTTTTATGTTTATCTCAGTAAATACGAAAAATCATAATAATTATGTTTTAGACAAAAGCTTTAGATCTCATAGAGATAAACATTTTAGGTTATATATATTTTCACCGTACGAATAATAGTTTTCGAGGAAATGGAGTATAAAGACAATAACAGCGTTAATATCTATCGTCGTTGCGGTTAAAAAGTGTTTAACTTTTTTTCTGAATAACTTTTTAATAAACAATGATAGCTAATATGACGATAGGTAGGGTTAAGTTAGTTTTTAGGGGGGTGCGGGGGGCGCAGCCCCCCTCTAGTCGTTCGTCGTTTATTTTTCCCGTGTTGCAAATGTTAAAAATGTTAAAAATATTCTTAAAAAAATTGTTAGAGTTCTTTCATAATTGTAAGTCCTCTTTCCTTTATTTCTTTTCACCACGATTCGGGAGAAATATACTGTCTATGCGAAATGACCCGCAGAAGAGATTCGCAGGAATCGAGTAAGTAGGTATTATAGGCCGGTTCTAACTCAGGTCCTCCGAGGGGGGGGTGAGGGGCGGGGGGTACCGCGGCGAGGGGGGTATGACGTCACCGTGGGGGGGGGTATCAGCAGTCGGTAATTGGGGAGGAGAGCATACCGATGTTATCGGCGGTCGGTAATTTTTACCGATATTATATGACATTTGATTACATAATTTTTACCAACATATAATTTTTACCAACATATAATTACACAATACCGATAATACCAACGATCGGTAATTTATTACCGATCTTATATACCAACATTTCATTTTTTACCGATATTATATAACATTTAATTACATAATTTTTACCAACATATAATTTTTACCAACATATAATTACCGATAATACCAACGATCGTTAATTTATTACCGATATTATATACCAACATTTAATTTTTTACCAACATATATATTCTTTACATAATTTTTACTATCATCTTTACATAATATTGATGATCGGTAATTACCGATATAATTTTTTCTATCTGCTTCCGATAGATCATTTTACAGATCTGCGGCGGTTTTCGCGGTGGTTTTGTTCGTGGCGTTTTCCGCGGCGGATTTTGCGGCGGTTTTTTGCGGCGGATTTTGCGGCGGTTTCCGCGACGGGTTTTGCGGCGGTTTTCGCGGCCGG
>NW_022639544.1:1199237-1199476 GCF_010583005.1 Odontomachus brunneus
TATCATGCTACTGAGTCTAATCGTCAATTGTTTCCTATTAACGTATTAACGTCTCCCGAAAAGCGAGGCAAATTTGCACAGTTTGCTAACCTCCCAGGTAACAAAATGTTGTCACAGTGATATCATGGTGCGCGCACGCATCCCCATAATGTTACACGCATATTATCATACAGATGCGTCCTCATATGAGACTCATAATGCTCGCACATGTACGACCTCATGTGTGCGGGTCATACGCA
>NW_022639544.1:1199876-1200188 GCF_010583005.1 Odontomachus brunneus
TTCTAGTCGCCATTTTGGGTTCGCCATTTTGAATTTTCAAAAAGGCCATACGTCATCGTAAACTAGACATTTCAATGAAAATTTTAAGCCCTTTTACAGAATTTTATCTAAAAAATTGTAATGGGCAAGGGGTGGCCGATTTGACAGAGAACGCCCCATATACTACTGTGTCCAAAAAGTAAGGTGACATTGCATTTATTTCGAAAATTCTTTATTTATTCTTGCAAATCAATTTTGTCCCCTTCAAAGTAATCCCCCCCTGATATAATACACTTATTCCAACGGATTTTCCAATCTTCGAAACAGTTGTAA
>NW_022639544.1:1204245-1204895 GCF_010583005.1 Odontomachus brunneus
GTCGCGAATCCAAAACGGCGAAGTTTCAGCCTGTTGCAGGAGTCGATCGAAGTCTGTGCGTTTGTGCATAATCTCCTTCCAGATTTGATGTGGTAATTTCATGTGATTGCCGCGATTCTCACCAGAATAATTTCCACGCAAGACACAGGTCCTACACTGATTCCAATTTCTAGATATTTATAGAATGTGGATGTTAGGTTATATCTCCTTCCCAAGATACGAGTTGTATGGTGAGACCGTAAAGATGGATTGGAAGAAGAAGCGCTATAAAAGAATAAAAAATTATATATATAATATACAAAAAATAGTTAATTGAAGGAAAGTAAAAATGAGTGAAAGGCAAAACCTACCTTGCATTAGCAGTCTCTGCATGGTCCTTTTGGATAGGAATGTAATAATTCATTCGTTTGACGTTTCCTGCAGCACCGTTAGTATACATCTTCTTAACAGTCTAACTTGTCTGTTCGATCCTTGTGTCACAGAACAAAATGATGCACTGGTCATGTAAGAGCCGTTTTTCTAATATATACAATCCCCCACTATCGCATACCTTTGTTCTTACAATGATGCAAAATACGCAACATTGCAGTTTCCCCCTCCTATTCTTCATCTATGACGCAGAACGAGAAGCTGAGATAACAATATGTAAC
>NW_022639544.1:1204905-1205523 GCF_010583005.1 Odontomachus brunneus
AAAAGAACGGTAAAAAAACGGTTTAGAAACGGTAATGAAACGGTAAAGAACGGTAAAGAAACGGTAAAGAAACGGTAAAGAACGGTAAAAAAAAACGGTAAAAACGGTAAAAAACGGTTTAGAACGGTAATGAAACGGTAAAGAACGGTAAAAACGGTTTAGAAACGGTAAAGAACGGTAAAGAAATGGTAAAGAACTGTAAAATAATGGTAATGAAACGGTAAAAACGGTTTAGAAACGGTAAAAACGGTAATGAAACGGTTTAGAAACGGTAAAAAACGGTAAAGAATGGTTAAAAAACAGTAAAAACGGTAACATTATAATAAAAATTTATTATACATATCAAAGATTAAACAATTCTTTCTGGCGCTGATACCACCACCAATTAAATATTTTCAATACATTTTGTAACGCGCAGTGTTTTGAATGATTATTACATCGTAAAGTTTCGCGCCATACTGCATCATCGAAAAAATCGATTTCCGATATTTATATCAAAAGTGCAGACCAAAAGTATTCATGTAAGATCTCTCTCTTTTATGCGTCACAATGCAGCATTTTTGTGCTGACACATCGATTTGCAGTCAACAGTTAGATGCGCAGAAAATGTGAAACATG
>NW_022639544.1:1210569-1210822 GCF_010583005.1 Odontomachus brunneus
CCTGCGAGAAGACATTTTCCTCGTAGACGCGTCATTGTGCGCGGATACGATGATCTGTGGCAGGCCGATGTAGTGGAGATGCGTCCGTATTCGCGGACGCTCAACAATGGCTACCACTACATACTCACTGTTATCGATGTGCTGAGCAAGCTTGGGTCATGCCGCTAAAGACTAAGAGCGGAAAGGAGGTGGTCGAGGCGTTTGGCAAGATAATTCGAGACAGCGGAAGATGTCCAACAAATTTGCAAACAGA
>NW_022639544.1:1212562-1213603 GCF_010583005.1 Odontomachus brunneus
TGCTATTTCTTCGAGTTGCCCGACGAACCATGAGATGCAGTCACTATCACGACGACTTTGAAATTCAGATAATGAATCGTCGTACGAGCAACGTATATAAAATGCTATACTAAATACCCTGTGATGTTGGTATGTGTACAATTTGCGATCCTCCCCATCTCTTGCCGTCTTCTCCAGTGTGCACTCTAGGTCGGCGTATATCACAAAGGGAACTCGCTCCTTCCTGCTGTGATTGCTAAAACTCAGCCATTTATTGTCTTCGTTGGGTAGAATGATGGCACAGTTGTTAATTTTTTGGCAGTCTACCGCGTGACTCTCCAGCCTCTTGTTGGAATGGAAGTAATGCAGACACCTACAAATATTGCAATTTTTATTGCTTTATTGCATATTTCTGATACAATGAAATGTAGTTACCGATCGCAAATGTATTTCTTATGAGCTTTCTTGCTCAACTGTGAGCTCACGAGCCGGGATAAGTCTTTAATCCAGGCGAAGTGTCCTGTGTTGTGATCTCGAGGATCCGAAATGTGTAGCAAGTTAACATGCTTTTTTCTCTTTTTGTCGCTGAGACGTATTGGAACAATGGCTTCGTTCTTTTCTCCCATGATGCCGTATACATTGATGGATATATCATTTAATAGTTCAAATCTTGTAATTTGATTAATTTTCATGGGGAACTCAATGCCTTGAAGATTGAGCACGTTCGTGTAATGGGCATACGATGATGCACGATCTGCATTTCTTTCGGCTGGATACAGAGCCGCAACTATTGCCCCCGCGAAACATGCATTGTCCGGAGATTTGACATTGATCACAGCCCGCTTCAGTTGTATCACACGCGGTAACTCAAAGTGACATCCCGCGTGCAACGGATTGTATTTGTTCACATTGATTGTAAGATTGAGTATTCGCGATAATGCCCACCCGCTATCGCGTTCTTGGAATTCCTCCAACGATGCTAATGTGGGCTCGACGATGCGTCGCTCGTACCAATCTTCTATGTTGGATGTGGAAAAGAGTTCACAATTTTTCGTAGCGATG
>NW_022639544.1:1215323-1215540 GCF_010583005.1 Odontomachus brunneus
TGTGCGCAACGTATTTTTTAACCCCTCGAGTTGCGCGATTCGAGCAATCAATGACTGTCTAATACCGATCGATAATCGCGGTCGTTTAGCCCGACTGTGTTCTTCCAGCAACTCGAGGCACTCGTCACACTTTTGCACCTACGCATCGTATTCATCTCGCGAACTCAGTTGAGTCGACGGCTCCCGCAATTCTCGCTCGATTTGCGCAAAATCTTCC
>NW_022639544.1:1216025-1217130 GCF_010583005.1 Odontomachus brunneus
AATTGTCGAATGCATACGTTTGCAGAATATTAGAGTTTGCAGCTGTGACTAAAAAATCACGCTGCGAAATGCGCTGGCGCCGCGGGCGGCGCAAAAACCGGCCGCGAAAACCGCCGAAAAATCCGCCGCGGAAACCGCCACAAAATCCGCCGCAAAATCCGCCGCGGAAAACGCCGCGAACAAAACCGCCGCGGAAACCGCCGCAAAAACCGCCGCAGATCGGTAAAATGATCTATCGGAAGCAGATAGAAAAAATTATATCGGTAATTACCGATCATCAATATTATGTAAAGATGATAGTAAAAATTATGTAAAGAATATATATGTTGGTAAAAAATTAAATGTTGGTATATAATATTAGTAATAAATTAACGATCGTTGGTATTATCGGTAATTATATGTTGGTAAAAATTATGTAATTAAATGTTATATTATATCGGTCAAAAATGAAATGTTGGTATATAAGATCGGTAATAAATTACGGATCGTTGGTATTATCGGTATTGTGTAATTATATGTTGGTAAAAATTATATGTTGGTAAAAATTATGTAATTAAATGTTATATTATATCGGTCAAAAATGAAATGTTGGTATATAAGATCGGTAATAAATTACGGATCGTTGGTATTATCGGTATTGTGTAATTATATGTTGGTAAAAATTATATGTTGGTAAAAATTATGTAATTAAATGTTATATTATATCGGTCAAAAATGAAATGTTGGTATATAAGATCGGTAATAAATTACGGATCGTTGGTATTATCGGTATTGTGTAATTATATGTTGGTAAAAATTATATGTTGGTAAAAATTATGTAATTAAATGTTATATTATATCGGTCAAAAATGAAATGTTGGTATATAAGATCGGTAATAAATTACGGATCGTTGGTATTATCGGTATTGTGTAATTATATGTTGGTAAAAATTATATGTTGGTAAAAATTATGTAATCAAATGTCATATAATATCGGTAAAAATTACCGACCGCCGGTAACATCGGTATGCCTTCCTCCCCAATTACCGACTGCTGATATCCCCCCCCCGGTGACGTCATACCCCCCCCGTGACGTCATACCCCCCTCGCCCGCGGTACCCCCTCG